>NC_089811.1:27419321-27741821 GCF_029633855.1 Hoplias malabaricus | reverse complement strand
GTGGCGCTGTCACATGGTCCCAGGGTCCTTGGGTTGTAGGTTCAAACTCCTGTTCGAGTTGCTGTCTGTGAGAAGTCTGGGGTGTTCTCACTGTGTCTGCATGGGTTTCCCCCAGGTGTGCTGGTTTCTTCCCACAGCCTAAAAATACATGCTGGTATGAATTAATTAAGTATGTTAGTATCGTTTTTTTCTTATTTAAATCAGTTGTACAAACTATTACAATAAGTTTGAATCCACACTTTTTCGGTATTTGAGATGTACTGGCAAATAGAATTTCAACATATTTATGAAATTTGGGGGTTTATTAATCATAAAACTGACTTAGTACATGATTTTTTGTTGTTCCTCCCCAAGTTTTTTCCCCTCATTTTCTACCCAGTCATTAATCATTGACAGTTCCACCAATTAGTGATTCTCCCCTGAGCTAACACTGCCAGGAGCATTGGGAAGGTGGGGGGAAGCACCAGCTTCCTCTGAGACATGAGGCAAACCCACCGCTTCTTTTTGAACTATTGCTGATGCAAAGTCACTAAACAATTTAATGTGCTGGAGGAGACTAGTGCAGGCTAGTTTCAGAAGTTTTTAGATTAGAAGGTTGGTGTGGTCAGAAATTGCATGTTTAAAGTTGCTAAATCTGTGGCTTACTTAGAAAAATACACGATTCCTTATATGATTAAATATTCTTCTATGAACTTTCTCTATAGATGCTTTAAAACTAGATTACTCGCTAATACTTCACACTAAAACATCCATTTGCATGTTCAGAGATCCATGCTTATTGAATGAAGGTGAAGTTGATTTAGGCTTGGCTGATCTTCTGTTGTATCACATTGACATTTTATTTGTAGACATGCTTATAATTATTATCCTGAAGAAAATTTTTTATGAGATATAATTTATATGAGTTATATAAAAAAAAATTAAACCAGATTTCATATATATTTATATTATTGCATTTTATTTATTTATTTATTTATTTATTTATTTAGGGAGTATTTCACTGATCCACAGATGAAGGTCTGTCCTTACTGGGACAGGTGAAATTTTAGAGAGCTCGGCATTCTTTTCTAACAGCATACATTGAGAATAATAAAAAGCAGGGACATGTACTAAGACGAGTAATAGTTTAAATGGGAGTCTAATTGAATCCTTCTCAGGCTGAGAGCTGGAAGGACACAGGCGCTGGGCGTTTGTTCTGGTGCTGGGATAATGGAGAGTGAAGGGGACGAGTGGTGATTTGAGGGAACTGGATGGCAGGAGAAGAACCCATTTCTCCAGAGAGTTACCGGCCTGTCCAGCCTCATTAGCCGCTAACTAACTTTTCTCTCTCCGGCTTATTCCGGTGAGCGAGGCGCGAGGCTCGTCTGCCGGCTGTTTTGTTCGGGAGAATATTAAAGATGGCAGCACAGTTTTTCACCCGTGTGAGTTAGTCATTATTTTACAATGAAATCCCCCGTGGACCATAGGTTTTATTCCTATCATGAGCATTTGACTGGATGCGGCTTTTGAAATTCCTTTGTATAATTTATTTATTTTTAACTATTAAGCACAAATGAAACGGGGCAGTTTGAGATGAGCCCCTGATTATAAAAACAACTGAACCAATATTTGGATGTGCAGGTCAGGTATTTGCTGAACATAGGAGATTAAATTTTTATTACATCTCATCCTCTGATACTTCCAAGGCCACAGAGGATCTGTGCAGAGTCCAGAATTTACTTAAAGACTGAGCTGTATACGTTGCACACGTGCAGCACTGATCACAAGCTCTGTTCTCTGTTCTTTCAGTGACAGGACAAAGCATGTGGCTTTACAGTGTAATAGGACAGATTGCTAACAAGAACTGGAACTGCGATTCTGCACACTGTTTCATGACAGAGAAATCTTTGATGATTTCATTGCTTTCTGCCTCACTCGTTTCTTCTTGCTGGCTGGATAGGGAGTATTTGTGATAGAATCTCCTCCTGTTTGGCTACCTGAAGCCCTGCCAGAGCTCCATTGTCTCAGGTGAATTGGGAGAGGATTTCATCCTTCCTCAAGGGGAATATCACATTTGCATACCGTGATTATCTTCAATTGTTTATCTAATCGTCATAATGCCAAAGCGCTGAAAGGCGCGCAGGTTTATGGATGTTTAAAGCCTGTCTTTGGGAAGAGCTTTGAGCAGTGAATTGGGCTCTGGCGACTCTGGGCTGGACTCACTCTAATGAGGGAACAGCTACTGCCAACACATTATGTTACCTTTTGTTGTCACAAATCCCGCCACTTTGCAGAGAAAGAAAAGCAGTGAGTGTCATTTTCTAGAAGCCGTGTTGATTCCCTTTCCATAATTCTGTCCCCATTCTGGGCTATCACTGAAGTAGTCCTTGTGCTTTAAGAGCTCAGTTTGTCAGGTCTATATGACTATACGAACTTAGTTTTGTTTAGCATTCTTTACCAAAGAGAATTCAGTAGAAGCCTTAATTTTTCTGATGTGTCACCTGTCCAGGATGTCACTTTATGTAAGATTTGAATCAGCTATAAATTTCTTATAAAGTCTGCATAAACTCAAAATACATTGTGATGGTTTCTAAAGCCTCTTTTACATATGAACTTTGTTGAGGTCCGGATATATTCAAAGAGGTTCTTTTACATATGTAGCACACAGCGGGAGATATTCTGTGTCAGAGGGGTTCTCATAGTGGGAAATTTGTCTCATGCTTTAGGCATGGGGCAGCACATGTGCAACACATGTAGGAGATACAGTGAATTCTCCAGGACATTAGCAGCTGGGTTCACACATGCAGTGACTCTGGAAAAAGTCTGGGACAAATTTTGCAGGTTCATGTTGCACATTCATACATACATTTCCACTGGGGAACTCCGAATCGATTACCGCATATGTATGAAAGGGGTTTTAGAAACTAATTAGCCTTTGATTTCCTTACAAAATATATATATCCTCATATTGGTCTGCAGAGCAAGTTCTCCAGATCAGTGATTTATAAGACCTGAGACTGGCTACTGTGTAATATTCATTCATTAACCGCTTATCCAATCCAGGGTCGCGGCGGGTCCAGAGCCCACCCGGAACCACTGGGCGCAAGGCGGGACTACACCCTGGAGGGGGCGCCAGCCCCTCACAGGGCACTGTGTAATATAATTTTTGCTTTTTTGTACTGTACATTAATTGAACGCTAGAGATGGTCAATAAAGCAATGGATGGGTTTTAACTTTCTTTAATATACATATAATAGTACTATTATGCTCAAGGGTAGACACGGTGGCACAGCAGGTAGTATCGCAGTCACACAGTTCCAGGGACCTGGAGGTTGTGGGTTTGAGTCCCGCTCCGGGTGACTGTTTGTGAGGAGTTTGATGTGTTCTCCCCCTGTCCACGTGGGTTTCCTCAGAGTGCTCTGGAGTACAATATTCATTAATGAATGAATGAATATTGTACTCAAATATCTGAGTCATTTATTCATATGCTATATTAAGGTCAGGTGAGTTTTCAGGCCAATTAAGAACAGGAATACCATGGTCCTTAAACCAAGTATGGGTAGATTTGTTACTGTGTGCAGGCACCTAGTCCTGCTGGAAAATGAAATCTACATCTCCATAAAGTTGGTCAGCAGCAGGAAGCATGAAGTGCTCTAAATCTTCTTGGTAGATGGCTGCGTTGATCTTGGACCTCAGAAAACACAGGGGACCAACACCAGCAGATGACATTGCACCCCAAAATATCACTGACTGTGGAAACTTTACACTGGACCTCAAGCACTTGAAATATATCAGTCTGTGTGTAATATGAGTATGATATACAAGTTTCACTTTTTGAATGGAATTACTGAAATAAATCAACTTTTTTCATTCATTCATTCATTCAGTCAGTCAGTCATTATCTGTGCGGTGGGCCCAGAACCTACTTGGAATCATTGGGCGCAAGGTGGGACTACACCCTGGAGGGGGCGCCAGTCCTTCACAGGGCAACACAGACAAACACACACATTCACTCACACACTCACACCTACGGACACTTTTGAGTCGCCAATCCACCTACCAACATGTGTTTTTGGACTGTGGGAGGAAACCGGAGCACCCGGAGGAAACCCACATGGACACACCAACTCCTCACAGACAGTCACCCGGAGCGGGAATCAAACCCACAACCTCCAGGTCCCTGGAGCTGTGTGACTGCGACACTACCTGCTGCACCACCATGCCACCCTGAATCAACTTTTTTATGATATTCTAATTTTATGACCAGTACCCAAGTGGTTTCAAGTTGTTCTTGTTGGCAACTCACAAATCAAAACACCCTAAATATTTTTGTGGCAAGTCCAGAACAACATCCTGGTATTTCAAGCATTCGCTGTGTTGTGTTTGTGTTTGTGTTTTTGAATACTGAATCTTGGGCACTGGAAGTTGATGTCAGGCAAGAACATAAAAGACATAAGAACACAGAAGAATGCATACTGAAAAACTTCTTTTTTGATGGTGTCGATATCTGTAATGCTTTGTGATTGGTCAGACCTCTCACTTTGATTTTTAACTTCACATTTACAGGGTAAATAAATATACAGGGTGAGTCACAAGTCGCAGGACACCCTTTTATCTGAATACTCCTGCAAGTCAAGGGTGAAGGGGCCAGTCTTTTAGGCTATGTCCAGAACATGGCCCACATTTTAAAAGCTGCCATATTGGATTACAGGCAATTTTTCCAATGGGAAGGCAGTCATATAGCATACGACTTGTAGTACCATGTAGTACAGGTGCAGTCTTATCCCTGTGAAAGACTGCTTCAGCAGATCAACCAATCCACACAGTCAACTGCCATTATGCCATTCCACCTGGGCTTGGGACCAGAATTAAAAGAGTACCATACACTGTAATAATAATACTTTGAGTAACAGATTTATGATCCTATACCTAACTCTGTTAAACTCACCATGACCTGTTTTTTAAAGTAGTTGTCTTAAAACTTTCAACTTCAGGTGCATAATTCAGATTTTCAGATTTAAAGTCATATTAGTCATTAACCTCTATGAAATGTTGTAGTTTGGAAACACCCACAGTTCTTTTGAGTTTTAGTAATAATTACAGGTCAGTTTACAAGCCCTATTAAAATACATGCCTTAATGATGGCTTTAAATAAGAATAATACACCCTCGAGCACAATATTAGCTGGTTATTCAAGATCTCAGTATGGAAACTCTGCTGCAAATTAAAGAAACTCTGTCTCTCTCTAATCCAGAATGGCTTCCAGTTGTCAGAGAAGACGTGTAAAGCATTAAATATTACAGCAGTGTTTGTTAATAATGTGGAAATTTGTCTTATGCTTTGGTTATATATTTCTGTAGGTTAGGGTTATAAGGTGTATATACTAATATCTTTCATGCTTGTTTTAATGATAGCTTTGGCTGCATCGCTTAGTTCTGCTGAAATATATTTTGGATTGAGATTTGCAATCATTTTAAAGGTACATAGACCTTAAATATCAATTGGACATATGGTTATAATAATTCTTCCCAGCTGTGCAGCAAAAAACAAGCAAATAGTCAGAAAACAAAGCCAAAATAGAGAGAGGTCAGGATCTGCTAGAGTGTGCTCCTCCTCTGTAGAAAACAGCTTTTTTTGGTTTTGAGATGTTATCAAATGCCTGGAGAAAGAGCTGGTTAAACGGAGACTGGGCATGGGTGGGTGAGAACTGAGGCAGTGGTGATATCTGACCGATCTTAAACTCGCAGACTCTTTTAAAGAGAAAATACAGCAGAATATTTGCAGTCATACAAAGAAACTTGAAGAGTGTACCATTGAATAGAAATGTGTTTTGTTTATATTTTTAATATAGTGTGTATTATTATTTAATGACAGTATAATATCAAACTCTTACAGTGTGTATACAGTATATACAGTAAATATACAGCATTGTATAGTGTTAATGATTGGATATTAGAATATAAGGGTAATCTAATGCTTCAGTTTGCTTAGTCTAGAGCAAAGCATATAATGATACTGTTGCATTTTAGCGTTCACAGACATATCAGACATTGAATTAAAAGGTAGTAATGTGAACTCTACTTCATGTTGTAAATATATTTAGAATTTGATGCCTGCAACACACACTGAATTACGTTGTTTAATCATTTGGGAACTGAGGATACCAATTGGTAAATATTTGCAAATGGCTTCAGTGGCTCAAATGACTGTGGTCACTGTTGCCTGATTCTCCTCTTCATGATGCATCATAATAGACAGATATGGACTGCAAGCAGCTCAGTAAAACATGCATGAGGTGTCTATGAAGCCATGTTTTAGCCCAGACTAAAAGGGGCCTGATATTGTCTTGCTGAAATAACCATTTACTTCCCATGAGAAGATATCATCTTTATGGCAGCATATGTCTCTCTCTAAATGTTCACCTATACATCAATTGAAACTTCTCATATATGAAAGGCACCCATGTCGTAGTCACTGATGCACCCCTTACCATGAGAGGGGTTGACATTTGCACTGTCCGCTGATAATATTCTCGATGATCCCTTTCATCTTTAGGAGGAAATTAACAATTTTCATTTTTCATGAAATAAGAGGAGACATGTTTACAGTCTCGTTGACCATCTGATTTGAGCTTGGGCCCAGAGAACCTGTTAGCAGTTTTACATAGAATTGATGTATGGCTTTCACTTTGCATAATAGAATTGCAGATGGATTTTCTGGTGTAGGGACTCTGTGAAATATCAATTTTTTTAATTTCTCCCATGCCATGTAGATATATTTATTACTGTAGCATGACTGTAGTTTCTTATGCAGTGCCATCTGAAGGCTCGAAGGTCACGCAGTAGTGTCTGGTCTTCCTTAGATGGACTGGAATTTCTCCAGATTTCCTGAACCATTTCAGAATATTAACAGTGGTAGATAATAAAATGCAGAAATTCATTGCAAGCTTGCATTGAAAAATGTTCTGTTTGAACTGGATGGTAATTCTCTCATGAGGTTTTTTATAAAGTGATGAGCAACGACCTATTTTTGCTTGCAGAGTCTTTGGAAAAAAAATGCTTCTTTGTACCTTTTATATGCACACATTTATAGTTTAATGATTCATAATTTTCTAGAAACATTTCTCTTTTTGCCCTGTACCAAATTTTTGGAATGTGTTCCAGGCATTAAATTAAATGTTGTATTTATTTACCCAACACAATCCAGTTCTTAATTGAAAAAGATATTCAATCTTTACTGTGTATATTTGTAAAGCTTCAAGGTAATAATAAAAATAGTGAAAAAAAAAATTCAAATATTTATTGCAATTTAAATAGATTATGAACATTCCTGGAAATGTGTTTTGTATAGGTTCCCTAAATCTAATTTTTTCTGCCTGATATTCTTGAGCACAAACCACAAGAAACCACCCACGATCATGCTTTACTACTGGCTGAAATCTGTGTAAGTCACGAGCTCCAGCTGATTACTGCTTTTATAAAACCATTGATGTGGATATGTGTGTAAACTGTGTGCTCCACATCGGCCCTAAGCAGGACTCAGCTGCCTGTTAAATTTGAAAATATTTGTTCTAAGTACCCATGAGCTCCTTAAAAGATAATAAAACACTTTCACATGTCAAAACAGCGTCAAAATGGTGTGTTTTCCACAAACTAAAGCCAGTCTTGGCTCACTCGTTTAGTCCAAAAGCAGGGTGCACATGGTAGAAATAGTAGAGTTTAACCAACTGCACTTATTTGGCAATTGAACTCAGGTTTTGTTTTAATCAAATCAAATCTACCAAGTCCTCTTAAAGTAGTAAATACTAATACTGAACCTCATGAAAGCATGAGATATTGTTACTAAAAAAATGTATAGCTCCGAAATGAAGACTGTAGGAGATAGGAGAAAATAATTTAAAGATATTTTATTCCAAGAAATGTTGGAGCATTTCTACTGGTCCATTAATTGTGAATTTTTACACAGTGTGAACAGCAGCTGATGTGTTCAAATTATGGTCAGAAATAGAGATATATGGTCTTCTGTCTGATGCCTATGTACATGCCCTTCCTCAGTTTTATGCAGGATCATTTTGTGACACAGAATCAAAACGTCGAGCGAGCATAGTAGTCTTATTTCAGTTGGGTTAACACTTCGTTCCATTTCATTAGAGAGTGTGTTGATTGCTGCTGTGGGAGAAGACCAGGTGAACTACACAAAGCCTCAGTAAGCAGCACAGATGCCGGTGACTACAGGGAGAAATCCTTACATTCATGCCACGCAGATTCATTGCTGTTTTCTGTTTGGCCAGTCATTTCCTCCCAGGCTGCTGCTGTTTGAGTTGGCAGGAGGATGGTAGTGGGGTACAGGGCTGCAGTTGTGTTCCCCACTCTGTGTGCAGTGTCTGTGGAATTTCCTGCTCAGGTTTTCCCTCGGCATCGCTCTGATTTTATGTGACTGACTGACCGACTGGGTTCTGATGCAGTGGGAGTTAGATTAGAGAGATTGAACATTAGTTTTAGTGTTAGTATTAGCACTGGAGTCTAAGGCTTTCTCTCCATACTCAGATTTCTCACTTGCAATTAGGTGCTGAAAAAGACGACTCAAATATTTATCTACTGCATAAGTGTGGTCTGTTTATTTTTCTACAGTATTGGGGGAAAAAAGGTTATTAAGCTCACGTTGCTGTCCAAATTTGCCACCAGCAATTTGTCTGTGCAAAGGATTTGTGACCTTATAAACACAGGCAAATAGCTGCTCATTTAATTACCTCTCTGCGTATTTGCACAATTCTAAATATAACCTGTTGTGACAAGCCTTAACCTGAACTGGGTAGATTTTGTTTAACTGTGTGAAAGTCTTCAGCATGGTAGGCTTGGCTTTAAGACTACAGTAATTACATAATTTGCTTTTGAGGGCTGTTTGTTTGTGTCTTTTGAGGTGAGTAGTGTGTGCAGAATGGAAAAAGAAGGTCATTTTAGGCAACTGAATTTCTTCATGGCCACAGATTTGTAGACATTGCTTGTAATCCCAGACTGTAGCTATGTCAAGGTGCACCCTTCTTGGACACAATCATTGAATTATGAAAGAAGGTTTTATGACCTCCACTAGTGCTGGGAGATATGACCACAAACACAAATCAGTATCATGATTAATTCAACCATTTACCTTGATTATGATTATTTTACCAATTTTTTTGTTTTAGTTTTTTGCCCTCATAGTTCACTGACAAGGCTTGTACTGTAAATATGCTCCAGTACTAAAGCTGGGATATGTTCTATGTTGCTGGGAGCTTGTCAATCTCTATTTTGAGGCTTGCACTGTTCATATTTGGTGATGTGATTGTTCTTCCAGTTTTGAAACAGACTGGTGCTATTAACTTTGGTCGCTGAGACTGTTTTATGTCAGAGTATACTAGGGTGACCAGACGTCCTCTTTTACCCGGACATGTCCTCTTTTTTAGACTTAAAAAAATGTCCGGGCGGAATTTCACCAACGTCCGGGATTTTGTTTTTCTAGAGCTTACATAGAACTTCGAGAAGAATTTCGTTCACAAACTAGTCCTGCCCTCCCCTACTCCGATTGGTTCGCTTGAGTGAGAAGGGGGAGTGGTGAAATATTGGACGGTCTGAAAAATTGGACGGTCTGACTGTAGAGCTACCGTTATTGGTCCATACCCTTCTCTGTAAACATTTGATTGGTCAGTCTGCATGTCAGTAGTCCTTGTTTACGTCAGGCAAAGCTCATGTACCTACCCTCATCTCGAGCAGCTATGCCGAAACGTAAATGTAAGTTCTCGGATGAATTAAAAAAAGAAATTTCCATGTTTTGTGTAGCAGATAAAGGGGTAAAGGACCTAAAAGCACGCATAGGTTCCGCTAAGCATACAACGGCAGCGAGGGGCCAGAGCTCATCACTCCACCCCCGCCCAAAACGTGTCCTCTTTTTCTGCATTTCAGATCTGGTCACCCTAGAGTATACATTTGACTCCTTTATGTTAAGTGTTATTTTCACTAAAGTCAAATCACGTCCAAACTTTTTTTGTACAAGCTGCTCAAGTTGCACAGTTGGCCTCAGTGTTTCGGTTCTCCTCCATGTTGCTTTCATGTGGTAGATTGGGTGGGGTAGAATCATGTGACTACATGCACAGTAGTGTGGCTTTAAGGGGACAGTACATGAGCACAGTGGGAGACATAGTAACAGAATCAACAGAAAAAACAGTGGATGAGCAGAATTAAAAGTAAATACAACCTAATTGATATAGGCAAGATTCCGAATGTTGATTTTGATTAATTTACGATTAATTGCCAACCCTAACCTCCACTGAAAAGCATGAAATTGTAATCTCTGCACATGAGCCTAAGTGCTCCATAAAATTCAGACTAGAGGGGTATAAATCTCTGTCCTGGACTGTGGAGTAGTGAACTGTTCTCTGTAGTAATAGAGCATCTAATACATCTGGGAAGAGTTAAAGTGGTGTTTGTGATTGTAGCAGTGTTTGTTTAACTCTCTCTCTAGCCACAATCTCAATCAATTGAGCAAAGCTTCACAATGTTTCTGTAGCACGTCTCTCCTCATTTAGACCAAATAGATCTGGACAAGAGGAAGGCTCGAAAGAGAGAGATAGCTCTGAAATAATTCCATAAATCAAAACAGAACTTTCACCGTTTCCTTTAAAGCCTATGAAACCAGATGTTGGCTTTGTAGACTTCATTGTTTTCCCTTTTCCATTTTTTTCCCAAGCCATCTGAAATGTCCTGCGTGTGCCTGAGGTGCCTGGTCTGTTTTGAGTTGATATGAAGAGCTGGTAGAGACCTCTTGACCAATCCATGTCTGCTTTTTTCAACATCGCTCTAGCAGCTCCACTCCTCCCCTAAAGCGCTGTCTTCTGTTCTGAAAGAGAAAGAACAAAAATAGAAAAAGCAAGAGAAACAAAATGTCCTTGATGGAAATGTTTTATTCAGGGTCAGTCTGTCCTGTTTCCCCTGTGCATGCAGATCGATGTTGCACATTACCCTGACTGATTTTTTTTCCTAATATTGGGATGGGGACGACCCTGCCAGGGGTTCTGTGTGGAAAACTCATGCTGTCTCACACTGGGGTGTGTTCAGAACGTGACAGGCGATTACAGTGTGTGTTTTTGTGTGGCATGGTTGGGATGGTGCTGTGACCTCTTTGAAACACCAGCTCTTCAGGTAGCTGGCTTGTGTTCTGTGGTGTCCTCTCACTGAGAGACATGACTATAGGACTAGCTCATGACTCTCCATATGATCAGAGAGATTTTACAGCAGAGCGTTCAAAGGGCTCACAGCCTCACTGCTGCTGCTTACTGGGGCTAGATCTAAAGCAAATATTGCTCTGAGGTACTCTACGAGGAAAGTGGGCCCTGTGTTGGAATGAAAGGATATACAATATTTCCCCTCTTTATTTCCTCTTCCTCTCTTTCATATGGAGCTAAAGCAAATGTTGATATTGAATTCAGATAGCGCTGATCCCTCCACGTCACGCAGCGAGAGCGGATAACGTGTATTTGTGGCTTTACTGCGGTGGGTTTTTTTTTTTGGGGGGGGGGGGTGGATTGTCCCATGATCCACCTACTGAAAATAAATGAAAAATAATAATAAATATTGCATGAAAGTAGTGATGAAGGGCATGTCACTTTCTAAACTCAGCATTGTACAGACCTCATAAAAGTGTGTATTTGCTCCTTCTCTAAAGCATTTTCTTCTTCTTCCTCCCTATTTTTCTGCCAATTACATCAGTCCCAGTGTAGCCGGCCTGTATTTTTTTTCTTTTTTTGTGTGCCACCAATCTGGAAGCACAGAAGGCAAGCACATGCCTTCTTTAATATGTGTGGAGACAGCCACTGTCTTCTTCTGAAACATGCTCAAGTGCCACAGTGCATTCAGAACACAGGACTGAGAGCTGGCATGCCCCATTACACTGGGAACGCTAACAGTATGTACAGCTGATAAATCTCAAAACCATAAGTGTGCAACCATTTAAAGGAGTAATCTGTCATTTCTCCAATGGTTCTTCTTTATGATATAAAACAGCCTTTATTCTGACACCTAGTGTCCTGGATGCTTCAAAAAATCCCATAGTTACCCTTAAAATGTGTCTACCACCATGTGGGGTACCCTCTCTATGGCACCTAGGTGGGAGTCCCAACTTTGGGAGTTATGGGAAACCATAAAAATAATCAGTAATCAATTTAGCAAAAATGGTGTGCTAAAAATTTCGCATTGCTCCTTTAAAGAGAAACTATGTAAGATTTGGTATTTTTGCTCCTGGGCTCCCCATAGAGTGTAATTCATTTTTACTGCACTGTCCTGAAATCATGGAAAGCGAGGGGTGTTGTTTCCTACCCTTCTCCAAAAGTTACATAGTGCAGTTTCTGCCATGCTGAGCCAAGATTAGCTTTTCTAGAGAAACTCCATTCTGGAGACGTCTTTTACACATGCAGCACACAGCGGCTGTGTCATGCGCAGTCTTGCAGCAGGAAATGAGCAGCGCCTGTGCAGCATGTGTAGGAAAAACTCTGGAACAATTTACGTGGTAATATCTGCGACAAATGTTGCGAGTGGTCATGTTCGATCCGGAGTCAAACAGGATTTTCCTTGATCCTTAGGAAAGTAGCAACAGGAAGGAAATGGCTAAAGCTCAAGACAGCTTTTAGAAATGTGGACAAATAACAATCTAATCTGACGAGCATAAATATGCTGTACTTTTAATGCTTGGTCAAACACAGCTAGAGAACCAGCAGAAGAGGGTGTATTAACATTCATTAGATAAGCCTAACTCTGGTCAATTATTTCAGTGTCATGTCAGCTTTATTAATACTAAAAATGTGTTTACAGTACCATCCATTAATCATATCATGAAAACTGGGATTTATTAGCAAATGATTGTTATATAAATTAATTATAAGGGGCAGGGTGGGAATTTATATGCCTGCTCTATAATTGTTGGGTGAGTTGTAACCCCGCCCCCAAATTCCCCTTGAAAATAATGTCTATGTTTTAAAACAATGCACAGGCACTGGTCTATACAGAGAAAATGAATTATGTGAAAATAACATTTTTCTATTAGAGACAGGAGCAATACTAGTAACACAGTTCAGAATAATGGCTTATTTACATTGTACCATTGTACACTACTGTAATGTTACTGCCCAACACCCTTTCAGGATGTAACTAAAGCATATATGTTTTATTTTTACTATTTTTACACCATAACCTTAAGCTAGTGTTTTACCCTTGAATTTACAGATGCGGCTGCAATACTTTGTGGAGGTATGGGAATGAAAAGGTTGAGAAGAGGAGGGTTGGGTTTTTGAGTCTTCATTGTACTCGACAGTGTATTTGGGGAACCATTTGCATAAAGAGCAAATCCCTGCAGTCCTAACCTTAAGAAAGTGGTGCGGGCAGGGCTCCCAAACAAAAGCTCTGCCAATTAAAGCCACTCTTGCTACTGTCTGCAGTCAAGAACACTGCTTCCCAGTAATGACTCAGTCTCTCAATCTACATGACAGCGTGTCAGCGGACCTCTCCCTGCTCAGGGAGCAATCTTAATTGGTGAAGTCTCAGGGGAGGCTGTGTTGGGATGTGGAAGCCAGGGCTGGTGCTTTTGTAGCGTCTTGGTCAGTGCTTTATTTTGTGCCCTACTTTCCGTGTAGAAGACGGAGGGCAAATTACAAGCAGTGTTTCACTTCTCTGGCCAAATGAACAGTTCCTGTCCTATAAGGAAGGCCCAGGATGTGGCTATAGATAGTGACTCTAACAAGAAGCTGGACACGAATGTGGATAAAGCCAAGAGAAAGATACTGTTGTTGGTTTTGACAAGGCAGTGGGAGAGCAGCACTGATGATGTATGTTTGAATAGATACGGAGAGGACACATTTAAGGTGTGCTAGATGCTGTAGTGGTTCTGTACACACTGCATGTGTGAAGTTAACAGGGCATGATTGATGTTGCTCACAGATGCAGATGTGCCTGGGACATAAAAACAACAACAAAAGTAAGAATAAAACTAAATAAATATTTAAATAGCTCTTTTATCATTGTAGTATTTTTACCATAAAATCACTGTTCTGTAATAGGGAGAATAGAGTCTCTGACATCGCTACTCCGGACTCAGCTCTGAAAAACTGCGCTATGTATATCTTGGAGGAAGATAGGAAACCACCTCTGCAAGCTCACCCCTCCCATTTTGATTTCCGCACACTGCTGTAAAGGTGAATTACACTCTGAAACTCTAGGAGGAGCCCAGGAGCAGAAATATTAACAAGTGTTCCTTTAGGTGAAACATTTGAAAGGTAAAAAGCAGATGTGCTAGACTAAACAAACATGTTTTTTAATCTGGATTAGCACCTATCAAGCTTGCATTCTTAACATTCTCTGGAATGCTCTGCTATGTAAATGGTCTTCCACTAACTGAGTTGTAAGTGATCCTAGGGAGCTTACAGTAAACCTGCCTCAGTTGAGTGAAGTAATCTGAACAGGCTGTGCTTCAGCACATCAGGAACATGAAGCACAGACTGCTGGATCTAGGTCATTAAGAGCTTTAAACGTCATTAGCACCACCTTAAAATCAAAAACAGCAAATCTAGAAGTTGAAGTACACGCAGCAAACACAACCTGGTCCTACAAAAAAAAAATAAAAAATAAAATAATAATAGTAATAAGCAGCAATGTTCTTAAAATGCAAAAATATTAATGTATAGGATAGAGACCTATTTAATCACAGATATCTTCACTTTGCTCTGATAAGTGTTAACTGCTTCATGTTTACATGTACTTTCCTGTCTTCAGACTTGGTTTCTGGGTCTGATAGAAATAATTATCACTTCAGTGAGATTGGGTGCCTGCAGCACCTACGAGGGTTGGACTGTAACATATCGGCTGTCAGTGTGTATTTCTGGACCAACTACTTTGTGGAGTTCTTCATCACTTTCTGATGTGCTAGCTCTCCTTGACTCTTAACTAACGAAACATCCACATGCTTAATGAGTTTTTAAATATCGCCACCGCACTTCATTGTCACTGTGGTGAGCTTTTAATTTGCCGAGCAATTAAGTGCAGGCTCTCATCCATCAGCGCTGGTTTGTCTAGAGGGATCCTCTGCGCTGTTTATTGATGGCTTCCACAGAAACACTGTGGTTAAATGAGAACTCCCATGGTGGAGGTCATTCCAGCAGCTTCAGGAACCAGTAGACTGACACTGGAGATGAATTGTTAGCCGAGCCAGCTACACCTCAGATACCCGGAGATATTAGCAGGCACGGCTGGGAAGGTCTTTAGCTGGTGTGATGGATATTTCTAAATGTATATAGGTGCCATACGCCATCTGTTTCTAGCTGTGAAAAAGGGGGGAAAAAACTTATCAGAAATCCTTCATTTGCAACCAGTTCTCACAGTGAAGTGAAAGGGACGGCACCAGGTGAAGTGAGAACCGTGAGACTGGTCACACGTCAAAGTAGAGAGAACTTCTCATATGCAGAAGAGCAAGAGAAAATCATCGCATTTCTACAGCTGCTGTAGTTCAAACACATTGAGAGCTACTGTAAACAATGACAGATATCCCCAGAGATGTTGCCACTCCAGGGCTTCAATAAAGGCATCAACACACATGAGAGAGACTGAAAATCATCCATCTCCATCACCACTCTCCAAGACAAATAAATTCATAGCTGCTTGGGCAGTTTTGGCCGAGGCCGTTTTGACCTGAGTGACCTGCAGAGAGCTGGTGACGCTCTCTCAGGGCAGAGCTCTGCACACTTTCAGGAAAAACCCAGAGAGCAACTCCCACTAATACATCCCCATCCCTCATCTCGACAGACACCAGACGACGGGAAAAGTGCCGGGGAAGAATATTCAGTCTCCCTTGAGTAGCCTGTAATAAATTACACTTTCATCCACTGAGCGAACCGTTTGAGATTCTATCCATCTCTGTGTTTTCTCTTTTTTTTTATTCAGCATCCCTCGCTCTTCATTGCAGCTCGGCTGTCAGGAACCACCTGGCCATGGTTTTGTGTTGTGTACCCAGTGTACCTTTAGTGTATCAGTCCTAATACTCCTTAATTTAAAAAAATAAGGTAGACGCTTTATCCTCTATCCCACCAGAGATACTACAAAGCCCATTTCTGGAAAATAAATAAGCAAAATGCAATTAAAATAAGAATCTGTGATTTGAACATTTATTTTACTGACAAATGCACAAAGAAACAATGTATTTTGGAAATATAAACCAACTTACCTTTGATGCCTGTGACACACTCCAAAAAGTTGGATCTGAGGCATGTTTACCAATGTGTTCTTTGGATTTGTAAAAGGGGCTATATAAGTGTAACAATATTGTATTGTATTGTATTGTATTGTATTCTTATTTCATTTTAATTACACTATGTAATCATTTGGGAACTGAGGATACTAATTGCCCATTCTTGCTTGATACAAGACTTCAGTTGCACAAATGTTGGTTTTTGCCTTTGTGTGGTTCTCCTGTTACATGATGCGCCAAGTCTACACTTCAGGGAGACTGGTCAAACACACTATTTCTACAAAGCCATGTCATTACAGCATGTGCTGAATGAGGCCTGGCATTGTTTTGCTAAAATAATAATGGACTTCCCTTAAAAGAATGCCACTTTGATGGCAGCATATGTCTCTCTAGAAACCTAATAAATCCGCTTACACATCAATGGTTTCTTCATTAATCTGCAAGTCATTCATGTCCTGGAATGATACACTTCCAAACCATGGAACTAAAAAACATTTTCTTGAGGACATTGAAATGTGTCTGCGTGGGTTTACTCCGGGTGCTCCAGTTTCCTCCCACAGTCCAAAAACACAAGTTGTTAGGTGGATTGGAGACTCCAAAGTGTCCGTAGGTGTGAGTGTGTGAGTGAATGTGTGACTGTGTGTGTTGCCCTGTGAAGGACTGGCGCCCCCTCCAGGGTATTTTCCCGCATTGCGCCCAATGATTCCAGGTAGGCTCTGGACCCACCGCGACCCTGAATTGGATAGGCGGTTACAGATAATGAATGAATGCATTGAAATGTGGGCTCATCTAACGACAGCACAGGTCTCCACCGTCTTTTAAGCCATCAGAGATGAGGTTGGGTCCAAAAAACTTGGTGGGGTTGTTGCAAAAGGTTAATGTATAGATTTCTGTCTGCAAAATTGTTTTAAGGTGCATTTTCTTAATGCAGTGGTGGAATGCTTGTGACAGTGTTTTTCTCACAGTAGAATGAAAGGTTCTCATGTAGTGCCATCTGAAGGCTTGAGGGTCACACTCATTCTACAGTGGTTTCCAGCCTTGCGCTACATGGACTGAGATTTCCCCAGATTTCTTCTGCTTTTTCAAAATATTATGTAAAGTATATGGTGAAAGACCTAAAACTGGACCGATGGTGTGGATCATGGTAGATCCGCTGTGGTGACCCCTGACGGGAGCGGCCAGAAGAAGAAGAACAACAACAACATCAAAAAGAAGAACAAGAACAAGAAGAATCTTTACAAACACCTAAAAAATTCCTTAGGTGTCTTTTCTTGGTGCATTTGTGAGTGTGATATTTCTGGTTAACATTCCCCCAGGTTTAAAATGTGGTTGAGTGTTGTCAAAAACTAAATCCCTGCTTCCTTTAAACCCTAAACCACAAACCCAATTAGAACTGGAGCGTACCAAAGTCTGAAGGTGGTTAGGAAAACACAGAGTACATGTAGTGGAAATCAATACACACATACCATCAGCAGCATAAACACAAACTTGTCTCTATGACCATTTCATAATCAATTACCCTAAAGTATATTTTGGCATTTTTTTTAATTCTCTCTCCACTGGCTCTGAGCTAACCATGGATTCAACTAGCTGCTCTAAAAGAGCAGAATAAATGCGCTACCATTCCTAAAGAAACAAGCTACATATATACATCCTCTATTATTTCACATGCCTTAAAGAGGACATAGTATACCACAGATTAACATTATTGGCTTGTGACATGCTTTGGTCAAAATACCACAAAGATCAAACACCACATCACCGTTCTCCCCCGGTCTAATCAGCACTGTTCAGAGTAACTGATTTCTTTAAATTAGATTGAGCTACCGTTTAGTTCAGTGTGATGAGCAGAGGCTTTGGATTTGAGACATATTCACTTATTTCTCTTTCTGTTCATGTGTTCACACCGTATCTATCTATCTACAAACCGGATTCCAAAAAAAGTTGGGACACTAAAATTGTGAATAAAAACGGAATGCAATGATGTGGAGGTGCCAACATCTAATATTATGTATTGAGGTATAATTTATGCTCACCTTATTAATACATGTATAAGCCTGATAAATACAGGATTCATAGGAAGTGTTACTAAGTGCAGCTCAGCTTCACTTACTGATTTAGGCCAAATTGAGTGTCTGCAATACACACATTTTTGGCTACAATTTTAGTCTAGGGCTGGCTGTTGTGTAATTTTATTATTCATTGTATTGTATTCATTCTGTCTCTCAACATGAATCCATTTGCAGTTATAAACTGTATACCAATATATATTTTAAAGACACAAACTCAAGGCTGATTTCAGAGTGTGTGTTGTAAACCTTGGCAAAGTGAGGTTGTCATTCATCTGCTTTTTCTTTCTTTCTTCTCTCTCTCTCTCTCTCTCTCTCTCTCTCTCTCTCTCTTCTCTCTCTCTCTCTCTCTCTCTCTCTCTCTCTCTCTCTCTCTCTCTCTCTCTCTCTCTCCTTCATTTCTCGCCTTTCCTCCTTAACCTTCGTCTGATTCATGCAGACTTATCGCCCTTGGGCAAACCCAGTGGCATTTCCATAGCAACCACCTGCCCCCTCCAGCTCTATGGCTGCAGTGGATCAGCAGTTCTCTCTCTCTCTCTCTCTCTCTCTCTCTCTCTCTCTCTCTCTTTTTTTTTTTGCTCTCACTCACTCTATGTTTTCTTCTCTTTCCCTTATTACACCCCCACCCCCCCAAACACCTCAACCAGCACCTGTCTTAGGCAGTTATCAGCACCCTTAAAACCTGCATAATGCTCTTTTGTCCTCTCATTCTCTGTCTCCTTATCCCTCTTTTCTTACACTCCGATTTTTCATGGCAACCCTGAGGGCAGCTTTGGATATGAAGTTAAAGAAAGGCTTGTACTGCTTTTTTGGGGGGTGATTTGCCCCCAACTGAACCAAAGACCAGCTTTTTCCCTCACCGTGTACACAGCGCAAAAGTCAGAGACCACCCTCCATTTATTTAAATTACAGTCAAAACAGACATTTATCAAAGCTATCCATATTCCAGTGTCAGGAATAAAACAGAAAATTAACAAGAAAGAAGTCTCAAGAGCAAAATAATAACATTTACATATTTACTTTAGGCACAGCAGTATTATATATTTTTATTTAGTTTTGTTTTTTCCCTAAAAAGCAAAATATAACACACCTCCAGTGTTCTTATTCTTAGAGGCTGGCTCCATTTCCTGCTTCCCTGGGGTGATCAGTCCACTGTTGTGAAAACACATCAGCTCCATTTCCTTTCAGACCCATAGCACTGAGTTATCTTGGCACAGTGGGAAGACCAGTAAGCTTGTGAATTTCCTTTAGATCTGAAGGAAGTGTGAGGCCTGATTCTCCTGTCTCCCAAAGATGAAAGTGTTAGGTTCTGTTTGCCAGATGGTTTACTAGTCTTTGCACAAATGATAGGAATTCTGAGTTCTTTGTGTCTTTTGATCATTTCTGAATTTCCTTACACATTTTTCCCATGAATTTTCTTTTCTTGGTCCAAAGATATATATACTCAGTTAGTAGAAATTGTCTAATGACATAATTTTTATTATATTAGCATAGAGTTTTCCACTGTAATATTACATTTTTGTTTATAGAATTGTATCTACATATTATCATTATTAATTTTTATTAAATGTAAACAAAAAATAGCTTGAAATGTGTTTTATTCGGACTCTGAATTTAATACTTCCTCATCACCTGAAGCTACCACTCTGCCCATGCTCAACAGTAAATGTGATGAAAGGGTTAATAGGCTAACATGCACTCTGCACAGTCTCTCTTAATGGGACATTTAAAACAAAGTTATTATGACTACAGCCTGATTTTACAGAGTTGTCATGTGAAATATCCTTGACCTGCTCTCATATGCATGTCCACACACACAGATGAACATACCCCTACACCTCGCACACTTTTACACACATGCGCAAAAGCAAATACAAATGTTATTTGACTCTCCACTGAAGTCTTGACCCAGACAGAGCATCACTTCTGGTATGAGAGCTGTCATTGTCTGCTAGCTCCCACCCGGAGTGCTTCACCAACTTTCAAGGACTTTCAAGAGTTGCTGACACTCTGTTTTACTCCCCTCCCCACCCCCTCCACCCTCTGTGTAATGATAAGTGGGCAGTTACCTGCTAAACACTCTGGGTCAAATCCAAGAGTGGACTGCTCCAATTTCACCCCTGAGGGGGATTCATTTCCCAGTTTCTGTCCAGTGATAAGCAAGTGATACACATTTGAAAGGGCAGTCAGAGTTGTAGATATCTATATATACGTTTTTGGTAGTTGACCTGTAGCAGATGCTAGATGTAGACTAAAGTGTATCTGATCTGCCGAAGTCATAAGAAGTAAACACATCTGTTTAAAAGTTGAAACTATTGTGCAAACACACGACACAGAAATGTTCAAATTGATGTCTGCTCTGTTCCCCTAGAACAAACTCACTGTAAATTCTCTTCATTTCAGAAGAAATTTTGGTTGAGCATGTGTCCACAAACATTTGGCCATACAGTGTGTGTGTGTGTGTGTGTGTGTGTGTGTGTGTGTGTTTGTAAACCTTATAATATGGGGACATTGACCTGAATACACACCAATAAAGTGGGGACCTGTGTCATCGTGGGGACCTAAAATCGAGTCCCCACAAAGTTAACCATTGCAGCGTGTCTATTTTGTCGAACTGTACCCGCCCCTTCAAAATCTCAATAGTCCCCAAGATGGTCATAGCCCTGACAAAAGTGTGCGAGTGTATAGGGAACAAGTGCTCAGTGTGTGTGCACGCCCCCTGTTGACATAGGTTTTGCTGTTGGGGCCGTTAGCACACTTGATCACGTGGTACAGAAATCCTGACTTCTGATTGGTTGAAACGGGCCAATGAGGTAGCTCGTTAAGAAAGGCTTCATTATACGCAGTCACAAGAGGAGTTAGTCGAACAAACACAGAATCTGTGAGTTTTGCCTTGAAACTAAATGTTTAAGTCTTATATCACTCAGCGCTTTTATTAAATAAAAAGTGGAGCGTAAACTACTGTCAATTTAGCGTTTGAGTCTAAGCGGCGCTCTATTCTGAGCATTTATCTAGTTCCCCGTGGTTAACGCAGCCCTGATGAGGCATTTAACGGTCTCCAGTCCGTTTGTTTTGCTAATGCTAAGCTGTTTATGAACCTTTAATGCACTTTTCAGAGAGGTGTGTTAAGAGTTGGTGGAACCAGTGAATATTCAGTGAATCGTTTGTTATTGTGAACGCCGTTTTTCACGTCACCGCGGGTCGCGACGAAGCGGGGCTCGAAGTTAAATACATCGATTCATTTAAAGGTGAGCGAATATAACGGCAGTTTAACTCGGATTAAACTTTGATTTCGGAAAGTCGGTGAGTTTAGTGCGGTCTGTGGTTCGTAAATAAGGCGGAGGAGTGTTCGCGGTGTCGGACTTCACTAAAGGAAGCTTGGTGCTGGAGAACAGAGGAGAGCTGACCCCCGGAGGAAGGCCAGAGGAGACGGAGCGTTCACCACAGCGCCATTAAAGGAGTTATGTTTGACTTCATCTGGACGTGAGTACACAGGCTTTTCTTTATCTGTTCAGGTGTGAGGTTGTGTTTATATCTGTTACAGGTCTAAGACAGACACAGTGTCACGTTAAAGATTAGAGTCCCAGCTTTTCATTAATGATGCCGTTTTATTTTTAATTTCTCTCGGAAAACGAATATTTTGGTCGAAATACACCTTGCCAGGAAAGTTATGAACAGATTAGTGACAGTGAAAGTGTGGATATGGAGTTAAAACTGAAAGAATGTTATTAAAAACATGGTGTCTCTCTCTTTCTTTTAAAAAAATTAAACTCCTGCGTCATGAGCCCAGAAGCGATTCACACAAAAACAAATCACACCAGCGCTTACTTCGTGTCTTTCCGTCAGTCCGTTTGTTTGTGATCCTCGTGTTTGTGTGAGTTTAAAAAACACAGTTTAAAAACACGGTACAGCATATTTTTAAATAATTAAACATTATCCCCGTGGGTCTCCCTTAAGGAACTCTTATGGTCGTGTGGCATAGGCTCTTAGCTTTCCAGCGACACGTCAATCAAGTCTGCAGACCAATCAGGGGCAGAGTCATGACGACGCGTGACCAAGGAGGAGGGACAAACATAGGCCCGTGTTTCAGCGGCCTGCACCGCGAGAGACGACTCCGACGGTTTTATTTGGCCACAACAATCACAACAAAAAACAATCAAGACAATAAACACGTTTTCAGAGATTAGAGGTCTTTGACTGGCTGCCCTTCCCCCGCTGAGGCGATTTAAACACACGGAGGGGTGTGAGGGAGTCACAGCAAACCAGAGTGAAGCTCCCTCCTCCAAAACGACTGGCCTTTGAAGGGACACTGTTCTGCGTTAGAAACGAGTAAATATCAGAATAAAATACAACAAGAATAAACCCTTCTCCTGTTTGTTCAGGGTAAAAGGGCACTTGGAGAGCTGCAGGAGTCTAGTTTGTAAAGAAAAACATTGTAAATGTTGCCATTAAGTCTAGATTATATATATGACTTGAATATATATATATATATATAATTTATTTTTATTTTTTTCTGCAGTAAAACGAATCATTATCTTTATGGAGAGGTTGTAGTCTTTGGAGACACTTGGCCAGGCCCCGGTTCACTGTCTACTCCAGCTTGAATAACTTCAAACTGTTGGACATTAACTCTTCAGTTTGAAGTCACTGATATCTAGATTATAAAATGAAATTTAGGAGTGTGTTTACCTTTTTATTTTTTACATTTTCTCATTTTTTTTATCAGATATTGACCACTGCAGATTAATTTCAATACCTTTAAATGTTTTATTTTACATTTTTTAAGGCTTTTCATAAAATTGACTCTAGTTTCTCTGCCTGAGGAGAAAGCCTAAAGATGTTTGTATGTAATTTCAGGCAGAAAATGGAAAAAAAATGCTTAGGGGAAAAATACATTTACCTTCTTAAAAATCCAGGCCTTCTTTCTACAAACCAGTGCATATTTCATACTGGTCTAAGCTGATCTATGTTGCTCTATGCCGGTTAATGCTGGGCTGGTACTGGGTTAAGTGGAGAGCTCAGCATGGTCATCAGTTTATCAACATCCATTTCTGTTGACCAGCACACACAACATGTGCATCCATGCCTGTCTCTGCTGTTTTTCCTGGCAGGGGTTACAGAAAACATGTACATATACTGTACTTTGTAGTCATTATTTAGTTCAGTAGTATTTCTATTTAACAAAATGTCGTGTACCTCACCTCAGAATGTAATGTTTGGTTTGATTAGGTTTGAATTCTAGAACAATCTCAACTAAAACTATCTACAGCTAAAATAATATATTTTGTCACAAATTATCTGTCTTCTGTTTGTTCAAATTCAGTATTGATGCTGCAAGAGATGATGGCATTCTTGGAAGACCATATTAACCCCAACTGCAAAATGAAGAGAATCATTTTGGAAGGAAGGCCCCGGTTGTGTCTTTTTGCTTTAAGAGACATCACATCTGGAGTGGAGATTACATATAACTATGGAGATGGTGATTGTCCCTGGAGGAGTAAAGTAAGAATGTGGAAATTCATCTTTGGTCACTTGTGACAAAACTTTGACAATGTATATACACCTACAACAACAACAACAACAACACACACACACTCACAACAAACTATTAACTGTAGTGTAGTATACAAGCGATTATAAAACCTATTTACAAAGAAATGATAATTTCCACTGCATTTCAGTAAAGGTGACCTCTTTTAAATATTCCTGGTGTCTCTTGGCATTAGATACCATTTGCCTGATGGAAGCTACTCAAATGTTACATGTATAAAATCCTTATACAAATGTTTTATACACCTTTGACTTCTGCCTAATGTTTTTCTACCCATTTTATCAGTCATACATTTTACTTTTCTCTTGTAGCTCAAATTCTCAAACTAAACTGTCAAATTATTAAAAAAAAAACACTTTCACAAGTGTGATTTGACAGCTCTGCGATATCCTCAAACTCAGTTTCCAAATGAGATAAAGCCACTGTAGTTCTTTCTTATATATAAACACACAGTCCTTCTCAAAACCAAGGCAACTGACCAGAAGCCGATAGATAAATTAAAAACAACTAACTACCTCTTTAGTCATCCACTTGATTTCCAATGGTAGCTGATAATAACTGGTACCCTTCTACCTTATAAGTTTAATAGTGGCTGATGTTATCATTTTAGGTGTCAGAAAGTGGACCGGAAGCAGGCAGTAGTCACCTGGAGTCAGAAACTGCCTCTGAAGTTGATCAGCATTTCACCAAACATTCACAGCACAGATCTGGTTCTGAGATTCAAGTAAGGAAAACGACTTTTGTTCATGCAGCTTACACACTGTAAATGCTATGTGTATGTACTCCACCAGTATAGGAAATGTATAACCCTAGGTGTGATTTCTGAACTCATGTACATCAGTTGGGATATACACCAGTATACAGTGCTGTGTCTTACACTTGCTTTACACACCCTGATAAGCCTTAACATTAAAACCACCTACTTGCTTCTAAACGTGTCTATTTTATGAGCTCCACATACCATAGAGGAGCACCTTGAAGTTCTACAGATCCAGAATTTAGTCCATCTGATTCCTTGCATACTTTGTTGACCACCCTTTACCCTGTTCTTCAGTGGTCAGGACACCCATTGTACAGCCACAGATCAGGTATTATTAGGGTGGTGAATCATTACTAGCGCTGCGTTTATACTATCACCACAATATCAGTGTGTGTGAGTGTGTAATCTACTTAAACCAGCACAACACGCCCTAACACACCACCACAACCACATCAGTGTAAATGTAGTGCTGATAAAAATCCACTGCCCAAATCATACCTGCTCTGTGGTGGTCCTGACCATTGAAGAACATGATAAAGTATGCAGAGAATCAGATTGACTAAATTCTAGAAATGTAGAACTACAAATTGCTGCTATATGTTAAGTGGAGATGATAAAAGTATTTTCTGCCATTAATCAGTGTTTCTCTTATTTATGGTACGGCAACATTCTGGCGTGTTAGTGACTGTTGTGCCCATTTCAGGTGAAAAAAAGTGGAACGACAGCGGACAGTAAAGGTCTAGAACCAGATTGTGCCTCTGGAGACAATCACCATGGCACCCAACAATCACTGCAAGAGTCTGCTTTCTGCAAAATGGTATAAAACTATTATATTTCAGGTGTTTTTTACATAGTAAACGTCAAGTCCCCACAATGTACTGTAACAGTATTGGCAAAGGATTTCATTCGGCAAGTGGTGCACCTCCCCCACTGAGTCCCCACAATGTCTTTTCAAATGAATGGTTTACACAAAGTCCCACACAGTGCCTATTTAAAAATATAAGAGTTTTATTAAAAATAAATTGTTTGATTGGTGTGTTTAGCCTTAAAATAGTTTCTACCACTTGTTTAGTGTTTCTCTTGTTTATTGTATGGCAACATGCTTTTAATATCGGACATGTTAGTGACTGTTGTACCCATTTCAGGTAACAAAAAGTGGAATGACAGCGGACGTCAAAGGTCTGGAGCCAGATTGTGCCTCTGGAGACAATCACCATGGCACCCAACAATCACAGCAAGAGTCTACTTTCTGCAAAATAGTATGAAACTATATTTCAGGTGTTTTTTTAGATAGTAAACGTCAAGTCCCCACAACGTACTGTAACAGTATTGGCATAGGATTTCATTCAGCAAGTGGTGCACCTCCCCCACTGAGTCCCCACAACGTCTTTTCAAATGAATGGTTTACACAAAGTCCCCACACAGTGCCTATTTAAAAATATAAGAGTTTTATTAAAAATAAATAGTTTGATTGGTGTGTTTAGCCTTAAAATAGTTTCTACCACTTATGGGTGTTCCTCTTGTTTATTATATGGCAACATGTTTTTAATATCGGACATGTTAGTGACTGTTGTGCCCATTTCAGGTGACAAAAAGTGGAATGACAACAGACAGTAAAGGTCTGGAGCCAGATTGTGCCTCTGGAGACAATCACCATGGCACCCAACAATCACTGCAAGAGTCTGCTTTCTGCAAAATGGTATGAAACTATTATATTTCAGGTGTTTTTTACATAGTAAACGTCAAGTCCCCACAACGTACTGTAACAGTATTGGCAAAGGATTTCATTCGGCAAATGGTGCAGCTCCCCCACTGAGTCCCCACAATGTCTTTTCAAATGAATGGTTTACACAAAGTCCCACACAGTGCCTATTTAAAAATATAAGAGTTTTATTAAAAATAAATAGTTTGATTGGTGTGTTTAGCCTTAAAATGGATTCTACCACTTATTAGTATTCCTCTTGTTTATTATATGGCAACATGTTTTTAATATCGGACATGTTAGTGACTGTTGTGCCCATTTCAGGTGACAAAAAGTGGAATGACAACAGACAGTAAAGGTCTGGAGCCAGATTGTGCCTCTGGAGACAATCACCATGGCACCCAACAATCACTGCAAGAGTCTACTTTCTGCAAAATGGTATGAAACTATTATATTTCATGTGTTTTTTATTTAGTAAACGTCAAGTCCCCACAATGTACAATGTACTCTAACAGTATTGGCATAGGATTTCATTCAAGTCCCCACAAAGCAGCTGTTAAAAAAGAATGAGGTTTATTAAAAAAATAAATAGTTCAATTGGTGTGTTTAGCCTTAAAATAGTTTCTACCACTTATTAGTGTTTCTCTTGTTTATTGTATGGCAACATGCTTTTAATATCGGACATGTTAGTGACTGTTGTGCCCATTTCAGGTGACAAAAAGTGGAACGACAGCAGACAGCAAAGGTCTGGAGCCAGATTGTGCCTCTGGAGACAATCACCATGGCACCCAACATACACTTCAAGAGTCTACTTTCTGCAAAATGGTATGAAACTATTATATTTCAGGTGTTTTGTATTTAGTAAACGTCAAGTCCCCACAATGTACAATGTACTCTAACAGTATTGGCATAGGATTTCATTCAAGTCCCCACAAAGCAGCTGTTAAAAAAGAATGAGGTTTATTAAAAAAATAAATAGTTCAATTGGTGTGTTTAGCCTTAAAATAGTTTCTACCACTTATTAGTGTTTCTCTTGTTTATTGTATGGCAACATGCTTTTAATATCGGACATGTTAGTGACTGTTGTGCCCATTTCAGGTGACAAAAAGTGGAATGACAACAGACAGTAAAGGTCTGGAGCCAGATTGTGCCTCTGGAGACTATCACCATGGCACCCAACAATCACTGCAAGAGTCTACTTTCTGCAAAATGGTATGAAACTATTATATTTCATGTGTTTTTTATTTAGTAAACGTCAAGTCCCCACAATGTACAATGTACTCTAACAGTATTGGCATAGGATATAAGAATATAAGAAGTTTATTAAAAATAATTAGTTTGATTGGTGTGTTTAGCCTTAAAATAGTTTCTACCACTTATTAGTGTTCCTCTTGTTTATTGTATGGCAACATGTTTTTAATATCGGACATGTTAGTGACTGTTGTGCCCATTTCAGGTGACAAAAAGTGGAACGACAGCAGACAGCAAAGGTCTGGAGCCAGATTGTGCCTCTGGAGACAATCACCATGGCACCCAACATACACTTCAAGAGTCTACTTTCTGCAAAATGGTATGAAACTATTATATTTCATGTGTTTTTTATTTAGTAAACGTCAAGTCCCCACAATGTACAATGTACTCTAACAGTATTGGCATAGGATTTCATTCAAGTCCCCACAAAGCAGCTGTTAAAAAAGAATGAGGTTTATTAAAAAAATAAATAGTTAAATTGGTGTGTTTAGCCTTAAAATAGTTTCTACCACTTATTAGTGTTCCTCTTGTTTATTGTATGGCAACATGTTTTTAATATCGGGCTTGTTAGTGACTGTTATGCCCATTTCAGGTGACAAAAAGTGGAACGACAGCAGACAGCAAAGGTCTGGAGCCAGATTGTGCCTCTGGAGACAATCACCATGGCACCCAACATACACTTCAAGAGTCTACTTTCTGCAAAATGGTATGAAACTATTATATTTCATGTGTTTTTTATTTAGTAAACGTCAAGTCCCCACAATGTACAATGTACTCTAACAGTATTGGCATAGAATATAAGGATTTTATTAAAAATAATTAGTTTGATTGGTGTGTTTAGCCTTAAAATAGTTTCTACTACTTATTAGTGTTTCTCTTGTTAATTGTATGGCAACATGCTTTTAATATCGGACATGTTAGTGACTGTTGTGCCCATTTCAGGTGACAAAAAGTGGAACGACAGCAGACAGCAAAGGTCTGGAGCCAGATTGTGCCTCTGGAGACAATCACCATGGCACCCAACATACACTTCAAGACTCTACTTTCTGCAAAATGGTATGAAACTATTATATTTCAGGTGTTTTGTATTTAGTAAACGTCAAGTCCCCACAATGTACAATGTACTCTAACAGTATTGGCATAGGATTTCATTCAAGTCCCCACAAAGCAGCTGTTAAAAAAGAATGAGGTTTATTAAAAAAATAAATAGTTCAATTGGTGTGTTTAGCCTTAAAATAGTTTCTACCACTTATTAGTGTTTCTCTTGTTTATTGTATGGCAACATGCTTTTAATATCGGACATGTTAGTGACTGTTGTGCCCATTTCAGGTGACAAAAAGTGGAATGACAACAGACAGTAAAGGTCTGGAGCCAGATTGTGCCTCTGGAGACTATTACCATGGCATCCAACAATCACTGCAAGAGTCTACTTTCTGCAAAATGGTATGAAACTATTATATTTCATGTGTTTTTTATTTAGTAAATGTCAAGTCCCCACAATGTACAATGTACTCTAACAGTATTGGCATAGGATATAAGAATATAAGAATTTTATTAAAAATAATTACTTTGATTGGTGTGTTTAGCCTTAAAATAGTTTCAGAATTAGTGTTCCTCTTGATTATTGTATGGCAACATGTTTTTAATATTGGGCATGTTCTTGGTAGAATAAAGAAGTGATTTACCATTACCTTTTTGTGCACAGTTGAACTGGTGTAAAAACAAGTATCTAGAAATATCTTAGGAACCCCGTAGCAAAACCACAACTTTTGGATAAAAATGGAATGATCGATCGACTTTGTAGCTGCGTTGGATGGTTTTCAGCTGACATATGTAATTGTATGGCTTGCTAGCAGTAACTAAGCCCTGTTATTTTTGTGACATATTAAAAAAAAATAGTTATGCTCTGCAGCATGTTACAGTTCAGCCCTGTCCTTGATTGGTATCTCTTACTGAGCTGGTCGTGATGAAGGGTGATCAGTGATTGACAGCCCCAGCAGCCACCAATATTTATTTTTATCTTTCAGTCTTTTTTCTTTTTCTTCAGTAAACACTTTTTTCTTGTCATTATCATTATTACTATTATTGGATGTTCTTTGCCACTTATTCTTTTAGTTTGATGCATTTAATTTGTGTTTAACTAGATTGGAGCAGAACTGGACATAGAAACATCTACAAAGCAAGCCCAGGAAACCAATCAGCATCAGAACCAAACAGCAACACCAGCATCAGAACCAACTAGTATCACATTAGTTCCCAAAGGTATAGTCTGATAAACATTATGGCAAGCTGTTATGAAATGGAAAAACATTGTATGTTTTGACTGATGTTGTCCTGCATTTATTCAGGTGTCAAGGTGGTTAAGAAAAGGAAATGGGAGACCAATGAGGTGAAAGCTGTTGAAAAACATCTGAACAGGTTCATCAAAACTTGCACAGTGCCAGGAAAACAACATTGTGAGGCCTGTATAAAAGCAGAACCTATAGCGTGAATCCTATTGTTGAAAGACAGATTGGTTGGCTGTGAAATTTTTTGTCAAAAACAGAATTACTACTCTTAAAAGGAAGATGTAAACCAGAATAAAAAGCCATTTACTGCATTAAAATGCATTTTTGTTTTGTTTTGTTAATTCATTTATAAAGTTCCTATAGGAAAAAAACAATATTTGATTTCATTGAAAAGTTGGCTGATGTCGTCTTTAGGGTTTTTTATTTTTACAGTTTTACAGTGGCTCTGTAAAGACCCATGAACAATAAAATTGTTATTTTCTTCAGATTGACTGAGAATGTTTTGTATGTTATAACACTTTTGGTGCTATAAAGAGCCATATACAGCACATTCTTCATCAGTCTGAAGAAACGTCACCATATTTCTTCAGTTTAAAAGAACCATTTAAACGTTGGGAGTGAGTGTTTCATAAAATGGTTGTTTTCTTTTAATTTTTTTATACTTATTGGGGCCTTGGCAGCTTAAAGTGTTGAGGTGGTTGTACACCTTGTAGATGCTTTTGAAAATTTTAAGGTATTTATTAATGATTTGTACAAAATACGGCATGGGCAAATGGCAAAAAAAAAAAGTTTAAATGGAAATGAATAAATGTGTTATTCATATGACAACATCATTTGTCTTTTCTTATAAATATGCATTGTGGCTGCAAACCAGTTGTTAGTAAAATTTGTCCCCAGATTGTTCACAAGTACTTACATTGTACAAAATACTGGGAAGTGTCAGTGTGTGTGTGTGCTGGTCCTCACATGTTTGGAATACCAGAAACAGTCCCCAGAATGTCGGAAAATGTCACATTGCTTTATTAATGTATTTTCTTTATTTTAAAGTGACAGCTGCTGTTCCAGGATCAGTTGAAACATGAATCTGTGTTTCATTTGTTCCTAAAGCCTTTAGAAATGCGCGTCCCCACAATGTAGGATCCAGCTCGTAGTCCCCAGATAACGCTTCTACAAGAATGTGTGTGTGTGTGTGTGTGTAGCCTGAATTGTACTTCTTTAATGATGCACTCCATGTAGAAGTTGAATGTAGCTAACAAGCAGCAAAACTTGAAAAATGGTCATCCTGTATTTTCTCATATTAAATGCATTTGTAGACTGTAAATGCAATCATCAGCATCATTAAACTGTGTCATCTTATCTATAAACAAAATATTTAATTTAGATTTACAGGGTCAGTGCACAGTTGATGTGTCTGTTTAGCCAGCTTGGTCTGTTTTCAGCTGTAGTCACTGGGCATCTACAATAGTCAAATATATATATAAAAAATACACCCATTTAAATAACATAAAACATTAGTGTACATACAGAGGTGTTCTGAAATGTTTCTACACAAAAAAGGAAATCCTCCAGTAGTTCTGTTCTTTACTGCTGATGTCTAGAGAGGCTAAATCACTTAAATTGAGTTTTTTGTTTTTCTTTCTCTAAGACAAACATTACACAGAGAAATACTTGGGGTTCCTGAGTAGTGCAGTGAAGTAAACGTGGGCCCTGTCATACTGTTATCCATCGCTTTGCCCACAGTGCTAACTGGCATGGGTATGACAGGCAGTATGTGGTGTTCTCTGATGCATTACGCTGTAAGTGGTGTTGCTTTGGTGGCAGCTTGAAAAGAAGCACTGGATTGACCTCAGGTGTCTGAGAGGAAGCACATGTTCCTAAGACCACTGTGTGTGATGAAGGGGACTCAACTCAGTTGGAGATGACTAATAAATGGAGAGAAATTTCAGTAAAATGAAAAGTTATAAAGAAATCTGAATTAGCTTTAAGCTTATCTGTTTATTTTGACTACATTTTGTTATGCCTTTTGTTTATCATTATAGACTGATATTAAATGTTGCTATTTAAAATGTACAGTCACAATAGAGCTTAACACCAACATATTTTTCAGTGTTCTACTGTATCATATATATGTTTGGGCGGAGTGTTCTACTTTGTCATATATATGTTTATACACTTTTGCTGTGAATTTATTTCTTAACTGCAGAGGAAATAGTTTGGTGGCAGATTTACAAGTTGTTGTTTATGTTTGTTATGTTGTTACATTGTGCAGTCTGTATATGTAACTGTGTACTACTTTGAAATACACTACACTGTATATAATCTGATTTGCCCCTATTGGGGGCCACTGTCAATTTAATACTCCCCACCTCATAAGCTTCACTGTTTGAAGACAAAAGCTGGTTGGCTGTTTGACATACCTCCTGCATTCAGAACTAACTGTTCATTTACTGTGTAATGTATCCCAGACTTTCATATACATTACATTATTCACATCATCTGTCCTGTGCACAGCAGACAGCGTCCTGTCTTTGCTGATCAAACAGCTTTTTGGTGGAAAAATATGTACATTTATTTTTTTTCACCAAACTGGAACTTTATAGGCCTATTTCAACAAAGCACACAATATGAGCTCAGTTATAGCATCACTGACCCGAGCAGACACAGTTCTGTCTGAACCCAACCTAAACTCATCCGCCACCAGATTGAGACTGAAGAAAACTGTTTAGATTAGTGACAGTGTTGAGTCACCTAGCAACAGTGACGCATTCATCAAGTCATTGATAAAGACATTTCTAAAAGATTGACTGTCTATTTATCAGATTTAAAAGATTAGGCTGAAACTTGAATATGAAGCAAATATGAAGCGCTTTCAACAATAAAGTAAAATAAGGTAAGGAGAATAAATCTGTTGTAAATATAGACCCTAACTGTGAGAAACCTTTGCTCATTTATTCATTCGTTCATTCATTCATTCTCAATCGCTTCATCCTGATCTCTATAGCATTGATACCAGAGCCTGGTCGGAAACACTGGATACAAGCAAAAACATACCTTGGATAGGGCAGCAGTTCATCACAGGGCATCACATACTCACACTGTCACTCACACCTGTGGACACTACCTCTTCACAGACAGTTACCTACGGTGAGGATCAAAGACAGAAACAGAGAGCATGGAGCTGTGCAGCAGCTACGCTACCAGTTGACTGTGGACAGAGGTCAGCAGGGGCACTCCCTCTGGTCTGTGACTATGCACAATAAGAAATGAAGTAAGGCAAACTACTGGAATAAAATCAAGTCAAGTCTTCTGGGAAACATAAAGGCGATGAGGAACTTGGACATGGAAATTGAACCTGACATAAATCCGAAATGTCTAAACCCAATGTGAATATGTGAACAGAGGCACAAATCTCTGAATTCTACGATAACATCAACTCCTAATCCCCATTCTCCTGTGCTTCATAAGCAGCATTTGCACTGCCTTTTTTATTAAATTCCCTCAATGCAGCTTTACAAATGCACAGTTGTAATAGATCATAGTAGGAGTAGGAGCCCCAAGGAGGCCAATAACTTCTGCCTGGTTTCAGATGGAAATATAACTGCGGAGTGTGACCTGATGGTCCTTCCGCAGTAAAACATAATGAGCAGAGCGTTAAAGCAGCAGCACTAGATGAAGTTAATGGGCCTTGAACTGAGCTCCTAATTGCCTTGTCTCTGTAACATTTATTCTGCCTCAACAGGGCCGAGCAACTGCGAGCGGCTCTCCAGGAAAAAGCTGGAGGAGTGGGACTGTGCGGAGGTGAGGAGAGATGTCACGGTGATGAGGAGATGTCACAGAGAACCCACACGGACAAGCTTTACCACAACATGAGAAAGAGTCTTCTTCTGCAAGGATAGGCCAGGTATTGATAGGGACCTGAGCTCATTCACTGTGGTCAGAAAAACAGGTGCATGTGTGTTTCTCTCTCTCTCTCTTTCTCTCTCTCTCTCTCTCTCACACACACACACACACACTCACCGTCTGTCTCTCTCTCTCTCTCTCTCACACACACACACACACACACACGCAGACACACATTAAAATCGTTTTTAGTAGATGAGGCACTTAGCTGGCTCTTAAAGCAGAGTGACACTCTCTCTGTGTCCCTGTGATGGGTCCATGCACTGCAATTACACACACAATTAGAGCCTCACACACACACACACACCAACACACCATTGCTGCGGGGGCTGAGGGAGCTGTGTGAACAGTCTGTTTGTGTGTGTGTGTGTGTGTTTGTGTGTGTGTTTTGGGGTACAACACTAAATAAGAAAGACTAAGACCTCTTTAGTGGAACGTGAGGATGCATTTCTTGTATCATGTTAAAAATTTAATTGATTTCAGGGTGGGGGGAAAAAAGAGCAAATCAAAGTTTAAGATCAATTTGCCTTCACATTTTTTCAGTGAATTTCTTCTTTATGCAAATATCCTCGCTGTCAAGAATAAAATCTTGTATCTCAATTTCTGAGTTTAATTCAAAGCCAGCTGCTGTATGCACTGGATCAAAATGTAAGCGACTCAATTGAAATCTTCCAAAATAAGTTAGAAATAAAATCTTACATGTGCTATATGTCTTAGTATGCCTAGGTATTATTTAAAATATTAGGTATTTATTCTCTGTAACAGTTTCACCCAGATCATGGTCAATAAGGGTCCAGAACCCCACTGGAATCTTGGAGTGTAAGGGCAGGAACACACTCTGGAGAGTTTGCCAGGGCAGGTGACATTAGACATAGCTGAGAATGGACATAAAGGGTTAGTTAGTTTCCAGAAATATTCAGATAGGTTTGCCAGTATGGTTTTTAGTTCTCTTATAGTTTTAGAGTTTTAGAGTTCTGCATGTTCTGAATAATGTTCTCCAGTGTCACTGTTGTGGTCCCCTCTTTGATCAGGGAACATATTCTATTGCAGGTATTTGTTTATTTATTTAAACATTGTACCGACTCCATACATCTTCACCTTACTCCAGCTTTGTTTTTTTTTTACTATAAGGTTATGAAAGGTGCCCGTACGTATCTATTACTCCGGGCATTAAAACTACCTGTACATTTGCACCTATTTTTCTGATACTGTAAGACTTGGTATGTGACTGGCTACATAACTCACCCAGTATCTCGCTCAGTTGCCCGTCTCTCCATTCCCTGTAGGGTTGCAGTGGGACTGGGGAAATATGCATGTCGGAGCAGCAGGAAATTGTGGTTTTTGGCATGAATTCCCAGGACTGGTGTGTATGTGTGTCTGTCTGTCTGTCTGTGTGCTTGTGTGTGTGAGTGTGTGTGTGTGTGTGTGCGCGTGTGTGCCTATACCTGCTCGCATGTATTTCTGCCTCTACACCCATGGAGATCCGGCTTTATATTTGTGCTTTTTTGTCAGTTAGTATTAGGAAGTGACTCCACACTTGTACAGGGCATGTGCAATATTTCAGCACAGTTCAGGCAGAGGTATGATGCAAAGTGATGCAAACACACTGAGAAACAGAACACAAACTCAGAAAGTCAGACTGCAGCGAAAAGAAGATTTAACTAAGTATCCTCCAAGTATTGACCACAGATGTCTTTTAGCAGCGCCTGAATTGTGGACCGGCCGGACTAACCCTGCTGAGACGGCTCGACCTGTCGCTTTTGATAATACTCACCTGGAGTTCTTTTACACTCTTATTGACCGGCCAGTGGCCTGAAGAACTCTGGGAAACGAAGTTCCAGCCTACAGGCCCACAGCCCCCACCCCTGCAGTCATTATTCATTCAAATTTGGATTGTGGTCCTACAGCTCAGTGTTTATCCATTATGCCATTATCCCACTCCAGACCAAATTAAAAGCATTTTTACATGGGCCCAGCACAGTCCTACTGTGTACCTAATCTCTGTACATATGTACAAAGTCATTATCTTTCTTTCTGTGTCTTGTGTGGTGGATCTGGCGTTGTGCATTGTGCCACGGTGCCATGTGGCTCCATGTTCAATCCCTGGCCCCTGGCATGGGGTCCCTTATTTAGCGGATTAGCCGCGCAGACGTGGGCTTGGATCCAAAGCCTCGTGGTTTTGCAGTTTCAAAGCCTTCTGGGTGCAGCGGAAGCAGGCTTTTGGAACCCGAGCCAAAAACTCTTGCTAGCCTGTTGTGTCTGACACATTGCCATGGACGCGGTGGGAGACCAATCTGACAACATTGTTGATTACTTAGCGATTAGTCAGTGGTCTCTCCAGAGACGGCTATTAGCGATGACCAGGCGTGCTAAAAAGAATGAGGGAAATGTACACTGTACTGATACTGAGCGAGGTATTGATAGTTTACCTGCTTTGCTTCCATGGAGATTTGTTCCATGAAAGTGCGACATTCTGCTGCTTTTCTGAAGCAACGTTACGTCTTTTATTCAACCAAATTGATATGCGTTCCTGCAATAAATCATGCCCAAATATAGACTGCGCCAACTGCCCTCAGTGATCTGTCATATTGCTGCTCTGTGCTAATATGCATGCAGCTCTTGGGTTAATGCTGAGTATGATGAGGGCTTCCTCCTCCACACTGCCTCCTCTGTGCACCTCCCTGTCAATCACTTTTCGTTTACTGCACAAACCAGAGGCTCATGAACCTGCTATTATGCAAATGGATGCACAGTGATACTGTTTTCATAACAGCTCTTGGTCAGCCCACATCCCAAAGCAATTGGTCATTACTTCATGACTCTTGGAGAAAACAGACGTGAGCGTGGTGTTGGTGGTGGTGAGTTTTTCTGTGCATGCTGCAGTGCATATTGCCGTGCCTACTGTAGGTGTCTGAAGGAGATGGAAGACTTTTTTTTTCTCCCCATTTTGCATGCATGATGCACAAAGAGCTATTGACAATTGTGGGGTGGGCTTTGGTGTATGTGTTTTCATTTTTTTCTATGAATATGTGTGCCAGTGAAAGCAGGAAGCAGTCTTTGTGTGTCTTTGTGGCAATGTCTTTGTGTGTGTGTGTGTGTGTGTGAGTCACTCTGTGCTTGACCCTGGCACTGCCTACACAAACAGACCCCAGCTGAGTGCTGTCTTTGTAATGGCTTTGTGTTCGCTCATCATTTGACCTTCGACCTTACCAGAGCTTCCTCCCCGCTCCTCTCCACCACCTATTAACCTTTTGTGCTATTTATACAGCCAGATATTTACCAGCCTGCTATAGCCCACACATACTGAACATCTCACTACCTCTGGTACAGTAGCACCCCCAAATACAGGTAATATTGCTCTAAACTTAATATCACTCAAGTTGCTTGATAATATCTGAGGTCAGTGACTGCATATTCATATATGATATAATATCATATGTAGAGTAACAAGACAGGCCTAAATATCAAAACATGGTCAGAAAAGGAGAAAAAAACAAAACACACCTCTCTTGTTGTGCTAATTAATGCTAGCACCCATATTGGGTTCTGGTTGTATGTTAGCACACGTCATTAATCTTGATTCATAGGAAAATTTTCTGGCTGTTTAAGTGACCCATTCAAAGCTGTGGCTTTGAGTAAAATCTGGGACTTCCAGTAAAACCCACCCGTTGCAAATCATTAATCTGACACTTTTGGCCTGCAGTTCAGCTCCTGAAGCCCCGTGCAATGAGAGATATGGAGGAGAAATTACTTTTGGATAGATTGCTTTTTTTTGCATTGGGCATTTGTGTCCAACCAAATGAGTATTACTTCTTTAATTGAAGAATTTAAATGCAACCAGCATATTTATTATAGTCAACAAAAATGTGCAGTGCTTTTCCCAGATATCAACAGACCTTCTTTGAAATCCTAGAAGGCCCTGAGGGTTCCCACTGAATATCACAAATAGCTAATGTAAAACATGTTTTCTTGGGTTTTCCGGCATTTCTCAGTTTCTTTTCTTAGTAAACAGCCAACAGGTGGTGCTATTCTGTTTTTAGTGTGGTGGGGTTGGGTGGAGGTGCATTACTGTTTAGCAGCTTCCATCTCCTCCCCTCTTTCTCCTCTGTCTGTCCTCTCCTCGCAGAGTGACGTAACCTCTCAGTCTGGGCACAGCACACACACACACACACACACACACACACACACTCACACACACTTGCACACAGAGCAGATCAGACGCAGAAAAGGCAGCATTGTGTGTGTTTGTTGCGATGCTCCCTCCCTGTGGAGCACTTGGGTGAAAGCCTGGGTGTGAATGGGGGTCAGAGGCAGCGGTGGCCTCTCGCCGCATCCCGCCGTGCCTCATTTTCGCACATTAATCACCCCCATTCACAGATAATGAGCTCCCCCTCAGTAGCGTTTAACCGCTCTCACTGTCCTTTGGACCTGCTCATTTGGGCCTCGGCGGGGGGGATGCTTTCTGCTTGTGTAATTCCAATCAGAGCTGTAAACAGGTTGGTCATCTTATCTGCTCCCTGGCTACATCACAACAAAGACCAGATTCTTCAATGAATCTGCTTCTCTCTCTCTCTCTCTCTGTCTCTCTCTCTTTCTCTCTTGCTCTCTCTCTCTCTCTCTCTCTCTCTCTCTCTCTCTGTGTCTGTCTCTCTCTCTCTGTAGCATTCTGTATTGCTTTCTCCACTTCTAACTCACTAAACAAACAGTTCCTAATCAGGTGATATTCAGTGATAATTGTTAACTATTCTGTACCAACTACATGTATGTTGAGAAATACAGGCCCCTTGGCTTTAGGGGTTAAATAAAAGATATCATTGTGTAATATAAGGTGGATCTCATTTTCAGATGGTGTAATAATATAGACAATTTTTATTAGTAAAATATAGCTCTGATAATGTGTAATTGTGTGTGTGTGTATGTGTGTGTGTGTATTCAGGTGTGTGTTGGATGTGTTTGTCTAATTTCCCATGCTTTGTAATTGCCTCAGGCACTGATGAATAGGCCGGCTGAGGTCACAGGTCACTTTCTCTGACTGCACTTTTTTGTTAGAAAGCAAAAGTGTGAGAACAGGGAAAGATTTGACTCCCTCAAGTGTTTTGTGTTTGTGTTAATGAATGCAGGTGACATTATGGACAAATTGGACTAACTCTTTACATAGAATTAGCAGCTGGCCACTGCACCTCTCTTATAGACACAATGGTCATTTCCTGTCACTTTTTGATAGAAATTTTTTTTAATTATTATATATATATATATATGTATATATATATATATATATTTTTTTTTTTTTTTTTTTTTTTTTTTTCTTGCTTTCTTTTTTTTATCTTCCAGATTGTGTAATATCAGTGAACAGTCCAGTAGAAATTTTTGGAACACGGTAAAATAATCTTAGGGGTATATATAGGAATTTGGAAATTAGAAGAGATATCCAGATTCTTAAAAAATCTATAAACCAATAATGTGTGTTACATTTTGCTGTCACTGAAGTGTTACCCCAAGGTGTTCATCTTTAGTAACGTTAAATTGGGAATATTTATATATCAAATTCTATATTAATTGCAGATTTTTAAGTAGCATTAATTGCATAAATTTCATTTCGACACCAGGACATATATTTGGTTTTCTATTTAATACAGTCCTCTTTGAAAAATTACAAATGCTCATCTGTCCCTGTGGAGAAGAGATTGTGATGTACCTTTAAGGAACACAACTGCACTCTGTGACCCCTGTGTACCTGTATTTGACAGTATATTTTGACTATTGTGATGGTTATAAAGTTTTGGTCAGAGTATCTCCAGAACAACAGAGTTTGTGGGTGGTTCTTCAATGCAGTGGTTAGTACATACAAAAGTGCTCCAAAGAAGGACAAGTAGTAAGCTGAAAATTGGGTCCTGGGTGCCCAAGGCTCAGTGAAGCATAAGCAAAGTGAAGGCTAACCTGTCTGGTCCCATCTTACAGAGCAACCCTAGCACACTGCAGAAAAAGTTAACTTTTTGAAAGATATGATAGGCTGTGATGGATGTTCATGTACTACATTAGTTCAACTGTGGCATAAGGCAAATGATGTGGCAGAGGAGGGACAAAGGAGTGCTCCCTTGGATATTTTAAGCCTGATTCATATCTACTGAGCATGCAGACCTGGCACAGGACCACCTGCATTGCATTCTGGACTTCCCCTTCATTCCTCCTATTCCATGAAAAAGTGGTTCTTTAGAGGAATTATAAATTGATGTTTGTAATTCTTTCCTGAGATTGTATAAGGCCCCTGGTCAATGAGTGATTGAAGCACATTTGCATCTCTGTGCAGACTGGGCACATTCTTTTATTTCTAGAGTTGTACACAGCATTGTGCCTGTGTCCCTGGCCACAGAATGAACCAGCCTTTAGCCTTGGATGGTGGTGGTATCACTGCAGATTGAACTTGTGGGCTCCCAGTGGGAGGGCCATTTGGGAGCACATGTCCAGATACTTGTGTATACGTAAATAGTTTATATGTAATTTATTGATCCCAAGGGACATTAGCTTTTAATCCCTGCCTATATAAAACGGGGGTTCTTACCTAGGAATGCTTAAACAAGGACCTCTAACCTGCAGGAGAGAGTCAGAGAGAGTTTGTGCTGCTGTGTATGCGGGTGTGTGTACTGTGTTTACAGTTTGAGCTGTGTACTGTACATGAGTGAGCTTTAGCGGCAGAGCCAGAGAAGAAGCCACATAGGCGCTGTAATGTGAGGAAGGTCTGGAGGGATTTCCTCCTGCCGTATCTCTGACAGGGGGAACATGGGGGACTAAGGGCTAATTAAAACATGCTATTAGCTGAGAGGCCACACTGTCATGATAAGAAAAAGAGAGGCTGAGGGAAATTAGCCAGCACCACTTCTCTGTCAAATAATGCTGCGACCGTGCCAACAGACGGTGGGAGACACTGTGTGTGTGTGTGTGTGTGTGGTTGCATGTGCAGGCCATTGTTTACAGGCCGATAAATTTTGTGACATTTTTATAGGGTTGCTGTTGCTGTCCTCCAGAACTAAGTGAATCAGCTCCTGTCACGAGCAGCCACAATAACATCCTCATTCCCCTCAGCTGCCAGTCTGCAGCCTCACTGCTGCTCTTCTTAAAAAAGACACCTGTGAGTTTAATTAAAATGTATTGTAAATGTCTAATAAACAAGCAGCAGGCTGTGAGTGAACAGCAGCTTAAAATGGAGAGTGGGGCGTTTGAGGTGAGCTACTGTTAATGTCTGATGATTTATACTTTTACTCCTTCCTCGCGGTGCTGAGACTATTATTGGCAGTGTTGCTTTTTCCTCCACAGCAGCATGCATGCTAAAAGTACCAGAAAGGGTCCTTTGTCCTTTATTCCATTTCCCTTAGGAAACTTCCAGTCTATGGTTCCTCAAAAGAATAATAAGAAATTGTCGTTGTGGTTGTGAGGTGTCTAGAAATTCCACATTAGACATTTTGATGATCCAAACAAAAATAAGTCAACATCCTTAAATTTTTTGAATGTGGATTCGTGATTAGGACCATTTCCGCTTTCCATTATATATATGTGTGTCCTTAGATATAATCTTGGAATTTGGTTACATTTTTGTTGTATAGTCTCACATCCATACAATCTCCTGCTGCATTTACTTCTGTCTGAGTTTGGGGGATGCAGGGTTATGAAAAGTACAGTACCAGTCAAATGTTTGGACACTCAGGGAAGGTTAGCTTTGTTTTGGTCCATTTTCCTCATATTGTGAATGTACAGTACCAGTCAAAATTTGGATGACATCTCATTCAGTGTTTTTTATTTGTTTATTTATTATAATTATTATTATTATTATTATTTTCTAGATTGTAAATTAATATGGTAGACATTAAAACTATGAAGGAACATTAATTCATTCATTATCAGTAACTGCTTATCCAGAGTTGGTTAAATGTTAAATGTTAGTTGCTACACCACTGTCTGAGAGTAACACAATTTCAATCTTCTGAATGTCTTGTACATATTGTAGTATTGACAATAAAAGCTGACTTTGACTTTTATTCCAGAGTCTACCCGGAATCATTGGGCGCAAGGCAGGAACACACCCTGGAGGGGTACCAGTTCTTCACAGGGCGACAAACACACACACACATTCATCCACACATTCACACCTACAGGCACTTTTGAGTTGCCAATCCATCTACTGACTGTGTTTTTTGTGTGAGAGAAAACCAGAGCACCTGGAGGAAACCCTTGAGAACACGGGGAAAACACACCAAACTCCTCACAGACAGTCAGCTGGAGTGGGTCTTGAACCCACAAACTCCAGGTCCCTGGACCTGTGTGACTGCAACACTACCGTGCTGCTCTATGAAGGAACACATATGGAATTATGTAGTAAACAAAAAAGTGTTAAACAAACCAGAATCTTTTTTATACTTTAGATTATACCACAGTTTGTTCCGACCCTGCAATGTGATTGGCTGAGAGACGTTCCAGGAATGCCAATAATACACAATAATGGCACTGACCGAAGCTCTTTAGGTATCACTCTGCAAAATATATGTAGCCTAGCAATGGCGCCAACGCTTACAAGACAGAGCTGGACTTTCTCAACTAACGGAGAACAGGTTCATTTTCCGTTTGTGCACCTTATTTTGAACAGAGTAAAGAGTTATGGCACATTGGATTCTGTTTTCTGATTTCTAATCAAAAGGAAATAGGGGAAAAATCAGTGAACAGCTGCATATATGTGGTTTCTGTGATTGTGTTTAACTAGGGTGACCATATTTGAGTTTTCAAAAAAGAGGACACATGGGGCAGGTTGGCAGCACAAATGTTTCCATGACCATGCAACTATGCTGCTGAAATGTAATACATAAACAGATACTCGTTAACAAGATAAAAAACAAATGCCTTTTTGGACAGATTCCTTTCCATTCAACATTTGGCCCAAAGCAAAAATAATAAAACAATATTTTTGTCATTTCTTGACAGTTAATTATCATTAAGACCTGTTATTTTCTGTTCACACCAAATTTCCAAACTGAAGCCTTGTATTAAAGCGACTTGTTTACACCAGAAAACTCATGATCATGACAGAAACTGACTTTTTTTTAAACGTTACTAAAAGCAAGCACCACATTTTATCAACCAGAAGTAATTTAGACTTGATAAGTGAACAGCTTCGCTAGGATCCAGACATTTATGTAAAAATACTTATATTTTATATTTTATAAGGTCTGGCTGATAAAACGTATTGTATGTGATAGCTATAATTCAGTCTCTCTCTTGTTCCGGCTTTAATGAGTTGGCCTGTTTTCTTCTAAAGTTAAAGTTAAGCAGAAAAGCTACGCAGATGTTACTGGATTAACCCGTCAGAAAGTCAGTAACAGTCAAGTGTGTCCATGTATTTGTGTCGTTATAGGGACAGAAGTGATGACTTTCAGTTTTTTTAATATAGAGCAGAAAGTGAAAGGCTCGTGTGACACAGAAACCCTTCCAAATACAAAGAAGAGACTCTGATAAATTACCTTAACAACTTTCAACACATTTCTGTTCGAGGCTCAAGTAAAACACTTGTGATGTGGAGCTCAGCTGAAATTGAGGTAAGCACAAGAAGGTACCCCTCCCCAGATCACCACCTTAACATGGCAGGGGTTTGCGGGGATCCAAGGGGAACAATGCGGATTCCGCCCCGGTCGTGGAACACAGCACCAGCTCTTTACCCTCGCTAGGATCCTGGAGGGTGCGTGGGAGTTTGCTCAACCAGTCTTCATGTGTTTTGTGGATCTGGAGAAGGCATTCAACTGTGTCCCTCGGGATATTCTGTGAGGAGTTCTCTGAGAGTATGGGGTATTGGGCTCTTTGCTACGAGCCATCCTGTCCCTGTATAAACAGAGCAGGAGTCTGGTTTGTATGGCTGGCAGTAAGTCCGACTGGTTTCCAGTCGGAGTTGGACTCTGTCAGGGCTGCCCGTTGTCACCGGTTCTGTTCATAATTTTTATGGACAGAATTTCTCGGCGTAGCCAAGTGGCGGAAGGTGTACGGTTTGGTGGTCTCAGGATTCCATGTCTGCTTTTTGCGGATGATGTGGTCTTGTTGGCTTCATCGAGCCGGGACCTCCAGTTTTATCAGCCAAGTGTGAAGCGGTAGGGATGAGGATCAGCACTTCCAAGTCCGAGTCCATGGTACTCAGTCAGAAAAGAGTGCTCTCTCCAGGTTGGAAGTGAGATTTAAATACCTCGTGGTCTTGTTCACGAGTGAGGGAAAGATGGAGCGGGAGATTGACAGGCGGATTGGTGCAGCGTCAGCAGTAATGCAGGCTCTGTACCGGTCTGTTGTGGTGAAGAGAGAGCTGAGCAGAAAAGCAAAGCTCTCGATTTACCGTTCGATCTATGTCCCAACCCTCACCTATGGTCACGAGCTTTGGGTAGTGACCGAAAGAACGAGATCGCAGGTACAAGCGGCTAAAATGAGTTTTCTCCGCAGGGTGTCTAGACTCCCCCTTAGAGACAGGGTTAGGAGCTCGGACATCCAGGAGAGACTCGAATGGAGCCGCTGCTTCACCATGTCGAGAGGAGCCAGTTGAGGTGGTTCGGGCATCTGGTCCGGATGCCTACTGGACGCCTTCCTGGTGAGGTGTTCCGGGCATGTCCAACTGGGAGGAGGCCCCGGGGCAGACCAAGAACACGCTGGAGAGACTACATGTCTCGACTGGCCTGGGAACACCTCAGTATACCCCCGGAGATGGAGCTGGAGACGATGGCTGGGGAGAGGGAGATTTGGGTTTCTTTGCTCCGACTGCTTCCCCCGCGACCCAGACCCAGATAAGTTGTGGATAATGGATGGATGGATGGACAAGAAGGTGCACACGGCAAAGTGTGTCCCATTTCTGCTCTGAGCTCCGACCCCTTGAACACTTGATCCCGGCGCGCGCCTTTTTTGCTCACATAAAACAACGTCATTATACGAATTGGGACGGTGGAAGACTGTGGGCGGCAAAATCCCGGACAGTTTTGGAATCCCGGCTGGACGCAATTTTTAGGTCCCGAAAAGAGGACATGTCCGGCGAAAAGAGGACGTCTGGTCACCCTAGTTTAACTGGAGTTGAGGCGCGTCTTTTTTTTTTTCGCTGCTCTAGTTCACCAGCTCAGCAGCACGGCTCTGGAGCGATACTCTAAAATACTCATTTTTAACTTAAACAGAGAGAACATGCATCGTTTTGTGTCTGATATACAACTCTATGATCTGAATTTGCTGTAAACAATGGTTAAACCATGACATTTTGTTGACCTGATTCGTTTATCTCTGCTTCTATCCTGATTAAGACGGGTTTAACATCACACAAGAGTTCATTAAAAAGAGCAAAAAAGTATGTGTAACGGAATGGAACTATATTTCCTCACGGAAGGTTGATAAACAAACACATTTTCATGGTCCTTAAAACTTAATAATAAACGGCAATAACGAACTGTGGTATAATCGCAATAGTACACTCTAGGTTCGTGCTATATAACGTGAGATATTGGCACTGGTGTACTGTACTGGTGTACGACCACTGCACACCAGTGCCAATATCTCACGTTATAGCACGAATCTAGAGTGTATTATTGTGTAATTTGCTTTGATGGCACACTCTTGGCTTATCCCAATCAGCTTCACGAGGTCGTCACCTGGAATGGTTTTCGGTGAACAGTTGTGGCCTCGTTAAGAGTGCATTTGTAGAACCGCTCGCCTTCATAATGTGTTTGAGACCATAGCTTGAGTTATCACAGATCTATAAAGTGAATAGCCCTATTCCACCAAAAAGTAATGAGAAGATGTGTCCAATCTTTTGACTGGTACTGTATGTGCAGATTACTTTGGCCAGTGTGATCTGTCTGTCCAATCAGAAGACTGGAGTACAGAGTATGGAGACTGAAGTACTGAGACCAAACTTTTTATTGACAGCGATGGTGCTCCTGCTGCCAGACAAACAGTACCTGATGAACCCAGATAGACTGCCGCTGTTATCTCTGCAGGTGGAGGAGAGCAATAGTGATAATCCTCTTCTGATGATCCAAGATAAATAAGAACAGCAGTTCAAAGATGCATGTATTTATACTCCACTGCAGTCCCTCTAAATATGAACTCCAAGTGCTGTGTATTTAATGGATGTAAATATCTTATGAAATATCAGATGTTGACCACAAGGGTTAAATGCTTCTACCCCTCATCCCAGAAAAACAAACAAAAATCTACACTTTTTAAAAAGATTAGGTGTGCAAAGTTTACCCAATGTATTTTAGGATATTTCAGGATTAAAGCGATTAATTTATTTGGCTCATTTTAATTGGATGTAGCACGAACAAGGGAGCACCTTCTTCATGGCCTTACCCAGCCCACTGAACAGGGGGTATGTATTAACATGTTCTGTGGTGCTGAACAAATGTAAAGGTATGTGTACTGTTTTGAAGCTCTAGTGCAGTCATCATAAAATGGCAGACATTGGACAAAGTGATAATCATGGTCCAGTTTGTAATAAATTAATGAGAATAAATAATAATAATGATCATTAAAAAATTACTCAGATGATCTTAAAAGAGAGAAAACAGATGCAGCTAATCCAGTTAATGTATCAACAGATTTAGTCAGTCATGCCAATCAAACTGTTTACCTGGCAGTTCACTAGAGAGAGCAAGACAGACAGCATGACATACTCTGAAATAAGGAAGGCATTGCATGGTGGGAATTCCATTTTCTATATGTATTTTAATAATGTTATGTGCTGCAGGAAGCTCAGTTGTGAAGTTACTGTACATTGTCTCCTACCTTCCCTAAATCAGTGGGTTATATAATATTGATGCATATATGAGAGATATGGGCAAAGCAGCTGAGGTGTGTGTGCATAGGTGCTTAGATATTAGTGTCCCATTGAAGGGGAACATAATATCAGCAACACCTTTGGGGACAGAACTGAATTTGAAATATTTATGAATTTGATGTTATGCTTATTTTTTTCATCATTGTCTGTTAAATATACTTTTCCTGCTTTTTTCTGAGACTGAAGAGTGAAAAACTTACTCACTTAACAGGGACATCTGGGAAACTCAGTTCTCTCTGGGAAAAATGAGGACATGTTATACTTCTATTTAAACAAGTTAGAATAGGTCTATTGGCTATACAAAACAAGCTCTTTGCAACTCTCACTCAAAGTCAACCTTTTTGCACTGATATATGTTTACAAGACTCTCAAATTAGTAAAATAAATACATGTAGCATTACTAAAAATAAAAAAGAAATACAGTGGTAACAGTAATAAAAAGAAAAAAAAAAGTTTTAAGTGGTTACATAGCTACCTTGAAGATGTGATGACTGGCTGGAGGAGTAACACAGGCACTGGCTGTATGACGGGAGGTGGGGGTGGGTTGAATAACGGAGAGTAGGCGGGTGAATGTGGGGAGACAAAGCGTAGATACGGCTTAATTGTGCACGAATTTCAATGTCTGCTATTTACACTAATGCTAAAACTACAATTTGCTAATCTTAAAAGCTCACTCAAGTCTGGGTGCGCTGGGAGACTCGCCTATTGGGTTCAGTGGCCATTTCCAGCCACCGGCTTGGTGGAGGCTCAGGTTCGTTTCTAGAGTCGTGGTTCGTTGGTGGAGGCAAAAAATATTCAAATGCCCGGTTCGTATCTTGGAAAGTTCCTTAGTAGAGGTTCCACTGTATATATATATATATATATTATATATACCCATTTACAGACACTGGGTCTTTTGTCTTTTGTAAACACATTAGACTGGTTCCAAGCAGACTGAAGTGCTAGAAAACCTCCTCACCTTTAAGGGATGCTTAACTGGAGAAGAAATAAACAGAATCATGGCCTGGCTTGTACTACAGAGGTAGACTTCATGTGGGGACGCTGATGCTTTTGTGTAGATGCTTATAGCCTATATAAACTCAAACTATAGCTTTGTGAATGTACCCTCGGCAATTACTGTACACACACTACAGAGTGAAATGCAGTGTTTTGCTGTAGGAAAAGCACGATGGGTAAATCTCACAGTGAAGTAGATAAATGTGTACCACCAGATACCGCAACTGCCACCCCCTCCTCACGCCCACCACAGAGAGAGAGAGAGAGAGAGAGAGAGAGACAGAGACAGAGACCTTGCTTTTGCACTTTATTATTTTGTTATGTTCTCTCGATCTTATTTGCTAATTCTTTTTCCTTTCCAACCTCTATCATCTATTTGTATTCTCTCTTTCACCTCTCTCCTTTGCTCACCCTCCTTTCTCTTTGATGACTCCTTCCCTCTTCTCTAGATTTCTCATCTACTCTCTCTCTCTCTCTCTCTCTCTCTCTCTCTCTCTCTCTGATGCCTCCCCCTGAGATGGTGGTTATAAACAGTCTGCAGGGGGTTATGGATAGGACCTGGCTCACGCTGGGAAAGCTCTCTATCTCTCTCTCGTCCTCTTTCCCTCTCTCTCCATATCATAAAAGAAGACAAGGGCATGCTTATAAAGGGCCTATCTTAAGCAGCAGTCTTCACTGGGAGACTACATGAGAACAGGGAGCACTACCTCAATGTCAAACACAAACACACAGATTTGTTTGTCATTTTTACTGTAAGTAGAGCTGGGCCAGTCAGAGTATTACCAGTGTCATATCAAAACATAGAAACTCCACCGTTCTTCTTGTTTGAAAATGTTTATATTTATGCAGTGGAGTTTGGCATCTTGCCCAAGGACTTATTGGTACATTGTGGTGTCCCTGCTCGACCTGCTCTGGGAATGAAGCCTTAACACGAGTAAATCTCACATGTTCATTGGTTTATCCTCATTTCCTTTCCTGGCTCTCCTTCCTCATGCCATTGCCTCTCTTCTTGAGGATGTGAAGAGAGCATCAAATGTGTTACCTTCACTGATCCCTCTTTAGCACCTAATACCGGATTTCAGTGGTCTGTTAATAATGAACACATATTATTGATTTACGTACTGATTTTCCCATTATCATACATACATACGAAAGTGTTGTTGTCACTGGGTGCATCAAAAAATAAAACAGTTCCTCATTCTGGAAGTCTCTCTCATCATTTCCTCCAAACACATCTAAAGAAATAATACCTCCTTAAAGATGGTGGAGTTTGATTGATTGGTCACAGGCTGTAGAACAGAGGACCAGGGAATTGTGGAGACATCAGCTGGAGTTTTGAGATCCACCCCTAATCTGCACTGTCTCCCTGAAGAGTATTAACTTGCTTAAGTATTTAAGAATGTTTTTGTATTCTCATATAACATTGCATTATTTTAAGTGACATCAAAATATTAACGTGACCGCCAAAATATTAAAACCAGTTGAAAGTAGGAAAATTAGGCAGGTGTAAATATCTGAGCCACTTTCACAAAGTTCAAACTGTGATGGTTGTATTGTTTTGGTCAGAGCATCTCCAAAACAACAGGTCTTGTGTGTTGAACCTGGTACGCTTCACAAGAAAGACAACTGAGTTCTGGCAACAAGTTTGTTTATTCAAAACCAGGTTTAATGCTGGTTAAGACAGAAAGGTGTCAGAAAACACATAGTTTCTCACCTTGCTGGGTATGAGGCTGGAGGCCCATGACGACTCTTTCTCCTACTTTGTGCACCAATGAGCCTTGTGCCTCACAGTTTGACCAATGTAAATATGGCTCAGATTCTTACTCTCACCCAATATAACTGCTTCAGACACACTTTAACTTTAAGAACTGCCAGGTCACTCACTGCATCATATACCCCAGCCCTTGACACTGTAACTCGAATATCAGTGATATTCACCACACATTTTAGTTGTAATTTTTCTGGTTGCAAGCTGTTTTTCTGAAACCAAAAAAAAAAAAATCATAAAATAGCCATATGTGAATAAATAAGCCTCACATTGTTTCTGTTATTGATTCCCCATAGAGAAATGTGTCAAGTGTATTGTGTTTCCTCTACGGCAGCCTATAGAGTCCAAAACAAGGCAGTAGTGTTCCTGGAAGGCCCTGGTTCTGTCTGTGGAACGGCAGTGCTGAGAGCAATAGAGTGAATTAAAAGAGCAGGGATGGTCATAATAAGTAGATGATATAGCAGGTGACTGCTCTAGTTGTACTGTAATTACCATCATAATGAGTTTCCGTCTAATAAGGTTGCACTTAATTATGTCTGTTCAGAGCCCTCTTAATTCAGACACACAGGCTCACAATCCTCTCTATAAGATTACACTTACCCCCCTTTCATAAGAATAATGCACGCTGGTACTTTTTATTCTTTCAGGGGTTCATCTTTCCACTGTCGGCTCATTATGTACGTTATGAGAGAGAGAGAGAGAGAGAGAGAGAGAGAGCTTGGAAAAGATGCAAAAAGAAAAAACAAAGATAAACATCTGGAATATATACACAGAAAGCGGGAGAGAGCGGTGGTGAGTAGGAGAGAGAAATGGAGCACAGAAGAAATGCAGAGAGTGGGGAGGGAAAGAGAATGATAGAGATACACCAAAAAGAGTGAGAGAGATAAAGAAAATATGAAATGTACACGGAAAGTGAGAGATGAAGAGAGGGAGAGTTTGAAAGGTATACACAGAAATTGAAAGAGAGAAATAGAGGGAGAGGGGGTGAGAGGATAAGATAGATACAGTGAGGGAATTGAAAGATATACACGAAGTGAGAGAGAAAACGGTATATGTGAGAGAGGGGGTGAGAGGATAAGAGAGAGTATGGAAGAGATACAGAGAGAAAGAGAGAGAGAGCAGACTTGAGGTTTTCTTATCCATATCCTCTATGTCTGGATGTGTTTGAGCATCTTCTCTGTCCCTGAGTAACGCTGCTCAGTGTTGACAGTACCTTTCACTTCAGCACTTTGTTCTGAGAGTATGATCAAGTTTAGGACGCTGAGAGCTGGAGAGATTGTCTCTGATATATTTGTTGCTCCTGTAAGAGTGACACTCATCTGTCCTTCACACTCTCAGATGCATTGATACAGGCGCAGATGATAACTGTCAACAATTCATCTTTTCTTTTTAAAAGGAATAGCAGAAATAGTTTTATAACTATTATTATTATTATTATTATTATTATTATTATTATTATTTAACCCAAAACGTTGACTGTCTGAGACATGGTTAGTGTCCTACCTGTGCTTCTTCAGTCAATAATAATGGAAGCCCATATGACTCAAATACTTTTTTACATTTAATCCCAAAAATATAACAAGGTTGTCTGTGCTTTTTTCAGGACTGAAATATACGGCCAACAAAAACAACAAAAAGCATTTCTAAATTGCTTTATTCCGAAGCTGTGTTTCCTGTTTTATTCCTCAGGTTTGGAGTTAGGCTTTAAAATTCATCTGGCGTTTTTCTTACTGTTAGAACAAATCTTTGTATCTCTGTTTTTTTTTATCATTTTTCATTTTTAGAGATCATTTGAAAATTTCATCTTCCTTGCTCACTGTGTGGAAATATCATGTAGATCAATAAATATGCTCCAAATTGTCTTTTAACATAATCATTTCATATAATTTCATCGTAAACGTAAGAAATGACATTCTCCTCCTTTTGTAAAGTTGCCATTTTTGAGATATTTTTGTCATACCGCAACAATATATCAAATGCACTTGTACAGATAAATATTTTTATTACATATTAATATTTCATATGTACAGATAAGTTTTGTATAATGTAAAAGTGTAATTAAAAATGAATGAATTCTCCCCCTCTTTTGTCATTTTATGGTAACTGCTTCATAGTATTGAAAATGACAATTAAAATAATACAGTGCATTCATGATCGCTAACATCAAAATCATTATCTTTACCATTCTATCTAAACCCAAACTCACAGCTATTTGTGGATATATTATCCCAAAGGACAGAACAAATCGATCCACGTGTTTTACAGAGCTTTTTCTCTGATGAATGCAGTGACAAATAAATACGACTTGTTTACTGTTTGCCAACTTCTTAATGTTTAGGATATTTTTGTTGAATAAAATGACAATTGTCACTCTTAATACTATGCACCAGTTACTATAAAATGACAAATAGAAAAGGAGAATGTTTGAATTATAATTATAATTGTACATTACACAAAACGCTTTATATCTTATTTGTACACCTAATAACATACACTGATCAATAACAGCATATAATTTCATCAAGGAGTGTACAGACAGTCTTTGATGATTATATTGGAAGGAGGTTAAATGGACAAGCTTTAAGAGCACAGACACATTGACAAGCTTCAAATGTCGATGCTCATAATGTTTTAGTTAGGACATTATTTGTGGATTGTTCCCAGCATGCAGTGATGAGCACCTATCAAACATTCTCCAAGGAAGAACAGTGTGGAAGCTCTCGACGATGTTGTGGGAGTCCCATGCAGCTGAGGAGCGAAGGCTAGCCACAGATCCCACAAAAGCTAAAAGGTGAATGCCAGCTGTGATACAATAGTATTAGAACACACAGTGCATCACTGCTTTCTGAACTGTGTATTGCTTGGAGAGGAGCGGTACCGACAGTGCCCATGCTGACCCCTGTCCAATGCCAAAAGCCTATGTTGATGAAACCTGGTTGGAGAAATTTTTGATAAAATGTTAAAATATCTCAGTCGAATCAAGCATTTTTTGGATGTTCTACAAAAAAAACTGTCTGATCCATGCTTAACTCAGAGCTTGCTGCTACTTAGAGCTTAGAGAGTCTTCTACTAAATTCTTGGTGCCAGATACCTACAGGACACCTTCAGAGGTCTTGTAGAGTCTGTGTCTTGATGTGTCAGAGCTGTTTTGGCGGCATGCAGGGGATCTTCACAATATGAGGCAGATCATTATGGCTGTATTTAAGGAATGCTATTACTAAGACATACATGCCATTAATGGTTCTAACAAAAAAATAAAACAATTTGATCATTCCTGTTGCCGTTTTTGAATGTGCTGAACTGATGAAAACCGTACTTAATTTATTTGTCAAACAGCTTTCCCCATAAACATCCATTTTAAAAACACTGAAAAAGGTTTTGTTGTATTTTGTCTTTAAAAGTTACAAATTTGGAGATATAAATGGTGGCACATAGTATTACATATAGGTACTGAGATTAAAAGGCAGTAACACTGCCGTCTGAATAACCCTCGCATATCAGAAGTGCTAGACCGTCAGGAAAGGAAACCAAAATGTTTTTCAGTTTTTTGGTGTTTTTGATGATTTCTATTGGTCCATTCATTGTCAAAAGATTACACAGTGTAAAAGGAAGATGTATTTTTTTATCATGTGGCATTTGCCTTCAAATAAAAAATATACAAGGCTGCGAAAGAAGACTAAGGGTATGTCGTTGTATATTCGACCTCTTGTCTCTACGTGGTACAGACCAGGTAGTGTCTGGGCACACCTGCAATGCTCTTTTATAGCTGCACTATAAATGCTGAGGTTTACAGTAGGCGTAGACTGTATATAAATAAGTGATATTATGGTGTTTGGTGTCTTTGTGCTTGTTGTGTTTATGAGTGCTGAGCTGTGTTAGATGGCTCTGTGGTTTCCTGCTGAAACTCCAGATGAACTGTGTAGAGTGAGTCTGAGCTCCAGGCATCAACATTTTAAAAATATCCAGCAGGCCGCGACGCTGGAGCGGTGTCAGTCGCACTCGCTCTCTCTCTCTCTCTCTCTCTCTCTCTCTCTCTCTCTCTCTCTCTCTCTCTCTCTCTCTCTCTCTCAGGCTTGCGTCTTCCTTTCCCTCTTATCCCGTCTTCCTCACATCTCCTCCAGGGAATATTCTCTGTGTGTGTGTGTGTATGTGTGTGTGTGTTTGTGTGTGTGTGTGTGTCTTTGTTTTGCATATAACTACAGTTGATAAGAACGCACCGGCATTAATGTGAGCTCTTTCAGTGGCAGTAATATTTCAGGCGTATGATACACTGAGGTAAATGGTAAGTAACTCATTGCATAGTATATACTTTTTTGAAACACCAAACACTCTCGCTCTCTCTCATACACACACATGCATGCACAAACACAATTTTCCTCTTACCATAAATTTATTTGATTTTCCAAGATTTTTCTTCCTTAGAGCTCGAACTCCATTTCAGTTCCTGCTGATCCCCCTGAGAATCTAAGCAACAATGGGTAAAGCTTAGGAGAAAATTGGGCAAAAATAATAAGGCATTACAAAATTCTCTTGACCCATATCCAGTTCTTCATAAAAGTCCCATGGACTTATAGGACACATTATATTGAGAATGTCTGACTTCGAGATATAAACGAGAACAGTTTGCTGCTTTATGAGCTGGTATTTATAATTTTCCACAAATCAGATTATCGTCTGATCTGATTGTGATTTATTTCTTTGTCTTTACACTACACTGTTTCCCCAAAATGGTAATTTATTAATGGTAAATCATGATTAATGTTTAATTTATATTTGAACCTGTTTTTTTCCCCACAGCGTATACATACATCTACAAACCTGGTTCCTGACAGAAGCAAAATAAAAAGATTTCCAGTATTTTCAGTGCAACTTGACTGTAAATAGCAAAAATAAACAAATTTATATTGGTCATGGCTCACCACTTTGCCCCAAACTTTGTGAGAGAATTGTCAAAAAAAAAACATTTCTCAATGAAAGACTGCAAAGAATGTAAAAGTGACAAAGTGACTTTTATCAGGAAACGGTGTAAAAGCCAACATATATGATGGTATGTGGTGTGCATCAGAGCCCATGGTATGGTTACATGCATGTTTGTGAACGTACCATTGATGTGGAGGCATATATTGGAATTTTAGAGAAATATTATATTGCCGTCAAAGCGACCAATTTTCCTGGGTTGTTTCGGCACCAGAGGAACAGGCTGTATTCTGCACATATTACAACAGCTTGGCTTTACATGTGCATGTGCAGTCCAGATCAGTCTTGCATGGCTCATCATGTAGAGGAGAGTCAGTGAATGGCAACTACAAACAGTTGAGCAGCTGAACTCTTGTATCAAACAAGAATGGAAAATAATCCACTTGCAAAGCTATAGGTATCCTCACTTCCCAAATGATTAAACAGTTTAATTAAAAGAAAAGGTGATGTAATACAGTGCAAAACACATAGGTGTCTCAGGTTTTTGGCGTGTGGTGCGAGGATTCATTTCTAAATGTGTTTATATTTACAAAATACAATCAAGTTGATCATTGACATTGGCAATCTGTTCCTCATACTTATCTCTCTTAAATAAATGCTCAAATGAATTAACAAATCACAGATATTTGTTATTGCATTTTACAAAATGCCCCAACTTTTCCAGAAAGTGGGTTTGTATGTAAATATAAAAGTAGAAACACGTTTGTATCGTATATTTTTTTATGTGCCAACCCACTTTCTCTCATTTGCTACTTTCATTCCCCTCCTCTCTCTTCCCATCTCTCCCTCACTCTATCTCTTAATCCCTCCCCCTCCCGTTTTCTACTGTAGTTCTCACTCTTTTACTTTGAACATCACACAGGGCTTAGCATGTCATTCTGCTACTGCTGGCTGCTAGAGGATCTTTTAATTAGCAGTGAGGAGAGGCTGTCAGAGTGATCAGGGCTCGGCTGGGTAAACATTACCTCATAGCTTCGCCCTGGCAGGGTGCGGGGCCTGGGCGGAGGGGTTGCCGTGGGAACAGAGGAGCGCCACGGTCCTGCTTAAAGAGGGGCTCGCTATAACGAGGGGACAAAGAGGGAAATGCCCCTGCTCAGCCACCAGGTCAAAGGCACAGCCTCCGAACAATAGGTCACGCCGTCTGAAGTCTTCCCGAACCGTGAACAAACCTGCCAGAAGGATGAGAAATAGAGAAAGAGGGATGTGGGTTAGCTCGCTGAAAAACAGCCCATAGTTAACCCCCTCAAACTCGAAAGAACTCCAGATTTTCGTTCCCTACTAGGTACATACCATTAGAAATTAGTTCCAAAGTAGTCATGGATATAAATAATAGGAGCTGCTGGATTACACGGTGGTTAACCATTGAGTAAAATATCAAGACTGTAATAGTTTGGGAGTTATTGCTAGGTTTTTTTTGTACTGTTCAAATGTAATTACAAATGCAGTTAGATATTATCTGTATCCCTGAGGTAACTTCATATGATTGTGTCAATTTCTGACAAAATCCTGCCAAAAAAATACTTACATCATACAAGAATATTAATAAACCCTATACCCCTGTCGTTTTAAATGTCTCTACAGATGTCTTTCTGTGTGACATGAATGTGAAATGTTTGTTTTTGTTACTGGAAGTGATAAATGCAACTTAGTTTAAGAGTGGGGATGAACAGATTTTTTTCCCAACCCCTGGTGAGGCCTGCAACACACAACAGGTGCATGGGGATTTCTGGAGAGTGAGCTGGAGGGGTGGACGGGGGCCTGGGAGAAAGATGGCGCTGAGGGGAGAGGGGTGTGAGAAGGGGTCCTGGGGTCACTCTGAGCTGAATGGAGTGGGGGCACTTGTTCTGCGGAGAAAATTCCCCGAGTTAAAAGATCGCGGAAGGCAGGCTCCAACACAATGACGAGCCATTAGTGAGAGCTGAGAAAAAAACACAATGCAATTACTCCCTCCGCGCCTAGAAACCACGGACGGAGGGGAAGACACTATTTCACACTTGTAATGCCCTCCATCCAGATTCACTGTGCAAGCACATTACATTTATAGCATCTTTATTTCAAGAGGAGAGGGGGGATTATGACAAATGATGGCAAGGACACACAAATACACCTCCACATGTGTGCGTGCACACACACACACACAGACACACACATACCTCCTGCTTGAAGTGAGTTTTAGCAGCACCATCTTACAGTCTCTGTGGAGTTGAAATGGAGTAGAAATAATCTAAAAGCACTTGATTTGAACTGAGGGAGTGCTCTCATGTGTGCTGTGTCATGCTGAGTTGTTAAGCTCTACTTTAAAAAAGCTTGTGCTCCTTCTCTGCCTCTTTCCTCTAGATCGGGCAAACAGTTTCTTTATTTTCATATCGAGGAGTTTTTGATGGGGAAACGGGGGGAGGAAATGGTGTGTGTGTGAGAGAGAGAGAGAGAGAGAGAGAGAGAGAGAGAGAGAGAGAGAGAGTGAGAGTAAGTGTGTGTCTGAAGGGGGTGGGGGGTGTGGGGGGGATGGGGCAGGCAATCTCTTCAGTGCCATGATGAAAGCCCAAAAGAGGTGGCAAAGGAAAACCACGGGAATGTTCCGGGGTTGCCACGGTGATAGAGAGGGCCCACTCACAGCATGGCTTTCAGAAGTTTGCAGGCTTTATCTGTGAGACGCAGCATTGGGCCTCAGGCCAACACTCCAGGAGTGCGCGCACACACACACACACATACACACACACACACTTGCTCACAAACACACACACGCACCCCAGCACAAAGAACACAAACATGCACACAATTAATTTCATATCAACTATATTCACAATAGAACACCATCACACACCAAACACATATGCACGCGCACACGCACACACACACACACACACACACAAGCACACACCTGGCTAAATCACAGTATTTGGTTAAAGCTTCACTGAGGACGGTAAAAAAAAGCAGTTGATGCACATATTCTGTCTTATTGTTCCATTCTGACAATATAAGCCCCTTTGAAGTAGCAGTAACCAAAATGAAAGGAGTAAACGTTGATGGAGAGAGATAAAGACAGTGGAAAACAGCTCTGGATGAGGAACTACTCTGTGACTGAATGACACAGTGCCATGGAGGAGGGAGGAGTTTCATAGAGATGTGCTGAAAGAGAGGAAAGTGGGGAGGGGAGGTTTGGAGGTTCAAGCATATGGACTCACAGGAATACAACTCAAACACACCTTGGGCAGAACTGTATGTAGACATAATGCGGAATAATATGCAAACTGCTGTTGATGTGTATGAATGTTTAATCTAAAGCTGTTGAGCTAAGGCTGTATTTACATATAGTCATCGCTGTTAAAGCCAAACTTCTTCCAAATGATAATTTTACAAATATCCATAACTTTCAATGTCAGGCCATGTAGATTTTTCTCCTAGTAATTTTGAAGCATTCCTATTGGTCCATCCATCACGAATTTTATCACAATGTGAAGCCGGTGTTTTCAATCAACGTCAAAAAGGGAGATACAACAAAATGGATGCCATAGTAATAACATTGAGAATGATCATTGGATTAGGAACACCTACATTGTATCTACACCCACTGTCCATTTTATCAGCTCCACTGACCACACAGGAGCACTTTGTAGCTCTACAGTTATAGAAATTAGTCCATCTGTTTCTCTGCATACTTTTTTATTCCCAGTTTACCCTGTTCTTCAATATTCAGGACCCCCACAGAGCAGGTATGAGCAGTGTTTGAGTGGTGGATCCTTATGTGGTGGTGGTGTGTTAATGTGTGTTGCACTGGATCAGCCACAGCAGTGAATTTTTATAATATATTAAGAAGCTGTTGTGATAGTAATGTTATAAAACTAAGTTATAAAACTTCACAATGAAAATCCACACTGTACATGTGAGTACTTATCAATGCCAACACAGCTGCTTGGACTGATCTGAGCCAAAAATAACTTGTTCACCTGTTGAATTAATTTTGTTTTATAGTTAAATTAGTTTATATACTATGTATGGGGGGTGGCACGGTGATGCAGCAGGTAGTGTCGCAGTCACACAGCTCCAGGGACCTGGAGGTTGTGGGTTCGATTCCCGCTCCGGGTGACTGTCTGTGAGGAGTTGGTGTGTTCTCCCCATGTCCGCGTGGGTTTCCTCTAGGTGCTCCGGTTTCCAAAAACACACATTGGTAGGTGGATTGGCGACTCAAAAGTGTCCGTGAGTGTGTGAGTGAATGTGTGTGTGTGTCTGTGTAGCCCTGTGAAGGACTGGCGCCCCCTCCATGGGGTATTCCCGCCTTGCGCACAATGACAGAATTTAAAAGCTATATCACTGAAAGTAATACCTGGAAATACGTATGAATACTTTATCTAATGCCTGAGATTTCTTACAGCAGTTTTCTATGCTATGACTATAATAATACAAAGTACGCAGGGTGTTATATGCCATTTAAGGAGACTATAGTGTCGACTCTAGTTTCAGATGCTTAATCTCTACAAATGTTTGAATGGTAAATTCCTAAATGTGTTGTAGACACCAGAACTAATGTTACATATCACCAGCAGCAGTAGAGAAATATGAGTCTACATTCCTCTACTCACAGTGATTGAACTGAGAGGAGATTTTGAAACATTGCTTTTATAATGTGGAATTGGAGGGGGTTTGTTTTTGTTGGTCTTTTTGTAATGAAAAGCATTTCAGGTTCCATATGTTTATTCTCCCTTTTTTTCTCTAGCCTAATTGGTGTTCACTGTAGAGCACTGACCAGTGTAGTCTCATGGCAGGAGAAAAATGGCCCACCGTATTCCAGTGTGGATGTTGATAGATGCTGTTTATGCTGTGGTGCTAGCCTTTTTGATGAATTGGAATAAAAGCATCTAACGATCTAATTAATTCATCTAATGGTGTAATTAATTTGGTGCCTTTTTCAAGCAGTAATTTCTTTTTCATTTCCCAAGTTATACTTGTATTCAAGAGGTTTCGTTTTAGTTTCTTCCTTTTTATACCTTTAACCCTCTCAGGCCTGCCCCCGCCCTTTAAAACTAGTGAACAGTGACTCACACTGGCATTCACAATGATGCACACATATCTAGTTTCAGAGGATTAATGGACTAAGACACAAACAGTTCTGAAGCATAGACACACACACACAAACACACACACACACACACACACACACACTCATACACGCACATACACGCGTGTGTAGCTGATTTATATTCATTGCCAGTCACACACTCGCAGCAGGACACTGGCAGAGTGCCTTTGTGTGCCGGCTGCCATTCCGGCTTGGCGCAGCGCCAGGATCTCGGGGGAGTCAGTGGGTCAAGATGACAGCGGTGGGCAGGAGCAGCGAGGTGCCCTCTAGAGCAGCAGTATCCACAGCCTGGGCCTGCAGGGCTGCTGGGCTGAGCAGTGTGACCACTCGCAGGGCTTCACCGCGCCTGAGCTTGCCCCCCAGAGCCCCGGAGCTGCCAGTCCTCCTCGGCCCCACAGCTGCCCTCCCTCTGCCAGCCTGCCCCTCTCCACCAGCTCCACCAGCTCCACGGCCAGCTGCTGCTCAGCCCCACAGAGAGCGCTTTCACTGCTAATTTCTGTGAGAAATAAAAACACACACACACACATTTGTTTTCATACAATATAAGTACATATGAATACATAGATTCTGAATGTGTTATGTCATATTTGTTTAAAAAAGCATTATTTTGGCATCTCCATATTCTCCAGTTTCATTTTACATAATTTGAACACAACACATAAGCTGACATTTTTAATGATAAAGCATTTGATGTTCAGTGGAAATGGTTTAAAATGACTCTGACTATAGTCTTTTTACATCAACTGGAACTGATTTTTAAGTCCAGATAAACTGCCATTTTTAGAAAAGCACAAAAACATATTTTATTTTGACAGTGAAAATATCTGATACTGTGCACCAGAAATATATTCAAACAATTTAAATCCAGTTATCTGTATAGTGACTATGTGTGAGCTTGTAAAAACACCAAGAAACATTAGTAAAAATAGATACTGGGGCGGTAGAAAATTAGAAAGTTTTTCATTCCAAAGCATTTTTTCAGAAAACCTGTCACTGTGGTGATACCCTTAAGGGAACATATCCTGTACATAATTGTACCGTATTCTATTATAATTGTAGATTTTAAAGTTGTAGAGGGGCACAGTGGCGCAGTAGGTAGTGTCGCAGTCACACAGCTCCAGGGACATTGGGGTTGTGGGTTCAAGTCCCTCTCCGGGTGTCTGTGAAGACTGTGAAGATGTGTTCTCCCCATGTCCATGTGTGTCCCACGGTCCAAAAACACACGTTGGTGGGTGAATTGGCGAAAAAAAGTGCCCATGGGTGTGTGAGTGAATGTGTGAGTGTTTGTCGCACTGTGAAGGACTGGCGCCCCCTCCAGGGTGTGTTTCTGCCGGACCCACCTCGACTCTGAACTGGATAAGCGGTTACAGACGACGAATGAATGATTTCAAAATTGTGTTGATATCATATGCCCAACTTCATCTCCAGGTCTTATATTATGATGTTTTATTTTACACAGATCTATAATGAAATCTAACAAATATTTACCTCTTCTTCTGGAGAAGAGAATGGAATGTACCTTTAGGGAACACAACTGGACTTTAACACCTCTGTTGTACCTTTTAAAGGTACATTTACACTGTTTGTACCTTTAGTGACAATAATGTACTTTTTTTCTGAGAGTGCAGTAGCTGATATCTTGAGAGCTGGTTAGAAGTATTCTGTTCTATAACGCTGTGTGGTCAGGAGTTGTATCTTCTGAAATTATTATTAGGGTGGGTAGTTTGTCCCCCTTATCTGTAGTAACAGCTTCTGCAAAAAGCTTTAGACTCGCTGTTGGTACATTTCTGTGAGGATTTGATTGCATTCAGCCACAGGAGTAATGGTGAGATCGGGTCCTGCTCCAGAGTGATTAGTTCTGGACATCAGTCACCTCCACAGAGCCAACTCATTTGAAAGCCATTGGACGGAGCCATCATTCCAGAGAACATAGTTCCACAGCTCTTCAGTATTTATACCCCTCTAGATGACACTTGATGTTGAGCATGATGACCTTACATTTATGTGCAGATGCTCTAGAATGTCCCATTTACTTTCACACCGTTTTGAACAACTGTAAGTCTCTCAGAAATGTTCATTTCTAAAGGTTTTGTATAAGATCAGGAGTGTTTGGTTGGTCCTGATATTGTAGCTTAGCCTTGTTTTACTTTGTGTTTCCTATACAGTAAGGATATTTTGTCATGAACATGAATAGAAGCTGTGGTTTGCATGTTCCAGTTTTTTCCCTCCATATAAAAAGCTTTTCCAAACGATTATATTTTCCACTCTTTAACTCCTCAAAACCGAGTGTGTGCTCTCACCTGTCTTCCATTGGTCATTTTTACTCAAGGCAAATATTTGTATGTTTGATCATACACATATTTTTGCAACTCTCACAGGGAGAAAGATTAACATTCCTACATAGGATTTTCCACAGCACCCCATGATGCCTGGCACTCTCTGTGGCTGCCGTTTACTGTTCTATATCCAGTGGCAAGGAGCTGGGGATTACTGGGAAAGACTTGGCAACCCATGAGGCAGCTTCAGCTGTGTGTGTGCCAGTGTGTGTGGACTGGAGCCGTGATGGTGGAACCCAGCAGGTGCTCTGCTTGTGGCTCCTTAGGCAAACAGTACGCTGTACCTGACTGAATGGTATGTTCTACATAAAAAAATATCAGTGGCTTCTTAGCATTTCAACACGAGCCGAGGCCATTCGTCTTGTAAATGCTGTGAAACAGATTCATCCGCTCCTCTGGGTTCCAATAAAACGTGAATTGTGTAAAAAGGTCTTTGCGGACCTGTGCATACATGTGGTAGGGACTGTTGAGGAGTATTAAGGCAGCTTGGCAGTTTTTAAGGTGACCCCGGTCTCCTGCACAGGAAGAGAGGAAAGCGAGATGAAAGAAGACCCTGTGTCCACAGCTTATCAAACTTTAATACACTCCGCCAGCACTGGCAGCAAAGAAGAGGAGCACACACACTTCAGCCATGTGTGATTCCTCCAGATCTCTGCTGTGTGATTGAGAGGCAGAATTAAGGGACAGTGAGCAGCACCCAAGGCGAAAAGACAAGCCAGTTGAGTTACAATGAGACAACCACTACAATTCTTTGGGAATCAGTCCAGGTCATAGTCAATCAGGTCTGTTCCAGTTTATTAGGACTACACTTTATACAATGGATGTTTTGGATCTTTATGTAAGGAACTTTACATTGATTCACGTTCAAGCCTCTAATGAGCAGGAGGAATGAACACTTCATCTGTAGGCGGTTCTACTCTTCATGTGCTTTAGTTTCCCATAGTTCTCTTTGCATGTACATGGAGGAAAAAAGAAAAACACACAAGAAAACAAAGCCCCCTGATCAAAGTTTTGGGGCAACTGTCCAAGCACTGCATCTATCATGAGGAGATCACAAGACTCAACCAACCGTGTTCAAGACCACACAATTGGCATCACACTCTGGAGGTGTTAGATGTTCACCCCCTCTCCCTCAGTGCTCCAGAGAACATATCCACTGCTCCACAGATCAATACTAGGATGCTTTATGACCCTGTAGCCAATACATGGCCTTGAACCTGATGATTTTTCACTCATGTGCAGCTTAAAAGCATACCATTCCATTGCCTGTTTTTTTTTACAGAAATTATGAAAGCTGTGTGTACATTGTTATGTCTTAAAGTAGGCAAATTCACTTAAAGGCAGTGTTTGCCATTTTAATCCAAAACACATTTTAGTCATTTCAGAGAGTGTTTTCTCACCATTTGCTAGATCTCCAAACTTTCCAGTGTTTGAATGCAGTCCAGGTTTGGTTAATGGGAAAGAAACTTAGTGTCACAGCTGGAAACAGCTCAGGCTTTCTCTCTGCGTCGTTGGCTGAGCCACAGCTTAGAAACCGGCATCTGGAGGCATTTTGACGAAGGAGAGTCCTCTGAATGCTGAGAAAAGCATGGAAAGAAATGAAGATGTTGATGTATTTCTGCTTCATATGTGGTATTATGGACTTATTTTTGCTGTTTCAGATGTACTACTTAGCTTAACGTGGAACTGACTCCAACCAATAACTTTCTGTGAAGATACAACTAAATTGTTCTGGTAACATTCATTCATTTATTCATTCTTTGTAACCGCTTATCCAGTTCAGGGTCACGGTGGGTCTGAAGCCTATCCAGAATCACCGGGCGTAAGGCAGGAACACACTCTGGAGGGGGTGACAGTCCTTCGTAGGGCAACATGTGCTCACACCTACGGACACACCAATTCACCTACCAACGTGTGTTTTTGGACTGTGGGAGGAAACTGGAGCACCTGGAGGAAACCCACGCGGACATGGGGAGAATACTCTTGGGGAGAACAAACTCCTCACAGTCACCCGGAGCGTGGCTTGAACGCACAACCCCAGGATCCTGGAGCTGCGTGACTGCAACACTACCTGGCTCAGGTAACAATTGGTTTAAAAGTTAAACTTCAACCATGCACCAGGCTTTTTACTCAAACTACTATACTACTATACCCCCTTAAAATATGCTGAGCTTGTAAATGAAAGCAAACCAGAGGGAGTATTTGTTTGCTGCAGTTCTCCAGAATGGTCTACGCTCCCTTTAATAGATGGGGTGCCTGTAAATGTTTGGAAAAATAGTGCTCTCACTTTTCCACCAATTTCAAAAGTAGATTTATTGATATTTCCATGCCATTATAATACATTCTTGTAGTTCCGCAGTAGAGATTTATAGAGGAAACAATATATATCTTCACAACAATCTTGTAAGATATGCATTACATTTATTCCGTTGTGTATTGTGATTGTAGGGCATAGGTTTTTCAGTACGTCTGCATTAATATTGTCTCTGTGGGGTTAGACTGTATCTTGTCTTTGTAATTTGTACTGTGTACTTTCTGTCTACTGTAATAATTATGCGTTTACCTGTCCAGGGACTGCAGATAGAAATTAGCTACTTGTACTCGATGGCCAAATGTTTGAGGACATTTATTTTAATGCGTATTCAGCTACAAACATGACACACATTGCTGACACAGGTGCACTCACTATTTGTATATCCCCAAAGAAAAGCAAGAAACAACTGGGAAACTTTGAAGCTGTACATGAGGCAAGGTAACCATGCTCAATGTCAAGCAACAGGAGTAAAACGTGCCCCAGCACTGGGCTGTGAAGCAAAAGAGTTCCATCCAATATCCCCATTGCCTGATCTCACTGTATATCATGTGGCTGAAGGCAATCAAACCCTGACAGCAGTGTTAAAATGTCGAATATAGAGCCTCTCCAGAAAAGCAGAAGCTATTACTGGACACAGCAAAACTGGCATAACCTTCATTTCAGAAGAAAATCTTGGATGAGCAGCAGTCTTCATACTTTTGGCTCTATAGTGGCTATAGCTATCTAGACTGAAGGGTTTTTTTTTTGCTCATGGTCATCACGTGATGTACAAGGTTTTGATACGACAGAGACGGTTTGAAGAGAAAGTCATGAGGAATGTAGAACTGGAGCAGCAATTAAAGACACCATGCAGTGTTTTCATCTTCACAGTAACAGCAGTCCCATTAGGCAGAGTACAGAGAGGGAGCAGGGTGCAAAACAGAGTGAACATTTAGGGGCTGAACTTCATCTTCCCTTGCTCTTGTCATTACGGATTACAGAGGTGACTTTGAACGTTCCTTTCTTCTTCGCTAGTGTGTGCTCTCCCAGCTCGGCATGATGTTGAGAAACACATTCACTGCCTGAGGACAGCTCACACTCACACAGGCTGTTAGTGTGTGAGTTTGTGAAAGGGAGGGTGAAGACTAATGGAAACATACAACATGCAACAGTCAGGCAGTATTTATTTCATTTGCAGGCAATACAGATTTTTACAAGGACGTGTTCTGTATTTTTGTACATTACAGATGGGTTTAGAAACATACAGATATATCAGCAAACACTATTAAGGCAATATTACTGATTTCTATAATGCAGGATGGATTCTGGAGATGTTAGAGTTCTTGTTGAATCTGGAAGCTGCTGGAATCCTGTGCCCTGATTAATCACCAATAACCTTCAGGTCTTTACTCCACCACTAACTGTTTGGGGCGAGAGATGAAGTGCCCTGAGGTGTCTGTTTTGAGGATGTTGATTTGCTAAATTTATGTTGCTAAGTGTATTTTCTCTCAGCAGCAGTTTTCAATTCAATGAGCTACTGTCATTCAAATTTTGCCTCCTGCAGCAGAGCAGGCAATGGAGACACTGATAAGTAGCAACTTAAATTAAATATAAACTCCTATTTCTCAATATATTATAGATACTACACATTATTTCACATGTATAACACTCATATATCAAATATAAAGTTAATGATTATAGAAGAAAAAATGTATAAAGTAAAAAAAATATATATATATATATATAGATACACCAGGGAGGGTGGCGCCATATTGATCAACTGGCCCTGCACACAGTGCCTGGTAGAGCAGCAAAACACTCATCATCTCATCAGCTATCAGATAAAGAGTCCTTACAGCTTTCATCTCTGTGAGGGACAAGAGAAAGTCAACCTTGCTTCAGTCCTGACATAATCCTCAGGGTTTCTGCGTATCCTCCCACTGTGAGACTCTGTGGTGTGGGTCTGAAATGATATGTGGCAGTCTAGAAGTCATTACTGAGAAGGCAATAGACAAAAGGAGAAGGAAATGGACAATGCAATTATAAACTTTTTAAACCAATCCAAGAATCTCCTAATATTCTCAGAACAGTGGACTGTCCATTTCAGCATCCAGTCCTCAACAGTATTGAATGTGCTTTATATTATTGGATCATTTTAAATATTCTTTTACACATTGGACATTTTATTGTTTACCTTTAGACATTAAATGGTTATCTTGCACATCAAAATGGAAATCTATAATGAACTTGATCGAATAAAATACGGTCTCTGACTTTTGCACTGTAAACTCTACTAGATCCCAGTCTTTATTGTCATTCTGAGGATTCCGAGTTTAAATATGATTAGCCGTATCAAAAAATCTAAGAAAAAAAACACACCTTTGGGAGTCTGTGGAGGCGGAGCACATGTGTGTGTGTGTGTGTGTGATATGCAAAGGTTTGATTTGAGAATGTGCGGGTGCTTTTTCCGAAGTGGTGTTTGAGCAGTGACAGTCTGTTAACCAGCACTGACTGAGGAAGCTCTTGTGAGGAGGAGATAAGGAATAGAGAGAGAGAACCCAGGAAAGTGACAGGGGAGAATGGAGTACAAAAGAAAGAGAGGAGGGAGAAGGACAGAGGAGGGGGAGATACTGAGAGGGGTTTAGTTCAACTCCAGCAGGCTAACTCCAGCTTCTCTCTGGAGAACTTCCAGGCCTGTGTGACTGGAGCACGGGGGGTGGGGGTGGTGGGGGGATAATGACTGTAGACATTGTAAGGTATGGTTTGGTTTCACTGTAGGTGAGAGGGTGAGAGGGTGAGGATAATGGAATGTATTCCTTTAAGTGATAAGGATACAGCAGAGCACATTAAGGACGTGCTCTGCTGTGTGGTGTGTGTGTGCCTGAGGTGTGTTTAGCAGAAGAGCCAGGCTTGCAGAAAGCCTCTTTTCTCTTCACTAAAGGAGTGATAAGGTGCAGAGGACTCTCTCACTTTCTGTCTCTCTCTCCATTCCTCTATCCTTCAGTTCCACAGTCTTCCAGGGTTTTTAAAGCTGCAATGTGGAAGATGAAATATTATACATTTATACATAATACAACATTGTCTATATCTGTGTTTACTTGTAATTTCACTCTCTCTCTCTCTATTTCCCGGCATGCACATATTGCCGCCGGCAGCATCCTACCCCAGGTCCAGTGTAAGGTAAATGAGTGTAAGCAGCAGCTCCTGTGCTGGGACTTTCAGAGGTAAACAGCTTGCCAGGCCCAAGAGTGACGCACACCGCTTCTCTTTTAACAGCTATCATACCTGCACTGCCTAAATGGAGGGAAGCATTGACATTATTGATTTAGATTTTTCCAAACTTCTCCTGCATTTTTCACTCCTTGACAGCAGTCAGAGCTGGATATAATTATATTTTGACAGGAGAAATGACAAAAAACTAAAAAAGTTCCACCCATGGCCCTACCCCCTCAAAATCTTGCTTTTTGGGTTTTAATTTTTTGTCCTTCATGAGATCTTGGTGACCTGTTGTATGATGTGTGTGCTTATTATTCATACATTTATATTGAGACTTAATATTGCATGCTATACTCTCTTAAATATAAATGCTAAAAATAAATTCCTATATAAGAACCACTTTTGATTTCGTAAAAAACCCATGGTTCTTAGAGATATCTGAGTGTCAATAACCTAAAAGTTTAAAGAACCGTTTATTGATGTATAAAAGTTATTAGCAAACGTCGTGGTTTGTCAAAGAACCCTTTCTAGCACCTTTATCTTTAAGAGTGTAATTTCTTTCTTATTTTATTTAGCAATTTATGTATTTCTGCAGTGGCACACCATACCTTTCAGGAATGTACTGATGTTTCTGGAGGGGTCATTCAGGGATGTAGAAGTAGTGTATACACTGATAAATGAAAATAAGCAGCAAAGTAATGTCCTGTCAAATACAAGTCCAGAGGTTCAGAACCAAGCATCTGACATCATTTCCTGTTTCACCTCACAGCAGTGTTCCAAATTCTACTGTAAAGCCTTTTCAGAAGAGGCTTTATTTTTTAAAATAAAAGTCAAGAAAATTTTTATTTTCCCCTGTAAAGTTATTGTTTTAATTACAATGAATTGGTTACGTGCTGTAAACAGAGAACTTTCTCTAAGCTTTTTTGTAAAGAGCTGTCCAGGGTCACTGCTTTGCCTTCTTTGTTTGGCATTTGTATTACTGTAACATATTGTACAACATACGCAAAATTAAAGGTGCCAAACGGGCTCTCTGTGAGAGACCAGTGCCCTGTTCGGGGTGTGTATCTGCCTTGTGCACAGTGATACTGCAGGCTCTGAATGCACTGTGACCCTGATCAGGATGAAGTGGTTACAGATAATGAATGAATGTATGAAAGAAATAATGAAAAAAGTGGCTTTTGCAAAATGTGTAAATGCAGTGCAAAAAATTATTATAAAAACTTCTCATAAACACAGCTCATTCTTTTAAAAAAAACAAATGTGCTTTTTTGGCCAGTCATTGATTAAACTCATAAAAACCCATGTCTGTAGTAAGAAGCTGTTTTAAGAATAAAACATTTCCCTGCCTGTGTCTGCACGCACCCTTCCACTACTCACCATGCCAATGACGAGACTGGTCCTTTAGCTTTGTGACATAAACTCTGGCTGTCTGAATACTTGTTTTTGAGATGAGCTGTAAAGCAGAAATGCTCAGCCACAGCTTTGATTCGTCATTTCACTCATGGTACGTCTTACAGCTTATAACAAAAACACACAGACATGTTAACAAGTCTAGGTCTTCACTGGAGAGGTCACTCAGTGATATAGAAGTTATAATATTCTATGCACTGATTAATGAAAATAAGCAGAGAAGTGAACTAACTGTATTTAATGAATCCTGTCAAATAGGAATCCAGGGGTTCAGGCGGTGAGAGAAAAGTGCTGGCTCTTTATATGAAAAGGGGATTTGTGATATTTGCAGGGGGAGATATCAATGTTAATATTTTACTCAGGGCTCTAAATTGAGCATACAGTAACATACAGCGGGTGTGTGTGCGTGTGCACACTTGAAGGAATGGTAAAAGTGTGTCAGCTGATGTGCGTGTGGTCTCTTTATCTCAGCATAAAAGGAGTAATATTCGTCTCTCTCCTTCTGTGTGTGTGTGTGTGTGAGAGAGAGAGAGAGCGAGAGAGAGAGAGAGAGAGAGAGAGAGAGAGAGAGACACTGAAGATGAGAATCATCATCTGGCTGTGACTGGCATAATTGGCTCTTTTCTTCCCTGCCGCTACTTAGCGCTGATAGCCCAATTTAGCCGCCGCATGCTAAAGACACTTTCAGAGTGTAATCAGAATTAAAGAGAATGGGTTTTACTCACTTTAAAGGCCTTTTTGAGGCACTCTCTGTGGACTGAGACGTGTGATGGGTCCCTTTAGTTGTCAGAGGAGCTGAGACCACATGCAGTTAGCAGGGTCTGATGACGATCACTTGCCTGTGGTGTGTCCTTAGGTAACGGCAGAGGATACACTCCACGCACACACACCCGCTCCTCTGAGCTCCTCTAAGGCTGACCCAGTCCTCCACACAGAGCCGAGCATTGTGCCTCTGCTCTCTAGTAATAATCGCATGGAGATTTTTGTAAATTGGACTCCAGATACTATCAAAAGACTATTTAAGGCTTTCAAGTAAAGATATCCATAGTTAAGTGACAAAGGACGAGTGGATTGCACTTCATATCGCAGTGCGCATGCTGATGCATCCCCCCCCCCCCCCTTTCCTCTTTTTGCAAAATGATTGGCTTATGACTACAGTGGAAATGGACAGTAGCTTTGAGATAATCTGTCATTTCCTTTCAGGCTGCTCTGTCGCTCCGTCTGCCTCTGTCTCCCTTTTACTCCTGATCTTTCATAGTCTCTCCCTCTCTCTCACTCTCTTTCATATATGCATAGTGGTTTGAGTTTTCTCGCTGCAGGCTATTTCCTTTGGTAGGCTGAATAAAATGCAAATGCAGCAGATGAGAATGAAAGGAGAAAAGGACTGTTCTGTGGTTTTGTTCCTATTAGTATGAGCCATAGTCGCAGAAAAGCTCGAATATATCTGAGGAACGCTTCTCCTTAAGAGCTTGGAGCTGAATCACGACACTTTTCCTTAGAAAGCAGCCACTTTACAATTTGGGATGTATACATGATCCATATGCCTTTGTTGGCACGTACACAGTATGCTGCCTTCCAAAATTAAAGCCACAGCCAGAAATTTGTAAAGCTAGTTTTGTTTATGTAGTATATACTGCCATTTCCTGAAGGTAGCACTTTAAGTGTAAGTGTATTTGCTAAGTCTAGGTCTCTTACCACTGAAAACAAACCAGTCAAAGCTTTAAAAGGGTTTGATTTCATGTTTCATGTTTAAAAACTCTTGCCTTCCTTCAGTGATTTAGCATCTGTACAGGAGCTGCCACTCTGTTATTCTGAAATCCCTGATTGTGCCTTTAAAAAAAGAAGCATAATAAGTGCTTTATTACAACTACCATTAAATATTAACAAGAGAACTGCTCTCAAAATGGGCTCCAGAAACATTTGAATTGTAATTTCTCCAGAGCTCTCCTATACACCTGGCTGGGTAGTCGTTTTTTAGTCCCGCCACCAACAATGGCGTTTGAATATGACAATACAAATATACCAAGCTCTCAGTAAGTAAACTCTGCCGCTAGTTTCAGGGTGTCCTGAGTGCTGCTCCTCACTGGGGCTTTAATGTCTGACATGCAGTAGTGGGCTAGTGAGCTGGTGCTGTGAAGGAGAGAGGAAGAGAGGAGGACAAAAGGAAAGATAATCCTAGCCATCCTGCCTCTGTAAAAGGAGCTTTCTGTCAAAGAAGGCCTTGTGTGTTTAGCAGAAGCACTAGCTCTCACCTGCAGGAGAGAAAAAAAAGATATTTGAATGGTAAACACTTAAAGAAGAGAGCACTGCACATTCAAAACTTTTCCTCAGATCGTGATGAACTAGAACCACACCATGGTGTGCAAAAGTCAGGGACCTTTCTATTTAATTTAATTTCCAAACCATACAGGCATTGCGACATGTCAGTAAGTTTGGGAGATGTTATAAGAACATATTGCTTAAGGAAGAGGAAAGTTAAAAGAAATTAAATTAAAAAATGGGAGTTGGTAAAACTATAGTTGTAAAAGTTATTTAAAAAAAACAGAGAATGTAGAACCCCTAACAACCATGCAGAAACCTATATCAACATATCTATCAGTGACCGCAAAGACTACATTTCTCTTTAAAACAAAGAGGAAAAAAGTCATGTGTCAGGCTTCAGATCTGACAAAAAAATCCACAGGTGTTTACGTCCATCGATAGACTGTGAGAAGACAACTCAGTTTTCAAGAGTTTTTTTAACATATGCACAGACACACACAGCTACACAGCACAATGTAATTCCTACTCTATACGTCCTCATGGACGACAACACTTTTTAAATGCAAATGTTTAAGGTGATGAGTAGGACGTCCTGTATTAACTGAAAGTGTTTTAAGAACTTATGCTGAAATAAACTCCAAGGATGGACCCAGTGAATAATGATTAAAGCAGTTATATATAAATGTAGTATCAGTAGCCCTGTTTAGTCTGGATCAAAAACAGAACTTGGGCGAGAACACATTCCATATTTCTTTGGTTGCTGTGTGTTCTATGCACTGAATTCTTCTTGCGTTCATATAGTGGAAATCTTGAAAAAAAAATAAAAAAACATGTATAGAAAATAAGGGCTGAGTTACAGAGCTACGCCGATGTGTGATTCAATTTCGCTCGGATTTACTGTGATCCATGAGTGGACTCCCTTGGGAAATATGTACTTTGATTAATGTAATCCCACAGAATGGGTGAAATAGGTGTGTGTGTGTGTGTGTGTGTGTGTGTGTGCGTGTATGTATGTGTGTGTGTAGTTATATGTATGTGTGTGTGTGTGTGTGTAGGTGGAGGCAATGCAGGCGGAATCATTGGGGAAGAACACGGACACAAAACAAGCAACAGCACTTAACTCGCACCTCTAGAAATCAAATCCCACCTTGTATACTTATTTTAGTGATCAGTAGCAGGCATGAAGCATTTCAGCATGTGTATTATTAGCCAAACAGAAATGATGCTGGCTCACTGACTCCCATATCTGGTGTTACTATTACATGTGTGAGGCCATAGGCTGCTATAGAGCTGTATATGTACTGACAGTTCGAAAGGGGTTCACAATACTTTGGAGATGACTGCAGAACTGTGTAAAATAGCCTAATCATAAAACTATAAAAAATGACTGCAATAAATATACTAAAATACCTTTAGAAACATAATACAATATAACATACAACAAGTACAAAAAAATTAAAATAAATAGGCTGAGTAAACTTACAGAAGTGTAGAACATCTTAATGCATCCAGCGTCCATCAACACAGGAACTGAAGTGTATACAGGGCACTGTTCTTCAGTTTTGAAACTTTTTTCATCTAAAATACAACACTAAAGCTACAAAGTCAGTGTCGTGACCAACAACAAAGCAGCACACCAAAAATAAGCAGTGAAATTCATAACCAAAGATTAATGGATAAAATGACTCAGAATCAAAAGTAGATTCCTTTACTGTGTAAAATAGTACAAAACTAAATAAGTAAAAAATAAAAAGCATTACAATTTTAAAATGCACAAAAAAAGTGCTTATTTAACAGTGTTTTACTCAAGTATGTGTTTCAGGGTTTACACAAATAGGACCTTATATTGTAAAGACCAATAAAGTAAAGTGTGTTTTCAGAAAGGCTGTGGGATACCGGAGCTAAACTCGTCTGAATATTTTGCTCATCGTTTCTCTGGAGTGAACAAAGGTGAGACTGTATCTTCACTATGGTAAGCTCCCAGATTCTGTAAATGAGGTTAGAAAACTCTAACGAGCACTCTGTGGCTTTCAGTGCAGTGGTCCAATCAGCTTCAGTTCATACCTGAACTGTCAGAGTAAAAACATATTTCCAAATTAGGAATGTACTTCCATTCATTCAAATAAATAACTCAATAAATAAAACACATTATGTTTGGCCTGTTGTTAAGCTATATTTAATAAGCTTGTTTTCTACAAGGTCTTCAATGGGACAACAGTGTCACTGTAGCTCATGCATTGCTAACAAAAAAGAAGAAAACACACAAAACCTGATATGTACTGAGAAAAGTAAGTGCAATGAAGTTACATTGTAGTCATTCAATTTACAAATAAAGTTAGTGTATAAAGTACAAAATGTTTTTATTTGTTTGTTTGTTTGTTTGTTTACACTGCATTTTCCTATGGCAAAGTTATTTAACTTCTTATGACTCAATTTCTAAATGAAATATTCAGTATGTGGGCTCAATTCAAATTCAAAAATATATAATGATGGAATGGACTCTACCCTGTAGGCACTGAAATCTTACCCTTAAGGGTTCCACAGCCAGTAAAATATTTTGCCATATTTAGAGAACAAGCAAATTAATGTACTTTATCATTAAGTGTATACTGGCTAAGATAACTAAATTAGCAGGCCCCTCTCGCGCTCATATGTTTACCTCACTGAAGTTTAGCAAGCTAAATAGCCATTCAACGGAACAACTGGCAGGTTCCTCAGATATTAATCCTCATCAGACTTTCACTTCGGACTCACACTCTCAATCAAACTTTTCCTCCTCAGTCCTTTTATCAGGTTTTTGTTGTCGGACCTGTTTCACCACACCTTTCCCTCATCAGAAGCTAGTGACAAAACTGCGCCTCTGCTCTTCAGAGGAATATGGCGGGGGTCTATGGAAAATGCATACGTTATAAGAACATACTTAACAGCAGGGCATATGTCCTTCCTGACCACTTCCTCTGTGAAGCTTTTAAGTCAGTTGCCTGCAGGTAGTCAGTGTAAGTGAGCGTTTAACACAGTATGCGATACTAAAGTTCCTGTCCCTGCGATATAGATGTTTAATAACATGGTAAATGTAGGTTAGCTTCTGTTTGCTAATGAATCACTCACCTTGAGAGAGAGAGAGAGAGAGAGAGAGAGAGAGAGAGAGAGAGAGAGAGAGAGAGCCTACTGGTAGTGTGCTGTGCTCGGCCTCGTGTTCTCCTGCGGTGAGTTCAGGTTCTCCGCTCTTCACTCCGTTCTCCAGCTCTGCTCTCTGCTCTCAAACAGACTGAGTCCCGCTCTCCTGCGCTCTGCTATTATTTTGCTTTAAACAGATGAAAATTTATGCTAATGAAAATCAGCACTAACTGTTAGTTGTTATGCGGGAGAGTCTCCCTCTCTCTCTCCGAGCGGCTCTGCAAACAATAGAGCACAACCCGCTCGAGGAGGATATCCTACACAGTACTACCCCAACAAATAAACACATGCGGAAATCACTTCTTCCACCAAATTTCACTTTAAAATTCATACTCTAGTTGGAACCACTTTTCAGGGGGTAATTCAGACGTCTCTGAGACACCGCTGTTCGGTTTTCTAGCGCTATTCTTATTGGAATCTGATTGAACTCTATAGGCTGTATAATTAAACAGGTTACGGAGTTAACACAGAAATGGTGATAAACGCAAAGCTGCATTTCACAAATCACAAGAGCCTGAGCCACTCCAACGGCCTCAGTCCTAGTGTTAAACAAATACAGTGATATGTTAAATATAGCCAATGAGTAGATGTTGTATAATCAAAAAGTTAGGTCATATCAGGACGGGACTGTGTGAACAATTCGGTATGTAAATTTAAATATCAGTCTGTCAGTTTAAAAACTAAAATCAGACGTTAAAATGTGTTTTAAGCACAGTGTGCTGATGGCACGAAGACTACATTATAGATTATTATATAAACTGAAGGATATTTAGTTTTATGTTTTCAAATTCATAAAACAAATCCACATGTACTCCGCAAAATTCAGAGCTTTTACCGTCGTCTACAGGACAGAGCCGGTATGAAAAATCGACAGTTATGGTCACATTAACGGTTTTGTGGATTTTCTTACACATCCTCTAAAGGAAACAAACCTAAATTATACTTTTTATGTGGCTTTAAATGCACATTTATGGTTTAGTGTTGAGTTTAACATGTTAGCATATTAACTTTTTTTTCACAGGCCATATTTAATGTCTTATTTATTTAGATGTTAAATTCAGTAAAAACCGTAATTATATATTGTAACATTGGCTGTGTTTCTACGTCAAACATTCATTTCTTTCCAGTTGAAAAATCAATAAAATCTGGTCATTTAACCTGGGCCCAACTTTTAAAAAAATTAAATATTTTTCTTTTTCTTTAAGCAAGGTTTCCTTTTTTATACTTTACAATAGGCTATAATAAACAAAAGTGTGTATTAAGCCAGCCCTTGAGTTCCTCCATTTATTGAATAATTTAAACTGGTCTTAATCACAATTTAGAGAGTACCCTCTTTAGTTTTTCGACTAGATCAGAACCCGAGGGACTCCAGCCTAAAGACACACAGGCGGTGTAAATGGGCCTTTTTAAGAGCTAAAGTTTAGCTATGCCCCTCTTTAGTGAGTAACCCCCCCAAACCCAGCGTCTCCTGAGAAGCTCGAGCGCGTTCAGAAAGCCGCTGTGAACACACTCCGCTGCTCCGCGTCTTAAAGCTGAGAGCAGAGATCTGCCACGCGCACCGCTCACAGCCAATCATCGGCGACCTCGGGCGGCACTGGGCGCTGTGATTGGCTGCGAGCTGCGGAAGGATTTGCGCACGCCCCGACTGAACGTAAACATTGGCGTAGTCTGAGGCACTGAGGCAGGAACGCATAAAACTGTCAGAGGACGAGCGAGAGAGAGAGACAGAGAGAGAAAGCCCGAGACAGAGAGAGAGAGATTCCTCATCAGCCGCGCCTTTTAACACACCAAACTTGTATTAGATTTCAGTCAGAGGCGTCTGAAGTTGCAGTTATAGAGAAAATACAATAAAATACAATTGCGGACCAAGTGAAAGTGAATGGATCGAGGGCCGAAACAGCTTACAGGACGAGCGGGAAGTTTACAAAGGAAAAAATCGCCCTGATGTCTCCTTGAGGAAAAAATATATATAGCAGTCGATGATGTACCTCCATGTGGGATTTACCGAACCGTCATCTTGAGTCAAATTACACAGGACGTGAGACTTTTCATCTGTGTTCTCATTTTTGTCATTATTTTTTATTTATGATTGTTTTGGAATGCTGAGTTAAACAGATGTAGAAGCGATTTCATATGGACATGTGGATTTCTACGTTCAAAGTCTTCTCTAAAATTTGATGGATATTTCCGATTACGTTTTGGTGGATCAAACCACAATACCACATATTTTTCCAGGTTTTTAATAATTTATGAACTAGAGTGTCCTTCCCTGGAGTAGAAGGGGAAAAAAAGTTTGGACTGTATACTGGGAGGGGGAATAATTAATAGACTCCTACAAAGTCGTGAGGGGGATGGCCACAGCGGCTTCCAATCCCTACCTGGCTAGCAACAGTGTTCTCTCTTCAGGCTCCATTGTGCCCTCAGAGTCCGGAGGTGGTGGCATGCAGCCGGGAAGTGGTGTTGTGACTTCAGTGTCAGGAGGATACAGAGGAGACCCTGCAGCTAAGATGGTGCAGAGTGACTTCATGCAAGGGAGCATCGCAGCCAGTAACGGGGGCCACATGCTAAGCCATGCCCATCAGTGGGTCACCTCACTGCCACATGCCGCCGCTGCAGCCGCGGCAGCAGCCGCTGCGGCTGCAGCCGAAGCCGGTTCTCCTTGGTCATCAAGCCCCACTGGGATGGGAGGCAGCCCCCAGCAGCAAGACGTAAAGGGTAGTTCAAATAGGGAAGACCTCCATTCGGGCTCGGCAATGCACCACCGCCCTCCGCACATAGCCACTCACCAGTCCCACCAAAGCGCTTGGGGTGGCACGACGGCAGCACATATCAGCACCATCACTGGAGCTCAGCAGCAGTCGCAGCAGTCCCTCATCTACTCCCAGCCTAGTGGCTTCACTGTAAACGGGATGCTTAACCCTGCTGGGAGCTTAATGCACCCAGGGTTGATGCGAGGGGATTCACCAGAAATGGACCATCACCATCATCACCACCACCACCACCAGCACCAGCACCCTCATCATCATCACCAGCAGCACCACAGTGGCGTCAACAGCCACGACTCGCACTCAGATGAGGACACGCCAACCTCCGATGATCTGGAGCAGTTTGCCAAACAGTTCAAGCAGCGTCGGATAAAGCTGGGCTTCACACAGGCTGATGTGGGCTTAGCCCTGGGGACCCTCTATGGCAATGTCTTCTCGCAGACCACCATCTGTCGCTTTGAGGCACTGCAGCTGAGCTTCAAAAACATGTGCAAACTAAAGCCACTCTTGAACAAGTGGCTTGAGGAGGCAGACTCGACCACGGGCAGCCCAACCAGCATCGACAAGATCGCAGCACAGGGCAGGAAGCGCAAGAAGCGCACCTCCATTGAGGTGAGTGTGAAGGGGGCTCTGGAGAGCCACTTTCTCAAGTGTCCCAAGCCCTCGGCACAGGAGATCTCCTCCCTGGCGGACAACCTACAGCTGGAGAAGGAGGTCGTCCGGGTCTGGTTCTGCAACCGCAGGCAGAAGGAGAAGAGGATGACACCACCAGGAGTTGGTCAGAGCCCAGAGGACGTGTATTCTCAGGCCGGCAACGTGAGTGCAGACACACCGCCTCCGTCCATGGACTGCAAACGTATGTTCACTGAGACGTAGAGCTTGCATTTTGTGTACAGTTCAGTTAACTGGACCAACAAGACATCTGTTATTACCTTTATGAATGAATTGCACTTCTGCAGATATGTGCTTTTAAGAAAGACAGGAGAAAGACCCAAAGTCATCCTATAAACTTTAATCTGCCTGCTGATCTCCATTGTCCCTAACTCTAAATGGCTGTCTCTGCTCTGTGTTACAGGAGAGTTTTGTGATAGATTGCTTAAAAGATGCAAGTTTGAAAGGTGAACCAGAGGACCAGGTGGGGATCTCTTCCTGCTCCTATCGCCAGGTGGTCCTGGCCCATTGACACTCCGACCATGAGTAAACGCCACACTAGATCTTTTTTTATGGATTGCCCTCAAGAGAAATTAGAAAAATTTACAGTCATGGACATCATCCACGGTGAAGAAAAACGAGCTTCATGACGCTTACCCGGAGGGATAACGTTATTCGTGGCAACAAAAGGGAATTGTCTTGTTGCCTCAAGTATTGGCCCTAGTCCACTTCCCGAAGACTCAGCTTTTCTATTCCAGTTTTTTTTTTTTTTTTTTTTTTTTTTTTGTGGACCGCACTTCTGTGAATAGTTTTCACACAGGGAAAACACTATGGGGGAACCGAGGATCCAAAACTGCACTTATTCGTCATTCAGCCTGTTCTCTTGTGAACTCTTCTTCCTCTTCTCCTTTTGTTCCTTTTTTTTTAGTTATTATTTTATTGTATTGGCTGAATAATTGTGAACTCTGACCCTTTTTTTACTGCTATTTCCATGCAGTAATTTTGGCGAATTTTGATAAATCTGTGTAAACATTTGGCAATATGAATTCTCAGTGGTGATTGACTTGCTTTATATTTTTCACTGAAATCCCACTTTGGAATATTTTTCGGAAGTTCCCCGAACTGTGGCGAGCTGTGATCTTTCTCTTATAGACGTAGCATTTTCATGTGCATCGTTTCCCTCTCCTCTTTTGATTCTGAATTATATTCTATACACGTAGTAGGCTACCACAATTGTTATTCAATTTGCCTACAGAGCAGCACATTGATAAATCTGATAGGCCGACAAGTCATTGTCAAAAACCTTTTTTATTATTATTATTTTATTTTAATTTCTGTGGTTGTTATTTAAGTTCGGTATTGAGTCAGTCAGAGGTGATTGAGAATAATAAATTTGATAGATCTAACCCACAACTCTGTGTTGTTTTATTTCACTCAGGGCGCAACGTGGACAAAACCAGACAAAACGTAAATGAAAATGAGATTTTATTTGAGTTAAACAATATTTCAGTCAGCAAGGCTTATGTATATATGTGTTTGTTTTTATATTTTAAGTTATGTTTTATGTTGCATTAACTGTTAACTGGCTCGCTGACGTTTGGCATAAATGAAGATTAAACATTTAAATATAAAATATACACGGGATTTTATTTTATTTATTTATTTATTTTGTGTGTGTGTGGGGGGGGCGGCAATATCTAAATGTAAGGACATTTCTGTGTTATATAATTTATTTCTTCGGGATATTGAATTTATTTTCTTTGGTTTAATTTCATCTTTTGAAATAAATAGTTTTGACGGCTTTTTGATGAGGGGTTGGCCCAATCACAATCAGCATGCAACCTGTGCCAAATTATTAATAATTTACAATAGTGTTAACAGAATGATCTATCAGCAGTGCTGAACTTAAATTAATGCACATCACTAAAATATAAAACCACGGATGACTGGATTCAGATATGGACACTAATATAATACAACATTTAACACAGCTCGTGATGCAGTGTAAGCACAAGAACGGCACTGGTGTTCTATATTTAGTTGATGAGGAATTAAGAGACACGTTTGAGAAAATTAAAGCACCGTAGTTTTCCTGAGTTTTATTCTTGATGAATTCTGCTTCTGCGCTTAGAGTGAAACTTCGCGTTGTAGAGAACGGCATGGTGCAGACCGAACTATTTATATGATTACATTCCTAGTGATGAACGAACTGGTTTGTTGACATTGCTTTATTCTTGTTGTTGTTTAGAAAGGGAAAATAGATTTTTTAGACAACCTGCAGCCGCGTGGTGTGTAGGTCACTGCATCAGCACTGTTCATTCTGTCCGCTGTTTGTCAATACTGTCTCTTCAGTCGAATTTAATTGTTGAATTCAGTTACCTTTGCGTTCATCAACAACACTGACCCTTGTTTTAATTACAATGACTTTCGGACTGTAGTGAAATGTCCAGGTCACTTGATTGTGAACATTGTTTTTTTTTGTCCTTCTCACAGTATGAGAATAACCTAAAGGTCTCGAAATAATGGCAGGTTTTAAATGATTCTCAGTATTTTTGCTCTCTCTTCCTCCCTCTCTCTGTGATCTGTAAGGCCTGTTGTGTGTGTTTGTGTGCGCGCTCGCGTTAACGCGCTGCAGCAGAATAAAAGCACGCGCGTTCCTCCACGGCGCGCTGACGTCATGTGCTTGCTGCGCGCGGGTTCGTATTCAGTCCACGTAGCGCGCGGAGTGCAGCAGGCCGAGCTCCTCCGGCAGCAGCACAACACTGCGGAGAGGGACGGATGAAGAGAGAGAGAAACCCTAAGTAAAGCCCGCGGTTCTGCCGAGGCTCCTGACACACGCTCTGTGTGTCTCTCTCCCGGTGTGTGTTCCTGTGAGGGGCTGCGCTCTCTCTCTCTCGTTGTCCCTGCAGCTCTAAATGTAAGGAGCAGTTCAATTTGTTGCGTTTTTTCCTGCTCCTTCTTCTTGAAGAACTTTTGTCTCCGACTGACTGTTACCCCCCCCCCCCCAACCCCCGTTTTAAATTTCGCGGATGATTTACTACCCACCGGTTGCGTGGCAACCAAACCCAACCTGCACCCTGCGCGTAGCTGACTTAAGTCGGATTGAGCCCGTTACAATAAACCAAGGAATAGCAAGTTGGGTCACTAAGTGTTTTTTGATGCTTTAAAACAACAGCTATATAATCCATAAAATAATATAATTCTATAAAACTGTAGTGCGACAACAAGAATGTTCATTAAAAAAGCTAGAACAATAAAAACACTAGCGATTAGCAACACACCCAAAAACACCAATTACAAAAATAATATAACTAGCAAAAAAACTAACATCCTCAACCGGAAAACGAAAATAATTTTTAAATTCTAACAACAATAATGTTTTTATGAAAAAAAGTATTGAAACATTTAAACAACAATAACAATAATGATACTTTTATATTATGATTGTTATTATTAGTAGTATTCTTATTAGTATTAATATGGTCATACATAATACTGGGGTGATAGGATTCTACCACGCTAAGTATGTTACTAAATCTGTACTGTAGTATGTTGTAATATATTTTGCTGAAATAAACGTTAGAAATATTAAGAATGATAAAGTGTTCCACATGGCTGTTAAACATATAAAATCGTTTTATAATTCCTTTTTTAATTTACAGACATTTTATCACCGTCCTGCACTCGACAATCAAGGCTTTAAACCAATTCACAAATCCCAAAAATAAATCTTTTATTTCTATTGCATTTATTTTATTCATTGTTATTCGCTTCGGGTTTTTTCTTTTAAACGCTTTAACTCCTTGCTGAGGAGGTGTGCGGAGATCCTTACTTGACTTCAGTTTCAGACTCGAATATCTCCACTCGTCAGCGTTTATAATCAGCCTTAAAACACAACCTACATGTCCGAATATATCACCCACTTCTGCTTTTATACAGAATATAAAAATAAGATTTAGTATATAATGACTTTAAAGCGTGGAAAGTTGCTGTTCATTTCTTTAGCGCCATCTTTTGGACAAAGCGAGCGGTGTAGCTGCAATGGATCTCAGTAGAGCGGTGGTTGGTAATGATTTGTAGATAACTCGGGCAGCACGTGCAACGTGTGACTGCTGGCTTTATAGAAAATAGGGCATTATTTGTTCTATGCCCTGTTTCATTTTTCAAATGTATTATTTTTTTATTTGAGTTCTATGACTTTATATTATAAAGCTCTGGAATTTGCTATTCCAAATAGTTTATTATTACTATTATTATTATGATGTATTTCAAAGATGCAAATAATAATGAAAAAAATGTTAATTTCACTGGGATTCTGGACTTGAAGAGAATCAAAATATGACATTGCATGGTGATTTTATAAAGTTGTATATAATCACAGTAAGTACAAAAAATAATAATCTAAAACAAATAAGAAATATAAGATAATCTTTTTTTTTTCTATAAAATAGTAGGTGTGGGACTCAAAAGTGTCCGTAGGTGTGAATGTGTGAGTGTGTGTCGCCCCGTGAAGGATTGGTACCCCCTCCAGGGTGTGTTGCTGCCTTGTGCCCAATGATTCTGAGTAGGCTCCGGACCCACCGCGACCCTGAACTGGATAATCGGTTACAGACAATGAATGAATGAATGAACAGTAGGTGTGAGTGAGTGTGAAGAACAATGTTTTGTTCAGATTCTTCTTGATTGCATGAATTTGTTAAATCAATAGCACACATTAGTTAAAATCATTATTTATTAACCGCTAAAACTAGGTATTGAATGATAACCTCAAATAATATGGACTCCACAGTGAGAGATTTGGAAAAAGTTAAACCCACACATTCACACACAGAGTATCACACTCACTGGAATAATGTTGTTTGGTTTTATTCTAATGTTGGGCGTTACTTGCGGTTTGTTTGTTTGTTTGAGCAAATAAACACTCACTGTGCAGATAAATAGATTTTAAAATCTCATAATCTCTGGTGCCTAAAACCTTTGCACATTACAATATATAGAGAGAGAGAGTCCGGAAAATTCACTTTTGGTGTGAGTGAGTGAGTGAGTGAGTGAGTAGTGAAGTTAATGGAGCAGACTCTTCCAGTGGTCAGGGCTCCTCTGTCACACTCCTGCTGAAACCGGTGGCCAAGGTGTGGAGGGTCAGCTCTCGCAGCAGCAGGCCCCTTGCCCCAGCAACAGTCGCCAAGGTGACAGCATGTCACTTGCCCAGAGTTTAGGAACTGACTCGGAACGCATCACTGCCTCTGACCGCTAGCTGGAACTGCAGGGAGCAGGACAAGAGCATAGCAACAAACTAGTCCCTACACAAAGCGAGATTCAGCCTCTACATGCAATAATCCAGCAAATACAACAAAACGACATTACACTTAATGCCTGTTCAGCACTTAATTTCACCAGATGCAGAATACAGGCTGTGAACTTGAGTGACTTACATGATGATGTTTCATAGGAGGGAAGCAGGGTGAGAGCGAGAGATAGAGGGAGAGACCACAGAAGTGTAATAAAAGGTAGAGAATTAAAGAAAAGGAGGTGAAAGGTACTGCTGCTGGTGCTGTAGCTATCACATTAACCTGAGGATTTGAGGCACAGAGGAAATAGTCTGTGGGCTCAGTGGTTTAATAGATTACTTACAATTGAGCACAGGTATTTGGAGTTAGCCATTATACCCTAGAGGCCAGTGAGAAGTCTTAATGTGTGCTATGTGTTGGTTATGTCCAAAATAATAAAAATACTTAAAAAGTGATTTAAAAAAAAAACAATGCATTTTTATTTTTTGCCTGTTTAGTTTCACTTGCAAAATGTCAAATATATCTCCAACAAAAGCACGTGAGCAGGCATTAAAATTCTATAGGAATATCTTTGTTGTTTTTGGGGACAAAGTTCAGATCTTAGTCGGTGAGATGGGAGTGGAGACTGTATTGAGGTCATCAGAGGCACAGGCATCATTCCTGAGGGTTTCACGCACAGTTTACACAGCCATGCCATCTCTTTGATGGAAAAAAGGGAAGATCTGCACCTGAGCCTATTGGAAAAAGAAAAAAAAAGAAATCCAGTGATTAATACTAGAATATTTAAGTCTGTATTTCTCTGTGCATTACATAATGGTGCATGCAACAAAAAACAAAACAGATCCAAAAATGTAGATACGACCCACAATGAAGATAATGCCCTTAAACTTTCCTGGTAAAAACGGAGGATTCATTTGGGACGATAAACTCAAAATGTCAATTCACTGATGGATTATTTTTTTTGGTTGTTGTTGTATGTTTCATGGGACAACATAATCATTGTAATTAGACAACAACAAAATGGCACACTAACAAAATCAACAAAATCCTTTCATCGATAAGAGGATACTTTTCAGTTTCTATTCTATCATATTCCCATGTACTTATCTGCATTTAAAGGGGATAAGTGCAGGAATTCCTGTTGTTGGAGCTCGTCGAAACAAGCCACACGTTGCAAAGCAGAGAGTTTGGAGGCTGAAATAAAAGTAGTTAATTGGTGCAATACACCAAGGACATAATTATCTCTTTGAATAACTGGCGGTGGTTTAATTGCTGGTAATTGTTCTCCAAACCTTGTGTAGAAGTGATGAACACTAGATGGTTATTGTGCATCATGTGCTAATCCTGCTATTTAGGCTCAGTCATTAAAGTAGTGTGATAAGGACTCCGCAGTGGAAGAAAATATCATGAATGCACATGTTTAGCTGTAGTATTGCTGCTGTAGAATAGTACACACTCTCACGTGCAACGTTCCCCCCCCCCCACATGTAGCTAAAGAAGAATATAATGGGAACCATAGTTCTGAAAAACACAGACAAACACACACGCACACACTGGGATATATCCTCAGACATTTGGCATATTCATTTCAGTGGGCTTGCTGTTATCCTGTGTTTGCTGTTAATTATTGCCACATTGCAAAACCAGGCTTGGAGCTCCACAGGAAACAAACACTGATTAACGTGATTGGGCCTGCTGAGAATTAGAGTCCAGTTGAAGTGTGTTGACGGCTAAACTATTCCCACCCTCTAACCCCAGCAGTCTTACCCCACTGCCCTCTATGCCTTCTGAGGAAGATCAGCATTAAATTCCTACTCTGCCTGCCTCGGATACACAGGCTTTCGGCTAATTCAAGTCTTTAAAGGCTCAAATGAGGTGTTATGTTTGATAAATGTAATGACTTTGTCCATTGCGTCCAAAATTGGATTATGAGTGAGAGATGATAACAGTGAGACAGTCCAAAGCTCTGGAGTCTAAACACACAGACTGTTTTATACATGGAAGGAATCATTTTTCCTTACACTTAATAATCATTATTCGTAAGACTACATAACACCTACCTAAGACTTTCATGACACACGACACCTACAGAAGCATCTCGTATGCATCAGTGTGTCATAAAGGCTGCTTTTGTCTGTTTAAACCTTGAACCTTGATAACTGATGCTGAATGGATGTTCATGTAGGTTTATGTAAGGTGTCATGAAAGACTTATGCTGATGTACAGAAAAGTGTAAAGTGTTGCCAGTTTCTTAGTAGAAAGAGAGGAATGTGCACTTACAGTGTTCATTCATTATCTGTAACCGCTTATCCAATTCAGGGGCGTGGTGGGTCCAGAACCTACCTGGAATCATTGGGCGCAAGGCGGGAATACACCCTGGAGGGGGCGCCAGTCCTTCACAGGGCAACACAGACAAACACACAAACTCACTCACACACTCACACCTATGGACACTTTTGAGTCGCCAATCCACCTACCAACGTGTGTTTTTGGACTGTGGGAGGAAACCGGAGAACCCGGAGGAAACCCACGCGGACACGGGGAGAACACACCAACTCCTCACAGACAGTCACCCGGAGCGGGAATCGAACCCACAACCTCCAGGCCCCTGGAGCTGTGTGACTGCGACACTACCTGCTGTGCCACCGTGCCGCACTTACAGTGTTGTCACTTACAATTAAATTGTATTTATTTATTTATAAGCTCGGGAAGGAAAATTAAGGAGCACCCCAGTCTAGTCATTCATTCATACGCTCAGGGTTCATATCCTTTGGTCTGTCTATATGTTTGTTATGTGTATATGTTTGTGAATGTATGTGCATGTTAAATTGTGTGTGTGGGTGGGTGGGAGGGGTGTGGTTTAGTCTTGCCTCAGGTTAACTTATGAAGCATATATTTCAATGGTGTATTTAAATACACCTCAATAACCATTCATAAGCCATAAACGTATGCAGAAGGTAATGGTGAGACAATGTAAACCCAAATGTATTTACTCAGTGAAAGGGAGGCATTGTTTTTCATTCTAATTATCACTGCCCCCTACTGGTCTTTTGATCGAAATCTTGCACTTCACCGAGGGTAAGTCATTGACAGTATTGTGAAGGACTAAGGGAAGCACTGCTGCTCTACATTTGAGCTTTTATTGCTATTTTGTTTGCATAGTGAACAGAATGAGTCCTGTGCTCTTCTATATAATCACTTTTGTGACTGTCTTACACTGTAAATGTCTTCACAAATATTGAGGTGAGAGAAAAATGTCATCTGATGTCAGCTGAACTGATGCTTTGACCAGGGGGTCTTGTGGGCTTGGGCCCTTGTAATATCTTGAAGCTGTATCTTAATGACGTCAAATGATATTTTCACCAATCTGGTCATTTCTAAACGGCTAAACTGTCAGCTTCTTTAAACCTTATAACAATGCACTGTCTGTGTTGGGGTTTATCACTGAGTCCATAAGGGATAAATCACATTTAAGCATGACGGTGGTGTTCAGAGGGATCTTATTATCCATGCCACCAGCTGCTAAAGCTATTAGAAAATAAGAGTGCAGTGCCCAGTGAAGGGGATAACTACTCTTACTAAGCCAGTGGATCACAGAAAAAAGCCTTTTCTGCTCTAGCTTAAAGCTGTTAGTCCTATGTGTAGCCTGAGAGCTCAGGAGTATCCTATACATACACCCCTCACTGCAACAGTTACTGAGGCTTTCTCACAGCACTGACGCAGGAGGCTTCTCTGATTTTAAGAGGTCTACAGGTACAGTCCATAACTACACTGAAAATCTGTTTTTTCTATGTGAAAATTGAACAACAGAAAAACAAAACAAAGAATGACATCTTCACACAGCTGTTTCTGACAGAACACCAGCTTCAAAGGAAGGAATCTGACCAAAAAATAAACTGCTCTTTGTGTACGAAGGGCATAAGAATGATCTCGAATTTGCTTATATTTGAAAAGTGACTTTGAAAAGAGCAAACTATTGGACATTTTTGCTTCATTTCTTCTTACCAACTCCAGTGCACATGCTCCTTAAAGCAAAAGGAGGACATGATAAGTACTAATGCGATACAAAATTCAATCAAAGTGCTAACATGGGGGATACCAATGCAGACACTGAGAGATCACACCAAAATCCTCACAGACACTGAACTCAGTCATGAATTGCACCCAGGACTCTGAGATCCTGGTGCAGTGTGGCAGCAACACTTCCTGTTGTGACATCACACTGCCATATAGAAGTTATGATTAAAACATTGGGAAAAAATGAAGTAAAATTTAACAGACTTGTGCTCCTCACTTTTCCACTTTATTGTTGCTTCTTGTTGTTTCAGATTCAGCAACAGGTAGTTCCACTGTCAAGCCTCCAGATTCTGGGGTTCTAGGTTCAATCCCCGCCTCCGCTGACTGTCTGTGAGGAGTTTGCTGTGTTCTCCCTGTGTCAGCATCTTCTCCACGTGCTCTGCTTTCCTTCCAAAGTCAGTAAGTGTGAGTGTATAAGTAAATGTGTGATTGTGTGATGCCTTGTGAGGAAGTAGTACTCTGTCCATGGGCTTTCACCTCATGATTCTGGGTAGCTCACTGACTCAACACAAGTCGGTTCAAGATTATATGACTTTATGTTTGTGGTAACAAGCATGTAAACTAGCTGAAGTCCTAATTCTGTACATTATAATCTGTAAAAAAAAAAAACATACAACAACTGTGAATATAAAAACTTCTCAGTTTGCACGTGCGCTCCTGTACACTCCAGGAGTTCAGTGGAAGGTACTGGTGTAAGTGTCAATCTTTAAAGCCAAACAAACACTGTGGAAGGAAGAAAGGGCAATCTGGGCAGTCCCAGCCAGTGTTTGTTGAATGGTGAATTAGACTCAACAGGAATCAGCATGCATTCTGTTATCAGGCTTTAATCATCCATTCAATTACAGGGCAGAAATATCGCCTCTAATTGATCTGGCCTGCCGATTTGTTTCGATTTCTCGTTACCTCAAGTCGCTTATCCCCTCTACCCACTGGCTGCTAATGAATGGACTCGTTAGGAGAGGGCGTGCCTAAGTGAAAGTGACTCTAAGCATGGAGCTGCCAGATGCATGATGGCAGGGAAAAGGCCGAATGTTAAAACAGCAGGCAGTGTAATGGGCACCTCATTCCTGGAGAGGCAGGCAGGAGAGTGGGCACCTGTCCATTAAGCCCCACTGCGGGGGCAGGAGTTAAGTGGCCTAGTCACAGTGGAGCTGCGAAGGGACAGCTGTCTGCACAACACAGCTGCAGAAAACCAGAGGTACTGACTGTAATGTGGAAGACTATAGAGTTATGGAAGACTTAGATGTAGGCTACTAATGACTCCTTAATACACACAGTGTGTGCAAACACTGGGGGTTTATCCTACATTTTCTACTGAAATCTGAGGTATGGGGAGTTTGTTCCATGTTTTTTCCTCAACAGTTTCTGCTTTAAAACTGTGAGGATTTGATTGAATTTACATTAACATAAGGTTAGATGCTGTTGTTGGATGCTGGACTCTGGATGCCACCTCAGCTCATCCCACGTGTATGTAATAGTGCTCTGTCACTTTAGATAAAACAGTTACACAGCCCAACGCTGAAAGAGTTTCATGTTCCTAGCTGAGTACATGTGCAGTTGCTTCAGGGCATTATTTCACAATTGAATGTCTATGTAAACATTGGCCAAAACTTAAAGTCGTGTAATTCAGTCATTTTAAGTTGTCTACAACATTTCTTCATGATCATTTTCTCCATAATCTGATGTAGTATGTGAACACAGGGATGGGGAGAACACAAACAGGTGATTATGTCCTGGGGTTGCGGCAGTTTTTCTTTTCCCGGATTAAACCTCTGATTAACCATCTGTTTTTTTTCCCTGTCTCTGTATTAAGGTATTTATTTCAGTGCTGTACTTTCTTGTTCGATTTCTCTTTGTGCCTCAGTCTGCAGTTGCGATTAAAAGGTTCAGTATTTCAGTCCTCAATGAGGACATTACATACACAAGGACTCCGTATCCCTTAGTCATCCACTTACACTGACAGTGCCTTTCAGTCCTTATAAGGCTGACTCTACAAATATCTCACCCTCAAGTATATGTTAATGTATACACCTTTGGTCTACACACTGGTATTCATTAGCATTAGAAATATTCTCCCACTGTAGAATAATAGAATTTCTAACTAGCTACATGACTACACCTCATGGGAAGCAGATTTGGGAGCATAGTATTTAGTGATTAACCTTTACACATATCATAAGCATTCTTCTGTTGTACTATTTTAGTGGTGGAGGAGAAGCAATCACTGGTTTTACATTGTTTCATTGTTATTATTGAATGAATATAATTATTATTCATTCATTCATTCATTGTCTGTAACTGCTTAGCCAGTTCAGGGTCATGGTAAGTCTGGAGCCTACCTGGAATCACTGGACGCAAGGCAGGAGCATACCCTGGAGGGGGCAGTACAACAATTAGTTATATATAAATAGCTATAATTACAATTAGTAGTATTTACATGCCACTTGCCTTTTTTTGAATATTTTTTATTCTATTTTTTCAGTGTTAGCAAATGTTAGCAGTGTTATTCTTTAATAATATTTGATAATATTTTCAGTATCTAATTATAATCATATATGAACGAAATAGCAAAATATATTCTATTTTATTTATGAATATACCTTGGTCGTAGCTTAAACAGTTTTGTTTATATTTTCTACAGAACTCCATACTATTTTCTATGAATTATAAGTGAGCATCATTTAATATCCAATTACAGCATGGTTGTTTACAGTTATTTGGTTCAAGGGCTTACTCTCAATACGGAGGCTGTTGTGGAAATATTGTGGGTGGGGCAGTGAAGGAAGAGTGATTTCTCCTTACTCAACATCCATGGCTGAAGTGCACATCAGCTGGGCACCTAACCACAACTGCTAACCAGGCACCGAGCTGGCTGTGTGTGTGTGTGTGTTCACTGCCACTGATGGGTTAAACGTGAAGTCCTCATTTTGATATAAACATGATGATAAAAGCATGTTTCATGTTTTTATTTCCACATGTCACACTTCCAGCACCTTCTCAAATAAAATTCTTTATTAAACTATATTAAAGTCTATATTCAGCTCTGCTCATTGAGCTCTGTAGTCATGCCCTGGCTGTAGGCTTTCCTGTGCTTTAGCTTCAGGGCCATGTATTTGCGCTTTAAGGAGAGCTGGAGGATTAGAGCTGTTCTACCCAGATAGAATTAGAGCAAACATCTGAGGGGTAATTGACGGGGAGATGAATTCTCAATTCACATCCAGTGGCTGCTGGCGTAATCAGCATATACGTGCTGCTCTGTGTTCAGAATAAGCACTGCAAAATGCAGGATGGGCACATCAACACATGACCTCGATGCTAATTTTGACTACTTTTTGCCACCAGCTCACGTCAGTGACGTGGGGAAGTAACATTTGAAATTACTGATTTTGAAGGCAGATCATATTTTTCCCTGAGATAAATGTAACCTTAAAGGCAATGTTTATGATTTTATTAAAAAAAAAAAAACAATTTAGAAAAACTCCTCAACATTTGCTGCTCTCCAGTCTGTTTGTGTGCATGTGTTTACAAACCCCAATGTCTGTAAATGGGTAAACATTTCTCGCTTCAGTATGCTAGGCTTTCTCTCTCAGCTCATGGCAGGAAAAACTGCATTTTTTAGACAAAAAAGAGACTTTCTAATGTTGAAATGCTTGATCCAAGATGGATGGATGGACGGAACTGACTCTAAATTCATGAGAGTGCTAACTGCATGAAAGTAAACACAGACTGTAAGTGCTAGAAATATATACTCGATTAACAAATGAGTTTCTGTGGTAAGTTAAATTTAAGCAATGTACAGTTTCCCCCCATCCCCTCAGAGAACAACATCTCATGTAAGAGTGGAAACATCACAGAGATTACATTGTTGTTACATTACTATCAATTTGTAATTACAGTTATTAATAGAATGTGTGTCTTATTGCCAGGGCATCAGTTTATATTTAGAGTTGTATAATATCAGTTTCTGAATCACCTTTTACTTCACTTGTAGTTGAAAATGCTTTGTTGAGACAAGTGTAGGAGGCTTCTCTCTTATCAGCTCTTAGTTTGCATAACCCATTTGATGCGCTGATGCTGGATAGCTAGGCTTAGCTGGAGAAGTTTGATGTCAGAGTCAGATCTCTTCATTGACATGACATTTCCAGTGGTTCCTTTTTGATCAGGCATGTTTCAACAGCATTAGCTTGATCATTAGGTCATTATTATCATATCATAAACTCGTGAGTATAGTTTTCACACTGAGAATGCACTGTATATGACAGCAAGGAAAATGTTCCTTTGACAATGTGGCCATCTTCTGGTCAGGCTTGGTATGACAGGATGTGACTGACCTATTACTAACGAGTGTGATTAGAGATATTGATTGACACAGAAATGTTATCAGACAAAATCAGCAGTGATAGTGCTGGATAGTCAATCATAGGAGGCAATATAATTTTATATTCAAGCTGTTTGCTATTTTCCATTCTCAGTCAGCTGATGGAGGCCAGTGGAACAGATGATCTGGGGCTAAAGCTGCAGTGTCACTGACAAACAGGATGTGAGTTCAAACATTTCAGGAGTTTGTTTCTCTTTTATTGCAGTAACAACTTCTACTCATATTGGATGGCTTCACACTATGGTCTTAGAATGTTTCTGTGAGGATTTGATTGTACTTAGCCATGACAGCCTTTGTGAAGTCAGGTACTGGGGTGATTGAGCTTTGTTCAGTGTGTGTTATGCTGAAACAGTAGGGCTATTAGGAGTTTAAACTCCTCAGTGTCACTGCTGACTAAGAACACTCAACCATCCAGAAATATCCATATATATATATATATATATATATATATACATACATATATATATATATATATATATATATATATATATATATATATATATATATATATATATATATATATATATAAGAGATAAAGTGATTTAAACACATTGAACACTTAGCACATAGAACATGGGTTGAAGGGGCCATGTCCATTGTTTGTTAATTTCCCGCTCTTATGGTGTTTGTGTTGGTTTATTCACCAAATCCACATTTATATTTTTTTAATTTATGGATTTATTTTTTAACTGTGCAAGCCTTTTTATGATCTATTTTGCTTTAACACTCACACAACAAAATTGAGGAGCAGAATACATGTTCCATACCTCAGGTTCACAAAGGGTTGTATTAAACTAATAATAGTCACATGACTCTTCTGTGGTGGCCATTTTGGGGACAGTGTGCTCTCCTTCCTAGAGCAGCTTTAATGTAAATAAATGTGAAAAGTGGATATATTTATCTCATAGACAGCTCCTCTCCCTGCTCTGGAGAGCATAGGTGTCTCCATTAAAAAGCTCCACAGCCTCTTTGCGTCAGTGACTAAAGAATTGCACTTTGTTTCCTAATGAGCAGGAGCCAATATAGGCAGAGCTAGCTACATTAGTATATTTGTTATAGAATCTGACAAAAAAACTGAACATTTTAAGGCTGGTTTATAGTTGACGTGGACACGGGGGCAGAGTGACATCATCATTGCTGAAATGGCCGAGTACGCAGGCCACATATCACTTGAAAAATGAAACAACGCACACAGTGATGGAAACGTCTCATTCGCTCATTGGCCACAGAATGTGTTCCAGGAGGTAGGATGGGGGCGAACCAAGAAGAGTCTGCTTCTCTCAAAAGGTGTCAGATCAAGCAAATGGTTAAGACTGTTTTTTAAATTCATATTTTGCAACAATAGATTGACATGACTAGAGGTACTGGTAATAAAAACATCTTGCCATGGAATAAGGCCAGCAGATGGCATAAAAAAGAGTTCTTTAGATTTTTCTTTGACAATGTGAGTAAAGACATCAAAATTAATGACATCTTTTTTATTTTATGAATGCATATACACACTTGGGTGCAGCCGTGGCCTTGAGGTTAGAGAAGCGAGCTTGAGGCCGAAGTATCGTCAGGGCCTGCAAAAGAAAATTCATTCACAATTGAAGTACACTTGAGCAAGGCACCTAACCCTCTGCTTCGTTTGTGTGTGTGTTCACTGCTTTTTGTGTAGGTCAAGAATTGTTTACTAGTCTGTGTGTTCATGGATGGGTCAAATGCAGAGAAGCATTTTCCCTAAGGAGATTAATAACTGTGTTTCTTCTTTTTCTTCTTCTTCTTCTTCTTCTTGTACAGCTCTTAATTCATTGATTGTTTTAACTTTTTTATTGTACTTATTTAAAACTATTTTATGTGCAGTGTAGGGGCGGCACGGTGGCGCAGCAGGTAGTGTCACAGTCACACCGCTCCAGGGACCTGTGGGTTCGAGTCCCGCTCCAGGTGACTGTCTGTGAGGAGATGGTGTGTTCTCCCTGTGTCCGCGTGGGTTTCCTCCGGGTGCTCCGGTTTCCTCCCACAGTCCAAAAACACATGTTGGTAGGTGGATTGGCGACTCAAAAGTGTCCGCAGGTGTGAGTGAATGTGTGTGTGTTGCCCTGTAAAGGAGTGTCGCCCCCTCCAGGGTGTATTCCTGCCTTGCGCCCAATGATTCCAGGTAGTCTCTGGACCCACCGCGACCCTGAATTGGATAAGCGCTTACAGATAATAAATGAATGAATTAATGTATAGCGTAGACAGTGTATGTGCAATCTCTGTTGGTTTACACTGGGACTCTACTTTGTCCCTACTTACTGTGCAAACTTCTGTAATTGTGTTATTACACTTGGGTTTTGTTTTAGTGTGTAAGACACATGCACAAGCCATGTGTAATTTTGTCTCATTGTTTTCACTTTGCAGTGAGAGAATGGAACTTCTCTTATTTTAATTGCACTTGTAAATCCTGTCTGTTTGGGCTGAAGTGTGAGTTGTTTTTGTCTGAAAATGCAAGATGTTTGATGATGCTTCCACACCATGACAAAACTAAGGCTGAATCTCAAAATTCTCCCCACACCCTATGCAGTGCACAATGTAGGTCATAAAATAATGTTTTTTGCACTCACGTAGTGTATGTCACATTATAAAACCATTTATATTCAGCTATAAGATTCACATGCTGCCAAACACAACAGCTCTGTTTAGAAACTTGCTATGAGTAAATGGGCCAGGGTTCCTGAATTAAATATCTATAATGTTTCTTAATGAGATATAATGGTTTTAACAGAAGAAGTAAATCTATCTAAACATCCCAGTGTATAAAGAGACATAATAAACATGGAATGGGAAGAAAACTTCTTAAAAATGAAGGAAATATGTTAATATCTAGATTGTTGCTAGCTAGGCTTTACGCTGTTAAAATATTTGGGACTCATCACAAAGGTAGCTACTGGATGGCACTCTAATATTCAAGAGAATGTAATTAAACTGACCCAGAGCACAGAGCTGAGGGTCTTTATACCTTTATTATTAAACATGGTTAGCGTACTTCGTGCTTTTCTGTGGAGATAAGAACTGAGCTTCACTGAATGTCTGTCTGTGTAGTTTAAAGTGAAGGCCTGGGTGTGTGAGCTTATATAGAAATAGTGCCGCATTAGGACATCTGTTAAACTCAAGTTCAGATCTAATATGCAAATCCACAGACTCAGTGAGTGTTTGGCGAATCCTCTCAGGAGTGTGATGATGTAAGAGTGTGTTTATGTGTGTGTGAGTGTGTTTGTGTGGGAGTGTGTGAATCATGCTTGGTGGCTCAGGTGTGAGGAACTGACGTCAGGACGGACAGACGTGGAGTGGGTACATGCTGTTCTCCTCATGGGTCAGTGAAAGAAGAGGCTTTATGGTTGCCCGGGCGACGCTTTACTTAACGCTGGTGGCACTTTCAATTTTTACTGCTGTATGTATGTGGTGGTCACTTGTGTTTTGCCATAGGACACACACATGCACACACACACACACACACACACACACACACACACACACACACCTCAACTCCTAAAGATGATAAGAAGGTGATATACAGTGATTGATGCTAATATATGTCACTAGTGGGAAATGTGGAGACATACAGGACACAAGGAACGCGTGATTCCCGTCAAATGTTTTGGGGTACGGGCTTGAGGACATCCACAAATGAAGATGTTTTTGATGTAAGCGATGTTTGGATACTGTCTGTTCTTGGTGGTACCCGGCGATTAAAGACGCGCTGAAGGTGTTATAACACAGCAATATTCGGTCTTTGTTGTGGTGGCTCTTTAAGAGTGAGATTCCCCTCTTGTACGCAGCACGCGCCTCACGCTCCGCGCGCGCCCCACGCAAACAGCGCGAGGGAGACTCTCAGCAGCGACAGCACGCGCGACCCCTCAGCTCCTTCTCAGCTCGTGCTCCTCTCGGAAGAACAGGTAAAGCTTTATTTCTCAGAGTAGTCCGCTATCAGTCTCGTGTTGATCAGGAAACACCGCGCGCTCTGGTTCTGGCAGCGATTGAACAGACCCGCATCGACGAGAAAATACCGCGTCGTTTCTGTAGCAGCTCTCATGGCCATGTACATGACAACAAACCGAATGCAGCGCGGACACTGATACCGCTGCTAAACTCATACTGACTCGCTTAGGCAGTGATGTGTTGACAATGATTCAGTGATGTTATTTAGCTGATACTCTCTTTCAGTGAGAGACTAAGCTGTAGCCATGTTCATGCAGATACACTGTAATTGAATTTACACATCCATAATATACACATACACACACACACATACACACTGTGTGTGTGTGTATGTAACTAAATTGATACAGTTTATTAAAGGGTTAATAAATACATTTTAAGGCATTTTTATTTTTATATATTTATTTATATCATGTCCACAAAAGTATCAAATGCACACATTCACACATTCAGTGTTTCTTACATCACAAACCTTTGGAACAGGTCCCAAGAACTTGCATGTTCATAGATCCACAAGTACTGAATGAAGGCAAAGGTTAACAATTAAATCTAGGCATCATGTATTACATAAGAATATTCATTTCTTGGAAATCACATTGAGTATTGAGGTTTAGAGGTTATATCTAAGTCACAATAATTAAGCAGCAACATTGATCAAATCTGATTGAACTGAAATGATCTGTAGCAAAGTTTACAGCTGTTGCAGGTAAATAGCTCTAATAAAGTTTCACTAATACATTTTAACATGAAATACAGCATCCTAAGAATAATCTTTTTGAAAATATTAGTCTATATTTTCTCTCTTTTGATTGTAACTTCCTGTTGTGACTGTGCTGCTGTGTGTAAGATGTGACCACTAGGGGCTGAACCAAACTGCAATACTCCAAAACTGGTTCCTGACTGAGCTGCACATTTTTGGTTCTTGAAGGTATTTGACTCCACATACTGGTTAAAATGAGCCAGTCTATAATGTACAAGCTGACAAAACTAAACCAGAGGACTACAGGGAAAGGCAAGGGAGAGCTGATAATAGAAGGATGCAATCATGAAGTAAAGCATGTGATGTTTATTATAAAATTTGATTAAGGGTCTCCGTAACATGAACTAGGTCTTTAAACGTGTGTCTATTTTCTTGTCTGGGCAATGTGCATTTTGCAACTAGTAGGGAATCCCTACAGAGACTCTGAGACTCACTGAACCGAACCTTATTCAAGATTGATTCAGCGTAGCTTAATTACTCAGTTACACCAGTTCAGTGAGCTGATTTATTGCCAAAATTCGACTGGAAACTAGTCAAAATATCTGAAGAACCATTCTCATGAAGCATTGCAATCGACCTGCGTTTTTAAACCACAAACTACAGCTGAAAATTCTGATACTGTCAGAGTACTGTAAACACACACAAAAAAAAAAACCCTGGATATTCCTATAACTCTTTGAACTCTCTATTGTTGTGTCTGTATTGCTCTGACGTATGATTAATTTAACCTGACATTTGGAATTATAATATCCATAATAAATTTATGCAAGTGATACATTGATAAAAGTGCTACTTATTATTATAATCATACACAAAATAAGATGTAAAATACCCTATGCCAGTCCATTAGATCTTCACATAGGGCCCACCACACTCTCTTCCTAGCTGCAGTCACCAAAATTCCTGTTGAATCCTACACCTCAACACTACAGTTGCTGTGGCCTATGAGTACCCAAACCACCCACTGTATCACTAGCTATTTACAGGGGTCATCCTTTCGTTGGTGTATTAACTGAATTAAGCCCACAACTCATCCAAAATGCTCAACAGTGTATTGGTACAAATTTACAATGATACAAATAATACTCAGATATTAATGCAAGACAAAATGACACACTGATTTGTTAGTGGTTCACTGTCCTGGAAAACCATCAACTTATTTTAAAACAGGATCTTGAGTATTGTGCATTGTGTTCATATCAGTTGTTTGCAATAACTTACTTTGTTCAAGAAAGTAAACTCTTCAGACAACTGGTTTCTATCGCCAGCGACTCTGCTCATTTTCTACAATGGAGCATTTTGCACCAAACCTCTGTGAATGCCTTTGTTTATCCTCTCTATTGTATTTTTAATCCTTGTCCTGACAAAAACTCTGAGGAATCACTTTTTCATCATTGCACATTCACTGTGCCGGGCTACTTTTCACTCCAACCTGCCACGAAGTTGTGGTTAAGAGTTTTTCATGTGTCCTCTGTGTACCATTTAGCATTACTTAAGTAAACAGTGTTTCCACCAGCAACCATATGGATTAAAAGCAAGCCATTGCACTTTAGAAGGTGATAACACAAGGAAATGATGTTCTGTGAAATGCAAACTGCAGAAAACGGGTTTTGTAGCTCCACAGCTTTATGAAATCCACGATGAGAAAAGGTATGTGTATGAAATGGTCTGAGTGGTTTTAATGGAGGAGTGCTGGGCACCGTATTCAGTGTCTTTAGTGGGGTAATACAGATCAGTGTATATAGAGGGATAATACTGAGGAGTATTATCTTAACTCTGGCTCTTGAGGAACAGGAGAGGAGCTGTTGAGTTTAGTAATCACTGCAGGGCTTCAAGAGTTCTGCTAGGTCATGAGTGACACATCGTACAGCATTCCCTTCTGACCAACCCTCATTTGAAAGGGTAAATGGCTTCTGTTCTCTTAAACATCAAAATCAGAAATCTGCACAGCATTTCACACAGAGCAAACCATCAGTCCTGACGTTCACCGATCACAGCAAACCTGCCCATTCAGGTCTATTGAATATCAACATATTACATTACAAAATATTCAGTCTATGTTTATCCTGTTTTCTATTAGAAACTCAAAGCTAAACCTATTGTCAGACACTTCCTTGTTGTGGCTTTAAAACACAAACAGATTCATCTTTATTCAACTAAATCCCTGTTGGCCTTAGGTGTCAGAAACAAATTTTCAATTTGGAAATTATTGGATTCTATCTGGGCAGCATGGTAGCGCAGCAGGTAGTGTCGCAGTCACACAGCTCCAGGGACCTAGAGGTTGTGGGTTCAAATCCAGTCTGTGAGGTGTGTTCCCCCTGTGTCCATGTGGGTTTCCTCCAGGTGCTCTGATTTCCTCCCATGGTCCAAAAACACACGTTGGCAGGTGGATTGATGACTGAAAAGTGTCCGTAGGTGTGAATGTGTGACTGTATGTGTTGCCCTGCGAAGGACTGGTGCCCCCTCCAGGTTGTGTTCCTGCCTTGCACCCAGTGATTCCAGGTAGGCTCCAGACCCACTGCGGCCCTGAACTGGATAAGTGGTTACAGACAATGAATAGATTTTATCTTAAAAGTCTCTGAATTGATTAACAAAAATTTAAAAGAAGATTCTTATTAGGTTTATTACACAGTGTCTGTATCATATTATTAATAAATATTTTCAGGAAATCAATAGATGTTAAAATGCATAAACTCTACATTACACAAAGTCTTGTGTAAAAATATCAGGGAGTGTGTTGGAATATTTCAGTAAGGATTTGATGACCTTCAGCCATGAGAACATTAGTGAGGTCAGATAGTGATATGACATTTCTGGATCACTATCACCACTCCAAGTCATCCCAAATTTATTCAAAGATGTTCCATCGCATTAGTTCCACTGCAGTGGGGCTTCAGACCCTTCTTGTCCAACTCTCAAGCTCACGTGTCACTGCTTCAGAAGTGTAGCTTTATCAATATCTATAGAGAACTGGTTTACAGTCATATTGTGGCACTCTGAATTGAAATGAACCCAAACTACGAGTTGAGCAGGAGTTCCCATTCCTGACTGGTGCTATCTGCCCTTGATCATTTCACCTGAGAATTCTCATCTTTCACATTCTGTCAGAATCTCACTCCAGCTATAACGCATATTCCAAACTAATTCCATACCAGGGCAAAGAATAAGCCAAATCATCTACATGAGAAACTCTCATTTAATGAATGCTTTTACTGATATTTAAACATTGTAAACAGTGAATAAATCCTAATTCATCCTAATGAATTGTCACTGTAATGGAGAATCTGCATTCAAGTGATCATTTACAAAATAGGTCACTGTTACCCTGCCAGGGAGATTCAATAATGCTCTCCCTGGCAGAAAGGATCGACTTGTTGCTATGGAATTGACAGTCTGGTTGCTAAGGCGAATGCGTATGGAGAATTCTGCTACAAAATGTCTTCAGGAGAAAGTAAACACAAATTTTACATATGAATTTTTATTATATAAATAATGGCCTGCAAAATCTTTACAAAGTTTACACTCTCCAGTCTGTTTACTGACACTGACTCCAGTTTCATTATCATTTAAAAATATATAGTCATTAGTGGTAAAGTGAATATATTATAGTGATCACATTCCAGGGAAATTTAGGCAGATTTTATATCTTCAATACTGTAACAGACCAGGCTCCAGATTTAAGTGGAACTCCGTATGTTAACATATATTGTACGTGTGTGTGTGTTGCAGGTTCTTGCCTAATGCACCTTGACGTGTTTGACCATGTGTGTAAGAGAGATCTTCAATCATCTGTGTTGAAATTATCCTTTGCTCTGAACACTCGACCCTGTCCTCAACTGAGAACAGCCTGCTGCAGTTACCATGGCAACTGCAGCATCCAGTGAGTGAGTATCTTTGATCATTTATCTTTATTTCATATCTAAAATCTCCTATGCTTCATGTCAGTCACTTGGTTATGAGCACTGGACTTGCAAAATCGTATCATTGATGTCCGGTTTGGAAAAGATATGGATGGTATTGTTGTGAATGTCTTTAATGTTTAAAAGTTTCCCTCTTATCTCATCACTAACTCTGAGCCTTGACCTCACTGTGATTGAGTGTCAGCTTGTCTGATTATGTAATTTTCAACTAGCGTCAGAGAAACGTCAATCCCTTGCATTCCACCTCAGATCTCTCTCTGTGTGTCCTTCTAATTCTGGCATAGCCATTCCCACCTTCAGTTTTCAGCATGAGGTGGGCAGACGCTCCTGCTTTAGATTGTTTCACTTAACTTACTTTTTTGTTTTGGGTTATTTTAACAGTAGAGAGTGACTTGACAGAAGACCATGGTGGAGGAGTAGAGCGGACCCTTCAGCTATGGACTGACATTGGTTGTAATGGACGTTTACACCATGTCCATGTGTAATACCAGTACATTGGAGCCATGTGACCTGCTGGAGCCAATAGAGGCAGAGCTGCCCGACGTTGAGACGTCCCTCATGCCTGCCATGCTCAGGGTGGCACTGGCTGCCATCATGATCTTCATGATCACCATTGGTTTCCTGGGCAATGCCATTGTGTGCCTGATCGTCTATCAGAAACCAGCTATGCGATCGGCCATCAACCTGCTTCTGGCCACATTGGCCTTCTCGGACATCATGCTCTCCCTGTTGTGTATGCCTTTCACCGCTGTCACTGTGGCAACCACGGACTGGAGTTTTGGACCTGGGTTCTGTCGAGCCTCTGTCATGCTTTATTGGCTCTTTGTCCTGGAGGGTGTGTCTATTTTGCTCATCATTAGCGTGGATCGATTTTTGATCATTGTTCAGAGGCAGGACAAACTGACACCGCATCGAGCCAAAATTTTGATTGCAGCATCGTGGGCATTGTCTTTTTGCGTGTCCCTCCCTTCTGTGGTGGGCTGGAGGACTGCAGGAACAGCTAAACAGGCTCCCCAGTGCATCCTGGGATACAGTGACTCGCTGGCTGACAGAGGCTACACTGTACTGTTAGCAGTGGCTGTTTTCTTTGTGCCATTTAGTGTCATGTTGTACTCTTATCTGTGCATTCTGAACACAGTGCGGAGAAATGCACTCCGTATCCACAACCATGCCACTGAAGGCAGTGTGGGAATCAACCATGTGAGCAAGCTGGGTCTAACAGGTCTGCAGCGCCCCCCGCAGGTCAATGTTGACATGAGCTTCAAGACTAGAGCCTTCACCACAATCCTCATCCTCTTTATCGGCTTCTCTGTGTGCTGGCTGCCTCACACAGTAGTGAGTCTGCTGGCAGTGTTCAGCCGGCAGTTCTACTTCAGCCCGGCATTCTACCCAGTCAGTGTAGGGGCCCTGTGGCTCAGTTACCTCAAAGCTGTCTTCAACCCTGTCATCTACTGCTGGAGAATCCGCAAGTTTCGTGAGGCCTGTTTGGACTTTATGCCCAAAACCTGCAGGTTCTTTCCCAAGGTTCCAGGCCGAAGTCGCCGACGCATAAGGCCCAGCAATATTTATGTCTGTAGCAGTGAGACCCAGTCTTCAGTTTAGGATTTGGACAAAAATATGCTACATCAGTGTTCAGGGTACATCATTGGAAATACTTTTCATCCGTTCAGCACATACACCATTTATTCTGTCCTTTGCAGTTATCAGTCAGGACATAAAAGTTATGTATTTCCAATGGACTGTGATTTTGAAATACTTGCTAACAGAAAAAAAAACATGCATGTTTGCACTCTAAATTCAGGTCATCAAGATCATTTGTTAAAAATTTAAAACAATTTATTCACATTGTATTTGTCATGAATGTTCATCAAAGCAATACAAGTATGTGTTTTTGACCTATGTTTTGTGTAATATATGTTAAATCAATGTTCCAAATAATCAATGTGTGAATAAAGCAGCTGTCTGTGAACTGTGTCTTTACAATAAACTATATTATTATTATTTTTATTATTATTACATGTGTAAAATGGAATAACTCGACAGTGAATATTCAGATCCGATTTTTATCAGTAACATGGGGTCAAATACTAAAATTATTCATTCATTCATTCATTCATTCATTATCTGTAACCGCTTATCCAGTTCAGGGTCGCGGTGGGTCCAGAGCCTATCTGGAATCATTGGGCGCAAGGCGGGAATACACCCTGGAGGGGGCGCCAGTCTTTCACAGGGCAACACAGACACACACACACACATTCACTCACACCTACGGACAATTTTGAGTCGCCAATCCACCTACCAACATGTGTTTTTGGACTGTGGGAGGAAACTGGAGCACCCGGAAGAAACCCATGTGGACACAGGGAGAACACACCAACTCCTCACAGACAGTCACCCAGAGCAGGAATCGAACCCACAACCTCCAGGCCTCTGGAGCTGTGTGACTGTGACACTACCTACTGCGCCACCGTGCCACCCAAACTAAAATTAAGGTTGTAAAAAAAAAAAATTAAGATTGATAATTTTCTGTAACAGCTTCATCCTGTTCAGTGTCACAGTGTGTCTGGAAACCACCTGGAATCAATGTGCGCAAGGACAAACATAGGGATCCAGTCTATCAGAGGGCACCACACACACAGTCACTTATACACAAAAGTGGACTCTTTTAAGTAACCAATTCACCTACCAGCTTTAGTTTTTGAATTGTGTGAACAAATCAGAGGGAATCCACACAGACATAGAGAGAACACAGCAAACTACTTGCAGTCACCTGAGGCAGGGTCTGAATCCACTAACTCAGGACCCTGGAGCTGTGTGACAGCAACACAACTTGTTGCAGCACTGTGCCACCCTTATATATAAAATGGTAATATTCAACCAGTTAAGAGTCAGCCTTGTATTTGCTGCCACCTCCACCAGAAACATGGAAGGAGCTCTAAAATATCATTGCGGATAAGTATTTCAATCTCATGCTGAAAATCACATTTTTAATTTAAGTACATTTCTAGGAGGCTAAAGAGTTGTTTGACTGCCTTTTTTGCTAATCATACAAAAGCATACAGTGTATTGGGGCACACCCTGGACATGTTTCTGCTTGTCATTTCCAACCTGATTAAAACTGATTAATATGTAATAATGTGTAATTGCTTATTCATAAATAAGTTATAATTAAATCATTATAATGATATATTTAATTTAGGAAATTGGAGCAATTTGTTCTAAGTCCAGAGAATCAAAAAAATTATGTTTTAGAAAAATTATGTTTTAGGGTACTCATACATTCATTTGATTATATCTTAACTGGCCAAACAATCATTTGTGGAGAGAAAAAGGTAAAATAAAAATAATTGTAATTATAATAACTAATTAATAATTATTAAATAAATAACTTGGAAGTACTAATATAAACCCTGTCTGAGAGACATCGCTCTGTTTGTGCTCAGTATGAAAAATGTGAACTTGTTCTTTGAGGGCTTTTATTTGGACTAGTGTCACTCCGTCCCTCTACCGGTGTGTTGCGGAAGTGTGGGAGAAAGATGGCGGCGCGCGGCGGCGGAGGGAGCGGGAGGATGAGGAACTCTGACGGAGAAGCGTCTGAACCAGACCTCCTACTTCACCCCGAGCTCCTGTCTGAACACTTCATTAAACTCATCCTTCAAGAGGTCAGAACAGCGGTCAAACCTCCTCTCAGAGAAACAGTTAGCAGTTAGCAGTGCTAAGACCTGATAGAGGTGCTGAAGGGCTGTGTTTACAGTCCCGGGCCGCCGTCTACACAGAGCTCCGCACTCAAAATTTGGGTACGGGGTTACAGCTCCGTTTTCACAAGGGGCTGTGTAGTGGTCGAGAGATTAACAGTAAAAACATAATAAAATAAAAATATCCTCCTGGAGCGATTTACATTGTCCGATCGCGGTAGGTTGTAAATAACGTCCGGACCGATTTGTTTTAAAAGTCTGGGCAGTCCTGATTTATTCTGTAATAGCCCTCTAAATAGTTTATAAAGTAATTTCTTTATTTCTGAAAGGGCATCCTATTACTCTCGGATTTAACATGGCAGTAGACCGTGTGTAACCCCAGAAACGGTTAATGCTGTCAATACTGTCAGTGTCATTTCAGTTTTTTTAGAAACAGATTCAAATCCCATCGCATTGACCTTAAACCATGTGATTGGATTCATTCATTCATTGTTGTCTTCAAAATTAAAACAGAAAATTAGGGTTTATTGGTAAAATGATCAAATAGATACTCAACATTAATTGCACACATATTATTGTTTGAAATTCTCCTAGATGTTTTATTTTTTTATCATAAATATAGTGAATTTAATTATATTTGTATTATATTTTATGTAGAGACTAGCACACACTAACACACTGCTTCCACTACAACAAGCAGTATATTTCCTCAGATAAACACAACATGACATATAATATTACAAGATGGTATCTTTTTTTTTGGATGGTTTACCAACTCTTCATTTACTTTTCCAGAAGAAGATAAATACAGAAGATGATGAAGATCGCGACAGACTCACTGAGTTATACATCCAGCATGTTATCCCACTACCGCAGAGAGAACTTCCCAACAGTAGGTGGGGGAAGAGAATGGAGAAGACGAAAGCACGCCAGGTTTCGAATAGTGCACAGAGGTGACTGAACTGAACCACAGAATGGGTCTTTATATTTTTTCATATTTTTAAACTTTATTGGTATCTCTGAAATAGTTAACTGTTGTCTTTGTACAGCTCAAGTGCAGATAGTGGCAGGAAGAGGCCTTTGATTGTTTTTGATGGAAGCTCCACTGGAAGTGTTAAACTGAAGAGAGCTGACGAAGCACCAGCCGTTACAGATCGCTTAAAGCCCCCGCCTTCCAGCATCAACCTCTCCAATCCCATACGCAAGCTCTCAGGGTCCTCCACAAACTGTTCTCCATCCTCATCCACTGTGTCTTCCACCCAGGCTCCAGCATCAGTTTCAGGCAGCACCAGGAGTCCTACAGGCAATGGTCACCATAGTTCTTCGGGACAATCCAGCAACACATGCATGAAACTAAAGCGTGCAGCACCAACTGAAATGCCCAAAAGTCCTGTGAGTACAGCCAGAAAACGTAGACCAGGCTTTTGATGTGATTTAGCTAATATTATTATCTGTATTTTTCCATATTGGTTATTGATGACATAGTCATTTGTGATAAATATAGTAAACTAATCGCCAGACAACAAAAGGAACAAAATTAGAAGTTGAAGAATATTACTTGATGGTTCTGAACATTGCCAGCCTGATCAGTGAGGTGAGGTCACCAGTGAGGACCACTGAAGTCAAGGCTCAACTCTCAAACCACGAGAGTTGTGTTTTATAAATGTTTCGGAACATGCACAGTTTGGGATGTTGTAACCATCTCATGACACAGCAGTGAATGATGGGACTATTCAGATGGTTCTTGTTGACAGGTCATGAATTGATGAATCCTGGTTATTTAAGGCAGATCGAGAAAAATATTTGGGCATTTTATTTTGTTTGTGAACAGAACATTGGAGTGTTGGGCAGTGGAACACACAAGTATGCATATTAAGAAACTGATTTTATTGGTTTCTTAGAAACTATCTTGTAGTTAAAGGAAGTAGTTCCATATAAGACTGAAAATTACATCTAAAATGCACAAAAATGCTGTGTTTCCAGCCTCGGTGAGGTCTGAGGTACTGGTTTATTGTGCTGTTAAACAAGGTAAGCTGAGAGGTTGTGTATTGGTGCTTTTCCACTGCATGAAACCTAGTCTGCTCCTTTTGGCTCTTTTGCTTTTCCACTAGGCAAATCTGGTACCTTGTTCCTGAAAGCCAGTGCTTTTTTTAGTCCCTGCTCACATTTGGTATGAAACGAACAGAGTAGGTACAAAATGTGATGTTTAAACATTGCAGAGCCCTGATTGGCCAGAGAGACTTGTCAATCACCATGAAATGCAGACATCCACCACAACTCACCATCTGTAAAATCTTCAAGTTACAGCAGTGGTCACAGTTTGGTTTTATCTGACTCTCAGCAGCAGCTTGTAAAATTATGCTGTAGTCTCTTGAAGAGGTTCAAATGCTCCTTGGATCGGTGGCTGATGGAAAAACTCCAGTGAGAGGCAGACGTGCAAAAGGGGGAAAAAAAATCAATCCAGAAAAACAAAAACAACACGCAAATAAGCATGTTACCACTGCCATTGTGTTTTTCAAAGTCCACAGTTCCTGTTCGAGATGGGGTTTTGGGATGTCACTGGTTACATTTTGCAGGGGAGCTCTGGTAGTGGAAAAGCATGTTTACGCACTAATACACAAGAGGGAGTGCTATAACATGAGATATTGGCACTGGTGTGCCGTGTCATAGGCACCAGGCCAAAGGTCAATACACCAGTGCCAATATCTCACGTTATCGCATGAACATTGAGTGTGTAATTACGATTATACCACAGTTTTGTTATCAGTGTTTATTATTAGTTTTTAAGATAAAGAAGATCGTGAACATTTTTATGTTTGTTATGCCTTCCGTGAGGAAAAATAGTTACATTCCATCACACATTCCTTTTTGCTCTTTTCAACGAACTCTGGATCTTTAACTTGTGCGATGTTAAAACCATCTTAATCAGGACAGAAGCAGAGATAAACGAATCAAGTCAACAAAATGTCATGGTTTAACCTTTTGTTTACAGCGGATTCAGATCGTAGTGCTGTATATCATACACTGAACGATGCATGTTCTCTGTTTAAGTTAAAAGTGAGTATTTTAGAGTATCGCTCCAGAGCCGTGCCGTGGAGCTGGTGAACGAGAGCAGTGGAAAATAGGACGCGCCTTGACTCACGTTAAACACAGTCACAGAAACCGCATAGACGTAGCATTTTACTGTTTGTTTGTTTTTCTTATAAATAAGGTGTGCGAACAAACCTTTTCCCCATTGGGTGAAAAAGTCCAGGCACAGTCTTGTACAGTCTTGTAAGCGACCAACATAAATGGCGTTTTTATGGAAGCAAATCTGTCTCATCAGACAAATTACCACCTTTGAATTTGTAGCACTGAATTTTTTTGCACTGAAATTTTGCATCTGAATTTTGTTGCTTTTGAATTTAAGTCTTCAGCTTTCCATCTCTGAATATTTTGCTTCACAATTATGCATCTGAATATAATTGCTCTTAAATAGAACTGGTGAATTTTCAAGAACACGTTTTCACTCTTTTCATTCATTCATTCTGTAACCCTTATCCAGTTCAGGGTCGTGGTGGGTCCAGAGCCTACCTGGAATCTTTGGGCGCAAGGTGGGAATACACCCTGGAGGGGGCACCACACTCTTTTCAAGGTTAATAAATTCAGATAAAAATTCAAGCTTAAATTCAAACAATATATTTCGAAGTTGCTCAAATTCAGATGCCAAAATTTGTGTAAAAAAATTCAGATTACAAATTCGGGATACAAAGGATAAGCAATCGATTCATTAGGATTTTCTCTTTCACCTTAAATGCTGCACTAGTTGCATTCTGTTGCCGCTAGATGGCGAAATACGAACACAACTTCCACACCGTGGAAAAACTACACGTTTAGCTTCCTTCCGCGGATATTATTTCTTTATTTTCAAAGTGTCACAAACATCTGAAAGTCTCACTAAAGACACAATGTAACAGACCATTGATATCCTGAAGATGAAGAAATTTTACTGTGGAATTTTTTTTGTAATGGCCCTGTGAATAGCTTTCATATGTTTTTGAAAAAGGAGTGTCTCATTTGTCTTTTCACCGTCTCTGTTACTGAAAATGTACTTCTTATAAATACATTGTTCTTTTTGCAGCAGGAGCTGAAGTCACCTGAAGTGAAAAAGAAGATTCAACACGTCACATGGCCATGATCTCAGATGCCTCATCAGAAGCCCTGAGCAGGAAAGACTGTCGTTAGTTTTGGAGGCTCTGTTTGCTGTCGCTCATCTTTGTGCTTTACGACAGAAGAAGCCATAAACGGGACAGTGGCAGTGATGTGCGCTGAGATCCTCTTATTCACCTGCCTACGGTGTACTAGTTCGGCCGGAGATATACTTGCTGTTTGGTCAGGAGTTCATGTGGATAACGGGTTGCATTGAGAATGTAGCCTTTGTACTACATGTATTACCAGAGGCTTTCACTAGAGGGCAGGCCACTCTTTGTCCAACACTTTCTGCTGTTTACAGACACAGTGGTCTTCGTTTGTTTCCATTTATTTTTTTTAAATAATCCTGATCTCTCACTGGCTGTTCTGCCAAGCATATGTCACTGTGCAAAGGCAAGAGCACATCATTGGGGACTTGTTCACGCAGCCTGTCTTCAAAGCATTCTGCAGTCTGGACACTGCTGATTGCATGCACTGCCTCTACCATTGCTGGGTGAACAGGACCTTATGTATGCGTATTTATTATCTGACGACAGTCAACGCCTCATATGGACATAGGACACACAAGGCTGCCATCATGAGGGACAGGTTTTTAACAGCAAGTATATCACTAGCCTAACAGGACTTTTATCTGCTCCCTGGTCCCTTTTAACCACCTTGGTTATGGAAAACAAAGTGTATGGATTCCCTGGGAAACACTGTTAAAATGTCATTTTTACCTGAATAAAGAATGGTGTGTGTTCACTGCATCTCTTTCCAGCGTGCAGGGCTTTGTTTATAGAATCCATCAAAACTGACTGTTAAGGGTTCTGGGTTGTATATTTAATATTTTTAAAGCTTTCCTTCTAATAACATATTAAAGTGAATTTCAGTTCATATCTGCACAAGGATCCTCTGTTGATTACCTTATTATTAATAATATTAGTGCTTAAAGAGATGGCATTTGAAGTAAATTGTTACATGTTTATATACATTTACAAAGACCCTGGAATGAAATTAAACCTAACATGGAATTTTTGGTGTGTTTACTAAGAATGTTTAATATTTACTGAATTGTTCTGTTTTGCAAAGTGTTGTACTTGCCATGTTAACTCACTAGGCGGTGCTATTTCTTTGGTTCCCTTTTGGTACAGCAAGCATTTTTGGATACAACAAAAACAATGCTCAGTTTGTTCATATTTTTTATTGATGTTCTTGGTTACACACAATCACAATTGGGCCATTTCACAAATATAATGCCAGAGTGGCTGCATATTCAACTGTTAGTTGCAGGATGTTAAGTCACAATAATTATTATTTAAAAAGTGGAACTGGGGCTGCTCATTATGTCCACATCAGAGTCAGGGTCTTTAAGCAGATTAACTTATTAATGTGCATCACCATAACAACCTATTCATAAGATATCTTTTCCTAAGGTTATTTTCTAAGTGTCTAGGATTTATCATGAAACATTACTATTACTGCTCATGCTATAATAGTAAATAAATATTTAAGGCAAAAAAACTTGACAATTGTTTCGTCTACTACTGAAGCTGTTTATGGAAATTTCTTTAATTTGCCTCTTTCTATACGTGCACCATTGTGATAGCTAGTGTTAACATCTGAAATAATTCTTTTGTTATGTGTGACTCTGTGTTTCATATGTCTTTGCCACATTCAGGGCACAGAATGTCATCTCTCTCAGTCAGAAAGCCTCGGCCCACAAGAGAGACAGAGCACTTCTTGCAGTTGAAACAGTCGTTGTGCCACTGGCGCTCCTCAAAAGAGATGTATTTGCTCCCACCAAGACCTACAGAACACAGGTGACAGTTAGAGACTGGCAGAAATGGGGCTGTTTCACAAAACAGGATTTTAAAATAGCCAGCAGAAATAAGGCTTTCCTTGAAAAAGGGAATGATGGGATTTTTTAACCAGTTTTACTTTGGGCTTAAAGAAGCAACCAATCTATTTTGGAAAGAATAATTTTATAGGTATTTATTTGACTTTTTCTCTAAAAAGTACAGGTGACGAATCAAATTGCTTTGTAGTCCTTGAATGAACCTTTTTAACAGAGTGAGTCATCCACATGGGGCTTTGATTTTGTAAAATAGGTTTATTGCAAAAAGTGATTCATCCAGCCACTAGGTGTCACGTGTAATGGCTGTTCACCAAATTAAGTAGGATCATTGGAGAAAAGGAATTAATGCACCTGTGAATCTGGTTCTTCTCTTAATAATTCTGAAGAAAAGACTTTAAAACCCACATTAGTTTGCTCTCACACTTTCATCTATCAATTCCTTGAATTTATCAGCTTAAGTAAACTGTCCTTGATAGATGAGCCCTCTGAGGAGCAGGGCAGAGTGTACAAAAGATTCTACTTCAACAGCTTGCCAGGAAAACAACAATCTGACACAATTTGCTTTTAATATCATTGCACCTACATAATGTATAAAAATATTAATTTACTTAAGTATATGACTTTTCTATGAAGAGGAATTTGTGTGAATGTTGACAGTAGTTGTTGATTGTATATGTGACTGTGTGCATGTGCGGTCTATATATATATATATATTTCCCGAATGATTTTAGCTAAGGGGAGTGCACTGTCGAATAATGTGTTTAAAAACACCTAGTAATTTAATAAGCTTAACCAAATGTTAGAAAAAATGAAGTGAAATTTGATAAACACACATTTGATGCTGACTCATTAATCTTTGCATCATTTTCATACTTCCATTCTCCACCCCCTCAGAGTTATTAGGAAAGAAAACAAGAACAACCGAAGAAATAAGATCTACTCATTGACTGATATTGTCTTTTTTGTGTGTGTGTGTGGTGTGTGCGTAGATGGAGATGTACCACTGATGGGGCTGGTGCAGGCAGCACACTTCTTGGCATAGAGGTTGCAGAAGCAGTTGAGGCAGTATGCAAAGTCATCACGAGAGGTGAAGCGCTGACCAGACAGCTGCTGCTTGCAGCCGGTGCACAGGAAGCAGTCCTTATGCCACGGCTGTTCATGGTAGGTCACTCCTCCAGTGGTGATGGGCTGTGGAGAAAGAAAAAAGCAGAGCCATGAATATCCACACCGGGATTAAGTGTGCAATCCTGACATTCTCAGTACGTTGGTAATGACATTTGCTCTGTTTCTAAAATTCCAACCTATTTTCAGCTTTGGTGAGACGATGCGTTAAAATGCAGAATGTTAACAAAAATGAATTAGGCCAGAAATGTGACATTAAGCACTGTTCCACTCAACAGACACTCAGCAGCAGAGCAAACATACACACAATTAACTGTGTCCCTTTTTTATGTGTAACATTACAGACAAAATATATATATTTTTTACTCTTCATGTTGGAGATCAAGGTGTAGAAGGACCAAGAACATACATAACGTACACATAAACCACCCAAACCGAGTCAGAAAGGACATGTCCGGACAGCCAAAGAGTACAGTATAACTACATGTGTTTATCTCCTTATATATTGTCAGATTTGTTGGTTCTTTTCTGTTTTTGGTACAAACTTTATCATTAGTGATGGTTTAGTTTCAGCCAAGAATTTACATTTCAGTGCATTACTGTATTTGGCTGTTATTCAGTCTGTGTCTACTGCTGCTCTGCATTAACAAAACATAAATACATTTTTAAATAGGCTTTACCTTCTTGCAGTGCACACATTGCATGGCAAACTGCTTCTCATAGCAGGGCACACAGTAGTTATTGTTGTCCTTGGGGATAAAGCTCTTGGTGCCAATGGGCTGCTGGCAACGCTTGCAGGTAAAGCATGTCTCATGCCAACTGTTGCCCTTATGCTCCATCTTCCTGGAGCCTTTCAAAACAAGGAAAGTTACTACTTAGCGTTATTGGATTGATATAATTGTGGAAAATCTAAGACAATCCTAGTTTCAAGGTTTGACCCAGATCAGCCTTTTTAAAGGCCCAATATGTGGGTTTTCCTCACTTCTTTTTATTAAACTGTATTTAAATTCATCTTTATAACTGGCATCACAAAACAGCTTTACAGAATTCAGCCTCCAAACAACAAGTAAACATTGCTGAGGTGAAAGGGGCAAGGAAAACACCCTCAGAAAGAAAACCCATCCTCCTTTGGTCAACACCAGAACAAAAAGAACAAACAGAGCAGGTGAGCTGGAACCCCCAGTTCTTTAGTATTATATTTAAACTCTGCTAAAGGTCTATTTGCATAAATCCCTCCTGAGTCAACACAGTTCTGATAAATTAATGATAAGCCACAAAAACAGTCAGTATTTACTTTCATTATGATGTTAATAATTTAACATATTTCCAGCTATACCACCGATGAGATATTAACCCCTCCCATTTACAATTTTCTTTACGAATGAAACAGAAAACGAATAAGAACAGTAATAATTTACGTTTCAGTTCTAAAAAGGCATATTAATGAAAAAAAGTAGTACGAAATAAAAGATGTTTGGAAATGGCATTGTGATGATGATTAAGTCTTATTTACTATCATAAGTGGGTTTCTAGGAAGAAAAAAGTACTAAAAATACATTGAAATATTGTGATCCATGGTCAAGTCTGTCTAAAAGTATATACCTGATATTCAGTATCCTAAATAAAAGCTGAAAAGAGTCTTGTCAAGAGTTGAAAAGTCTTGTCAAAACATCAGATTAAACTGCTTTCTCCTTATTATTTTTGGAGCCTTTATGATGCAGAGCGTCCAGATTGAAATGCTAAAAAAAAGCCAGTGCTGCTGTGTAAATAAGAGCACAGAGCTGCATTGTTTAATAAATGATCTGGCTCGACCCATAGATCTTTCCTCTTACTGAACTTGGGATGGGGAGTGTTTCTCAGAAGACAGTGAGAACCTGGCTTATCTTTATAATACGTGGCCTGTTTATATGAATTTATAATAGATAACATTATTTAGCTTCCATACATTCACAGTTATAAGTTAACAATATTGCTTTGTGTACGAGATGAGCGGTCTGTAATTTTGTAGTGGACTGAATAGTGGAAGGAATTAAGAGTGATATGTCAAGTAACGGAAATGATCATTTGTACTATCTCCAGGTCTGAAAGTATAAAAATATGTAATACTTTAAAGTGACACATCTGTCTCCAGAAGTCCTCGGCTATTTTCCCAGTCTCAAAAGCAACACCTCATCTACTCTGTAGAGAGTACAGTGAGGCATTTATGTCTTTCTTAAGAAGAGGGGAGTCTGTGTTCCCTGGAAAAGCATTTTCATGAAGTAAATTGAGACGGCAGGATAAACTTCTGCTTGTCTCCCACACTGAAGTGTATCTCACCCGGCATTATGGTCTTCTTGCATTCATGGCACTTGGAGGAGTACTCATTGGAGTAACACTCAGTACACAGCAGCTGCTCGTCCTTGGTGGAGAAGGGTTTGTCCACTAACGAGCGCTTGCACTGGAAGCAGTGGAAACACTCCTCATGCCAGTGGCGGTCTTTGTATGACAGGTCCTTTAGCAACAGAAAAGGGAGAGTCATCATCCCTGAAGAGTATTTTAAGTACAAATCTAATTACATTTTTTTGAAAATAAAATTATTAAAATCTTGAAATAACCAACAGAAAATACGGTCAAATGAGCTCCACCATTGGTTAAACCTTCAGGAGCTGAAATGAAGGCCTAATGCATTAGATTAATCACTAACATTTTGGGAATCAACCCATGGTCAATTTGGATAACTTTACGCCAGCTCCCACTCTGGCCACTTTTATTACTGTAGCATGACGGTTCCTCATGTAATGGTTTCTGATGTAATCTTGCAGGCTAGACAGTCATGCACATACCAAAATGGTTACCAGCCTTGCATTAAACGTTTCTTATTTTTGAGCTGTTTGATGATTCCATGAAAATTGGCACTAAAAGCTGAGTCATGACCCATCTTTCCTGCAAACACTGAGCCTTTTGTTGAATCTCCATTTATAGCATTTATATTTACTTTTACATTGTCGGATGGTTCAAAACTGTGTTGTTACCATATCCTATAAACTGTGCACGTGTATTTTCGTAAAAAACTGTCCCAGCTTTTGGAGAGCGTTGCAGGTGTCAAGTTATACATTTGTTTATGTTCACAAAATACAATCAAGTGAAAACACTCGAATTCTTTTCTTTGTTGATTCATTCATTATCTGTAACCGCTTATCCAATTCAGGGTCGCAGTGGGGCCAGAGCCTACCTGGAATCATTGGGCACAAGGCGGAAATACACCCTGGAGGAGGGCGCCAGTCCTTCACAGGGCAACACACACACACACTCACACCTACAGACACTTTTGAGTCACCAATCCACCTACCAACGTGTGTTTTTGGACTGTGGGAGGAAACCGGAGCACCCGGAGGAAACCCACGGGGACAACACACCAACTCCTCACAGACAGTCACCCGGAGCAGGAATCGAACCCACAACCTCCAGGTTCCTGGAGCTGTGTGACTGCGACACTACCTGCTGCGCCACCGTGCCACCCTCTTTGTTGATTATATCCGTTAAATAAAGCTTCAAGAGAATAAAGAAATCACATTCTTGTTACTGTATTTAACAAAACAAAAAACCCTGTTTACTTAAAAAACACTGTTCTCATCTATGTAGACTTTAACACCAAATAAAACAGTACTTGGGGGAAGGGGAGGCTCTCAAACTACTGAAAACACATTGTTGAAGTCTAATAGATGAATCGACTTTAATCACACTTGTTATTTATAAGAACAGCAGATATAACGGAAACAAATCTCATCATCCCATAGAGGTCATTCACATGTGTGTTGTGTAATGTGTATTTTCTTGGCTTTCTTGTCACAATAGTGTGTGTCCGAATCTTCTATCACTTGAGTTAGAAGTGTTGCAGAGGAGTGTGTAACTGGTGAGTGCATGTGCTGGTTTGCATTTTTGTGTATTTGTCTTTATGTTCAGTGCTGCATTTCTCATGACTCTAATATTCACAAGGGAATTGTTTGAGTAGATAAAATAGATTATATATCATTGCGAAACATCCGTTTCTATTTCCTTTGGAACAGGCCAGCAGTTTAATTCTTTAGTTCATTCCTCATGAAATGCTCAGTGGATGTGTTTACTTTTTTGTGCCAATGTTTGTGTGTTTAAAAAGTAATAAATAAATATATATATTTTTAAAAAGCATTCAGGAGTGCAGCTCCAGTGGATATTGAAGGTTTCAGGAATAATTATTTAAATGCTGTCCGGATAGTATTTGGATAATAACTGACACAAAAAAGACATTTTCTTCATACAAGTTCTATAATTAAAAATAGTGTTGATGTGATTGCACCCCTTTGTGTGTGTGTGTGTGTGTGTGTGTGTATATATATATATATATATATATGTAAGAATACATATTAACACTTTTACACAGCTCCAGGGACCTGGAGGTTGTGGGATCAAGTCCCGCTCCGGGTGACTGTCTGTGAGGAGTTTGGTGTGTTCTCCCTGTGTCCGCGTGGGTTTCCTCCGGGTGCTCCGGTTTCCTCCCACAGTCCAAAAACACACGTTGGTAGGTGGATTGGTGACCCAAAAGTGTCCATATATGTGTGTGTGTGTTGCCTGTGGGGGATTGGTGCCCCCTCCAGGGTGAGTTCTTGCCTTGGCACCCAGTGATTCCGGTTAGACTCTGTACCCAGCGTGACCCTGAACTGGATAAATGCTTACAGACAATGAATGATTGAATATTAACTGGGCCGGTTCGATGCACAGAGTCTGCAAGCTATGACTGAATTGCCCTTGAGCAAGGCACCTAACCCCCAACTGCTCCACATGTGCCATGACTAGAGCTGCCCACTGTTCCGGGGATGTGTGCTCACTGCCCCCTAGTGTTCATTGATGAGTGTTCATTGATTAGAATCAATCTAATGATTCTAATCAGAGGACACATTAGTGGAGAGGCTGATGAGACTTTGGGTGGTGGGCACTTGCCAACAAGTTAATTGTTGCATGTGATATGTTTGGCCACTTCTTCGTGTCCTCCTTCCTCTGGAAAATAACTCTGAGGATGTGGTTGAGACTCAGTGTTTCTGTCTGTGTTGTATACATTGAGAAATGTCTCATAGCTTTCAACTCTGGCCAACAACTAACACAGCAAACAGGAAGTCTCAGACTGGAAAACAAATAAGGGCCATTACATACTTCCATGTTTCAAAATAAGATGGAGAGTGTTGCTTGTAATGCCCTGGTTTTAATGACATCTCCAAGAAAAGGGATTTGAAAATTAAGCAGCTTATTTTTGCTGCTATATTTAAATACATGGGTTATAAATACCACATTCTCAAACTTATAACAAATAGAGCTTACATTACACTCTTATTTGAAATAATGCAAGTAATGTTCAGGTTGTCACTACATGGACCCTTTTAAAGTTTTCCCTTTAAACGTGTTTGGAGGTACGAGTGAACACTATGTATGTAGATTACCCTGCTGTTGCAGCCAATTGGCTTCTTGCACTCCTCACAGGTGTTGGAGTAGAGGCTCTCATAACACTTCACGCAGTAGGGGTTGTCTTCTCGCAGGACATACTTCTTCCCAAACAAAGATTCCTTACAATAATGGCAGTCGTAGCGCTCCGTCATCCTTCCTCCTGGCTGCTATTCCTGCCCAAAAAAGGTGATACGAGTGTGAGCGAGACAAAGCTTTGAAGGAGTGTGTGCTGCATGTGCCAGAATCATTAGAGGAGTTAAGAATGTTTTGGATGGAATGAGAGTTCTCGATTTTGTTGAGGTTGTGTAATGCTGCGGGGGAAGTGAGCAGTTCCTCAGCAGTCTCTCTAAATCCCCCAATATCAGATTCATGAGATCAGATCATCAGGTATTCAGGGAAATGCCAGATTGTTAGGTAAGCATAGTTTCAGCATACCTCTCCTCCATTTTTAACAGTCTGGCCATCAGCCAAAGCCAGTTCTCATATCCTTTAATGCAGGGCAGAGGGACAGCAGGCCTTTACGCCTTTAACAGGGCTGAGGATGAAGCTGTGCACCATTCCTGACCTTACTATGTCAGAACATAGCAACCAGTCCATTACCTTCCCTCCAGCTGTCAGCTAGGACAATGGTGTGTGTGTGTCTGTGTGTATTTGTGTGTGTATGTTGGCAAGGGATGTTTTAAAACCCAGCAGGATTGATATATGTCATTTTTGTCAGACTGTTTCATATACAGTTGCTCAGAGTATATGCTGAAGTGCTACTATCTCTCTGATCTACAGACTCTGTGTGGTGACAGACTGAGAGAGAGAGTGCTTTACTATTGTTCTCATAAGTTGTAAGTGTAAGATAGATGATAAAATAAAGCATTATTTCATAAAAGTAAAATCAAGGGCTAGGACTGAGGTACATAAACAGTGAATGCAGAACACAGAATCCAGAATATGTAGCTGTTAGTGGTCACAGTACATAAACAGTGAAGTGTCTAGGAATAATAAAAAAAAATTCAGGTCATTGTTTTTTAAGCATTAAAAAAAGTTTTCTTATCTGTTTCTTTGGAACTGGTGTCCAGATCCTGTCAGTTGGAATACATTGACAAGTCTGATATTTTTATGACAATCTGTGAAGACTAGTTCATGTAAACTCCGTCAAACAGTGATAAACCAAGAACTTTCTAAACGAATGTAAATACATCAATGATTCTAATGTTTCTGCTTATTCTGATAATATTTGTAATATTTAAATTAGTAAAGGTTTTCAGTAGTGGTTTCATAACTATGGAATATATATATATATATATATATATATATATATATATATATATATATATATATATATATATTTATATTTATATTTTAATACAACCCTTTATTTATCTTATATTGTTTGGGAAGGAAGATATTCCTCATTTACAACCCACATAGACTGAACTGTGACACAGTTATTATCATCTAACAGCCACTGTGAAACTTGTGGAAGAGCTGAGTTTCATGGTAATTTAAAAGCAGTAAATATAGATGCTATGTTAAGGGCTAAGCTGAAAACCGTGGGGGTCTTGGCAGACAGGGAGAGTTTGATAGAGAGAATGATTCCTGCTGAATGATGGAGAAAGTTGAATGATGGCATGCTGCTATAATGACTACTCACGGCTGCAGCTGTCTCAGTCCTGGCCCTGTTAATCCCCTCTGTTTATCCCTCCCATGAGCCCTGTGGCACTGTGCTGCCAAGGGCCTGCTGTCTGTTGTCCTGCTGTCTGCTGTCTCCAAGTCGTGTGCGTGTGTGTCCTGCACGCGTTGGTCCAAATGCACAGCCCCCTGCTCTCTCGCAGAATGTGCCTCACTGAAACAGAGCACTGGTCGGCCTGTATTTCTTCACCAAATCCCCTTCAACAGTTTGACCATATATGGCAGTGAAGGCTGGAAACTGGGAGAAGCACACTCTCTTGCTTAAATTCCCTCTCTAAATTCTCTTCTCTCATTTACAGTCTCTAACTGCCCCCTCCATTTCTCTTTCTTTTCTCACTCCTTCCTGTTTGTCTTTGCCCTTTTCTGCACTCTCACTCATCCACACTCTCTTTGTCTTCCTCCATTTGGAATATATGGCAGGCCTTTCCACAAGTTTGTCTCCTCTCCTTGATCAGAAAAGTATGCTTCTGATTTGGCCATATTTCCTTCTTCCGCAGTTGCTCTGTCTCTTTATTTACCCTCCCACATGCTGAAATCCTGGGGATAGTGTTACTAAAGGCCTGAGCACACTGCAAAAATGCACATCCACTCGCTAACCCACCATTTGTTTCAAATCAGCTCTCTGCTAACTGCGGAGTGGCTGATCCACCGAGCTTTACATTTCTAGCATTTGGCTGGTTCTCATATCCAGAGAGACTTACAGTGGATATGTATGTGACAGAGCTAGGTTCATGTAGCATTAGGAGTCTTGCCCAAGGATTTGGGGATATAGAGTGATGTGCTTGCACAGGCATGGAATCAAACCACAAAAACCTTGACAACATATAAGCACAATTTTCTTTTATTCTTCCTCCTGTTGACCATCCATTTCTCCCTGTTTTCCCAGTCCAAGTTGTTTCCATTTATCCCACTCGATTAACTATAGCCTTTCCCAAAATAAAGAAGATTAACCAGATTATAAGTGTCACCATAAACTATTTTGTAAAGTTTTGCAGCTGTTGTTGGGATGAAATGACGTTCTCTCTTTGATCCTCCTGTATAAAGAGGTTCTAGATTTGGAACTGTGTTGGCCTCTCTGCAAGGGAGTGATTAGAGGGTATCAATATACAAATTTACTCAAAGAACAGAGTGTGATGAGTTCACAGACAGGCTTCCTGTCTCATGGTTATCAGCTGACTGACATTAGGCTTTATTTGTTGGTGATTAAATTATGGTTATACTGGAATGTATTTCTGTTTCTGAAGAATGCTAAATCTGTTTAATTGCAATCATCCACTAAAGTATAATGTGTTCCATTATGTTTCAGGGAGACGCATTGGCACTTGACACAAAGCTTTGAATTTGGAGTAAGGGGAAAAACCATTAAAGATTATTAGTGCCAGTATAATTTTATCAATATTATGATTGATAATTAAACATTGCTCTTCATCTTTGTCTTGATTAGATCCAAAACTTAGTCCTTCTGTCTTACATGTGTTTCAAGTCTATTAACAAGGCTATTAATAAACCTATTGGTTTATGTTTATTATTTCACTCTCTTAATGTGGAACCTCTGATTTTTATTGTTCATTTATTTCTATATTTATTGTAGAATTGGAAAGCACTAGTTGCTTTTTGCAAAGTAGTGAAATTGCAAGATGATCATCATTAATCACACATATGTATTGATTAAGAAATTGTAGGAGCCAAATTTTAATATCACATCTTGTTTTTAGGCATTTCCAACCATAATATCAGCTCCTTTATTACATTTAAAATTATACACAACTTTGTCATTTTTTATTTGGGACATTCATCCTTCACTGACCTTCAGACCTCTCTCAAGCTTCCATATAGTCTCCTAATCACATCCCCTTTCACTATCTCTGCCTATGTTTAGCAACCCTGCTTCCAGAGCTGCAGAACTACATCTCTCTCACACACACACCAGCTGAGAGTGGATGCTAAGACTTTTAAGAGGCCAGAGCAAAAAGACAGAGAAGACAGGTGGAGGGATCTCCCAAGAGATAAAAACTCATACTCTGACTCAGAACCACATCCATCCTGTTATCCTCTCAGTCCATATCTAGAGTCGATGAATGGAGGAATCCGACCACCCAGTATGAGCCTATAAACACCTCTAGAATTGTAGCATAGACTTTTCATAGACAACGTAAAGTGTCACATACAATCCCAGTGGCAGCCTGTTAACACTACAGCAGCAGATCAATGTGAAAATGTTTACCTCACATTTACATACTCTAAATCTCAAAACTATTACTAAACAGTACCCTGCCCAGTCCTAATGCTTCATTAAAACTATCATATACCGCCTTTGCTCTTCTGGGAAGGATTTACACCAGCTGTAGGAACAGTTCTGTGAGGATTTGATGGAATTCTGCCATATAAGGATTAGTGAGGTCAGGTCCTGATATTGGATAATTAGTTCTGGATTAGTTCACAAACGCCACTCAAACTTATTGCAAAGTTATTCTCCAGGGAACACAGTTCCAATTTGTACCTCTATATCCAAACCTTGCAAACAAGCATGGGTGACCTTAATATCATGCCTTTCTAAGATTTTACAAGTTGTGTGGGTGGTATTGAAAATATCCACACAGGGTGAACCTTAAATTATGAACTCACTCTTTCAAACAGGTGTCTACAAATGCTTGGCATACTCTGTAGCCAACAAACTATTTTCTTTCAATTCAATACAAATGTTCATGCATCCGATTCAACCACCCCAAACACACACACACACCTTCTGCCTGCATTTTAAACAGTGAACATATCCTTCCCCTGAATTTCTGGCACCCTCAAACAAACTAGCCGCTGTCCAGTGCATGCAAACTGAGTGCAATTTGACCTCATGAAGGAATGAAGATGGAAACAAAGAGGGATAAAGAAACAGTACTGGGTTTTGCTCTAGGTTTTTGAAAGGCCTGAATAATAACATGCACTAAATCATCAGACTTTGGCAGGGTTTACAGCTTTACTGAATATCACAGTGAACCAAATCCTGTCCAGATCCTGTTTTACAATCACATACAAGGCAAGCATTTGCAGGAATTCTTGCTACCTGACTGGAAGAAGAGAGTAGCTGAGGGAATATAGAGTTACCGCTTTAACCACAAGGAACGAAGAGGAAAATGTCTAGAAATTCTTTTAAAGTTCATTTGCCCTCACATGCTCAATGACTGGAGCACAAAGAATATTTCAGCAAATCAGTGGAGATGTTACATCCTTCGGATCCCAGGTTCACATACGGACTGTGATTTGAGATTTATGTGTTCACCTGGAAGTGGAGCAGTTCGTGTGTTTCTCCACCAGTATCTGGGTTAGTGATGTGTCTTAAGTTAAAACTATGAAAAGCTGCTGTCTAGCTTAAAGTAAGTGTTATTGTTAGCAGCATACCTGTGAGAGCAGTGGTCCTTACCTCAGAGAGCAGGCTGGTGGGATGAGTCTGGCTCAGACTGAGCTCTGTTGCTCTGAGACAGTGCTCTATGCTTCTCCTGATTGAATTACTCCACCTATGCTGTGGCTAATTGAGGTGGCAGGATCTGAACAGGCCCTCTTTATCTACATGGGCTATAAATACCCCCCAGTGCCACCAAAGATAAAGCCCACTTGCACTCATGTACACACACCCTCTTCAGTGCTGTGCCCTTTTAAGGCCCTTTATTGTAGTTCTAGTAAGGGTACCTATGTTTGCACACATCCAAACCCCAATGCCCCTTACCATTTTTTTTAACCATTGGTAAATTTCAGGCAAACAGCAACTTCCACACAACTATGATAGAAAACAACATTATTTAAGATTCAGAAGTTTGCCATTATCCTGTTATATATCCTCAGTTGAGCAAATGTGGTGGGCCTGACCACTACACATTACAGATTTCATCAAGTTTTCGTACTATTCTGTTGATATTATGCACTGTGAAGTACCTAAAAGGGCAGCACAGTAGTGTAGTGGCCACACCGCTCAAGAGCCTCTGGGTTCTGGGTTTGAACCTCACTTTGAGCTTGTGAATCTGTTGGTTGACTGTATCTGTGACTCTGTTGGTAGGTGAAATTGTCCACTTGTGTAAGTGACTGAGTGAGTGTGTGAAGCTATGTGGTAGATTGGCTCTGTGCCCAATATTCCCTGCCTAGCTCTCATTGATGCTGGATAGGCGTGTGGATAAAAACTGATGGCTACAGTGTAACATTAGGAATTTTTATGTAACAGAAGTGCTGAAGACTGCAATCCCATATAATTACTGACAATTGGTGATTACAGAGATGAAGATGACTGAGGAGCTTCAGTGGAGAGAATATGTACTAAGCAGTTCTCCTCCTGCATTATGCTTTCTACACAAATAGATTTAAATCAGGAGGGAGCCACACTAATAAATCTTCTCTACCCATCCCCTGCCCTCTCATACTCCCCCTGAATTTTAACAAAATACACACTGACTAATAGAGAAGAGCCAGAAACAACAAACATCCAGCAAATGTCTTCAGACCCCGTTTATGTTTTCATCAGAAAGAGAACTCCGGAATCCTCTCCAGTATAAGAAGGGTCTTGCCCTCCTGTGAAGCCAGACTGTTCATTTAATATTGTTTGCCTCCAATATCTAATAGGATTAGGATATTCTACGATCTAAAAACTGATGTGCCTGAAAAAATATGATGTGCCACAGATAATAATGGGTTTACTACTTGCTTCATTCATTCATTATCCGTTACCTGCTTATCCAATTCAGTGTCGCGGTGGGTCCAGAGCCTACCTGGAATCATTGGGCACAAGTCGGGAATATACCCTGGAGGGGGCGCCAGTCCTTCACAGGGCAACACAGACACACACACACATTCACTCACACCTACGGACATTTTCGAGTCGCCAATCCACCTACCAACGTGTGTTTTTGAACTGTGGGAGGAAACCGGAGCACCTGGAGGAAACACACACAGACAAGGGGAGAACACACCAAAGGTCCCTGGAGCTGTGTGACTGCGACACTACCTGCTGCACCACCGTGCCACCCCTACTTGCTTCAGTCCTAGTAAAAAATGTTGTTTTTTGTTTTGTTTTTGAGCGAGAACTTCACGTGATTTATTTTATTATTATTGTTTTTTTTTTTCATTTTGTTTAATAGTTTTTTTCATTTCATTTAATTTATTTTTGCCTGGGCAGCATATTGGGGACAGATTCTCAGGATTCAGAGTGTAGCAATAATGTAAATGAATGTGAATGATGGACAAATTTATGTCACACACAGCTCCCCTCCTTGTGCTGGTCTTATAAAACTTAGAAGCACAGATGCCCACCACCTTTTTGCGTCAGGGGCATAAGGGACACCAAAGTGTAGCATAATGAGGAGGAAAAAAGTCAGTTAAAATCAGTTCGAGACAGTGGCATTTTCATCATAGGATCTATAGCACGCCAGACTCTAACGCGTTTCTGTGCTCTTGTGACTGAATCTGAGTGAGTTATTCATACACAGATCATATACAAGCTTCAGTAATTGTGTTACTTCACTCGTGACTTGTTTCAGTGTGTAAGAGACTACAGACACAACATATTTTTTTGTCTAATTCTTTACCCCCCTGTCTACAGGGTAAAGAATCTGATCACACTGTCCCTGTGCTCTGAGAGTGGAACAGATTTTGGAGGGCAATGTTTTATAGCGACTGCCTAAATTATTCCTCTAGTTTGGTTTAAAGTTGAATAAAATAGCTCTTGTCTGAAAGCGTGAGTGATCAGTGAGGGAGGTTTCTATGCTGCAGTGAGGCCGAAACCTAGATGTCTCCATATACCCTCCATAGGGCACATTGTTGGTTATATTCAACTCACATAGTGCACTGAATGTTGAAAATAATTTTAAGTATGTAATTACTGTCTGTGTGCCATATTTGCAGTTTTATTAACTGTGATGTACACCATGTAGGGAGCCTGGTGCTACTTTGGGACACAGCCTGAGTTTCTCTATTGACTGAATAGAGCTGTTTACAAAACGTGACTTGAATAAATGGGTCAGGGATTCATACTTATATTTCTTTCATTTTTAACATCTAAACAAGGAATAAAGTTGCTGTCAGAAACAATAAACAATTCAAATATCACAGATTTTTATTTGAGTTGTGTGTTTGCGTAATGAGTAGGTACTCAATATGGCAGCTACTCTGTATTGTGACGTCAGCTGCATCCCATGGATAGACTTTAATTTGTTTATATTTAGAAGGCTAGACCCCTCAGACCCCCATAAATGCTACAGTCCTGTGGATAACTCATCAGCCCTGAAAATGTAAAGAAATTCCCCTTTTAAATGGGTTCCAGAAGGCTAAATGGTTCTAGCAAATCCCTTAAGATGTTTCAGTTCATTCATTTTCACAGATTCAATTGTTGATTTTTTTCTTTGGCTTCACTCTTCCATTCGGATATATGAGGAGGTATCTTCTATATAGATGGCTTTAGTACATTCTCCAGTAGATAACTGTTGGAACACAGTGCAGAGTTTATCACGGCCCAGAGCTATGTGTGCCTGAGTGAAGTGTGCATGGCAAGAGGTCAGAGATAGAAGGTTCTCTTTGTTTTTAACATCCTACTCAGTCTAGAGGTGCCAGTGGGTATTCTGGGCTCCTGGAAAATTAGTTGCATTGCCACACTTCATTTTCTGCACCTTTGCTGGGTCTTGGCCCTCAAATAAAACCCTAAGATTAATAAGTATGACATATACTGCTACTGGAGCAGGAGCTTCTTTTCTGTTAATGTCACCTACATTTGAATTGACAGACCTTGTGAATCACTGAGCATTTACCCAAAGGGACACTCTGGAGGGCTAACAGAATGCATAATGCAATATTATTGGCACTTTATCTAAAATTACTCTAATTATTATGCAATGAAAGAAGAAAGTTGATTAAAAATCACTGGGTCATCCTGAGTCCCCCTACGCTGTGAAACACATATAACTCTATTTCTCTCTATCTCTGCTCCTCCCTCTAGCACTCTCTACTTTTCGAGAAGTGTGCTGGGATGCTCTCCAGCACAGCTGTTGATAGATTTCCAGTAACTTCTCAGAGGCGCCACAACTCTTTTACACTAGTGATCCTCACCTACCTCAACACCTTCCATTTCCTACGTCAGTGAAGGCAGAGTCATATCCTGTGGATCTTTGGCCTCTTCCCCATTCAAATCTTCATCATTACTGGTAGTGACAGGCTTTGGTCCTCGTACAGTGCCTGGAAATGGAGGCACAGTTTGGATGAAGGCCTTGTTGACGCAGGTGTAAACAGTCCTACTCTGTAGTGAGCACACAGTGTGGTCCCAGTGTGTCTCTGTAGAGCTATCAAATGATACTGGCCTTTCCTGGAAGAAGCAGAAGCGTTGAGGGATGACATTGAGTGTGAGCATTTGGGAACTCCTTTCATCATCAGAGCAACAGATGGACCAATGAAGGCCTGTCAACTCTGTGCTTAAATTATTACCAGCAGCCAGGGTCATAGTGGAGGAGAGTGGCAATACTCCCTGTAGGCTGTTAATGAGCCACCATGTCTCAGGAACCTGCAGCAATTGAAATGTGGCCTGAGTTACAGCTGAAGAAGGATGCTTGTTTCAAGCCACTGGTTAAAGTCAGCACTCACCTGAACATTATCAAAACATTCCAAGCTCAGACTTCAACTTCCTTTGATTTCAGTTCCCGTCCAAGCTAATACTAGAAATGTCCAAGGATACATTTCTTAAATTCATTGCTTATCAGAACATCTACTTAAAGAAGGAAACAATCTAAGGACAATACGTAGAAGAAGCTTGAGGTTCAAATCTGGAGAGAGATTTAGAGAAACTGGGGCTTAGGGAAGCCTGGTGGTGCTGCTGGTAGTGTAGGTGTCACATAGCTCCATGTGTCTGTGGATTTTGGTGTGTTCTCCCAGTGTCCACATGGGTTTCCTCCAGGTTCTCTGGTTTCACACTGTGTACACACATGTGACTGTGTTGGTGGTGCTCTGTGAGGGAGTGGTGCCCTGTCCAGCATGTGATCCCTACCTTGAAAATGTCTCAACTCTGGAAACAATTAATCTGTGAGAAATAAGATAAAGTCAGGCTCCTCTTATTGATCAGAAAAAAAAACCCAGGAATTCCTATACATCTTCAACTGTGAGATGACACCTCAACCCTATGGGTCTGAAAGGGTGTGCAACTGTCAAGAAGTCATTATTGAGAAAAGGAAACAGAAAACCTAGGTAGAATATTAGAGGAATTGGGTTGTGGTATTCACAGAACAATGGGTGGGCCAACCCAGAGCCCAGAGCCCAGAACAGTGTATTTAGATTGATTCCTGTCAAAAAAATACGCTTTAGCCCTCTCCTGAATGGGCTACTGTGGAAATTCGAAGTCGAAGTAGTCGAAGAAGTGGAAATTCATTAAAGGAGAAGCCTGTTCTCTTACGTGCACATGAAATAGCAATCAGATGATATTAATTTGTTTCCCGCTCTTTCTCTCTTCCTCACACTCTGTATGGTTGATCTAATTCAGTTCTCATCAGAGGTATGTCTATTAGTGGGATAGAATAGTCATTGCCGACCCAGAGGAATCTGCTCATACCATAAAACTATCCCCCCTGCCACACTAATCAACAAATTGATCTACTCAGTCCTCCCTTCACTGACAAATTTATACCAACCAAAATATTCCAAATTCCCATCTAAAGATGACATTGTAATAATGCCTCTGATTCTCATCAGCTTTCTTCTTTACTCATCTCAGGCCCACTCAAGACCCTTTTTCCTCCTGTTCTCTCAAATGATCTTACCGCATCTGGAGGTATACAGTTCTATGATTAGTTTCAGATGTTGTTGTTTGGGCGGCATGATGGTGATGCAGTTGGTTTCACTGCCATAAAGCTCCAGTATCTCTGGGTCCTGGAATCAATCCTGACATCGATTCAGTGACTGGGTGAGGGTGTGTTTGCCCTGTGATCCCTGCCTGGTGCCCAATGACTTGGTAAACTCCACCACTGGGTTAGCTTCTGCCCTCCTTTCCACTGTGAGAGGATAACTCACTGATATAGGTCTGAAAGGATATGTATCAGCCAAGAAGCCATTACTAAAAAAGGAAATAGACAAAAAAAGAACACAGTTTGCAAATCAAACAAAGAAGCTGCTGGTGTTCTCACAATGTACCAACCAGAGTCCATACCTCAACATTTTTGAATGTGCTTGGACTCCTTCACTGGAGTGGTTGGACTCTTAGCCACTGTTTAACTTAGCTCTCTCAAATAAACCCTCCACATCTGGATTCATCCACACTTATACCAGCTCATCTGCAGCTCGTTTGAACAGATACTTCACTGTGCTTCACTTATCTCCTGACTGTCCCTGCAGCACTGACCAACCTATTTATAGAGTTTCATTTCACAGCATGGTTTAGGGAGGCTTTACCCACCAAGAGGTAAGGTTTCAAAAGTGGGCTCACACACACATGCAAGCCTTAGCTGAACCAGGATAAAACATGTGCCTAACAATTGGAGCCTGAAAATAAATTTCGTGGAAACAGACCTATATGCCATTGTTAAAGGGCCAGATGAAAAGAAATTAAGACGAGCTTGTCCTGTTGTTGCATGCTCTAAATGTGTTAGCATTGATGCTATCCCGTGCATGTGTTTTTGTATGCCCAGAAGTTTTGCAGACACTACTTACAATTAGTTAATCTCCTTTATGTAGTGTTGTGGACACACATTTGTACGCAAACATTTATACAGTCTTCACATTCAAGGAGGATTTGGAATGTTGTGCTGTTCATGGTCCAGAACTAATCATCCAACATCACCTCATGGCTGAATGCAGTCCAGTCCTTACAGCAATCCAGAAGAGCAGAATAAAAATATGTACTCTAAATATCTGGTCATAAAGTATATATGGTACCTAGTATATTTTTCTCCCATTTGAGTTGCTGATACTGACCAATTTACTCCAACTCTCAGGTCTTAAAACTGGATGTTAAAATTACTCATGACCCTTACTACTTCTTTTTTCGACTGATAAATCCCATGGAAACAGTCTAAGACCTACCACTTTTCACCACTGCATATAGAACAGTTGCACAAACAAACACAGTTTGCCATCAGGGAACATAGGCAAAATAAATCCAGCATTCTTCAACAAACGCCCACCCAATCAAACTCATTACAGAGTCTACAATCTGAGTCTGAGACCCCTTTCACATTGCTATATATTTCTTCTCTTTACAGGCATGCTCTATGAACCCTTTACAGTGTCACCGGACAAAGAGTTTTAAACTGGAGCTAACAGCAGCAGCTACCTTAAGTTTCAGTCAGGTTTAAATCGTTAAGTTGTGTTCAGTTGGTCAAGAACATTACATCTTAAGGCAGGATATGCATTCCCTTGTATCTGCTCATCCCAAGCCCATAAAACTTGCAGATAAAAGTCTGCTCTGCTTGTAAAAGTTCTAATAGGAATGCTGTAGGTACTCACACTGATTTTTTTTTTCCAAGAATAAACTCTGAACTTAGATTTATATAAATATATGTACATGATACAAAGCAGCTGGCCTATGGTAACACAAAGTAGAAAGCAATTGTTGCTTGGCAATTGTACCATCCTAGTCCAGTTATGGAACTATTTGATTAAGCGGAGCCAAATTAGAAAATAAATAAACAAATAAATCACAATCTATTGTCATTTATTGCTGGTAACAATATGGAAATGAAGATTTAACTCTAGTCCTGCACCATAGCTGGGTAATATAAACTTATTTTTGCTGGTTCGGATCACTTAAGATGGAAATCTCTCCTAATTCAGGAGACGGCTATCTGCATTACTGAAAGTGCTACAAAACTAAACCAACTTGAGCTACAAATAAGTTCCTGTGGTAGTTCAAACAGTAAATGAAACTTACAGACAAATTGAACTTTGTCGGTTTTGTCGTTTTTTTCTTTTGCCTTAAACACACTGCACCACCTTAAAACACACAAAATAGCAAAAATAAACAAAAAAAACCCAGCAAAAATAAGTCAACATACCCACCTAGAGAAGGAATAGAGCAACGTCCTTATCTTGGTTTGCGATTTTCAACATTTGGAGTTCTAAGACAAAGAGAAAGCCTAGCATATGGAACAGGGACACTTTTTTTTTTTAGCCATTTACTGACACTGGGGCTTTGTAAACACATTAGCCTGGTTTCGAGCTTGTAGCGAGACCTGAGTGCAACAGATTAAACTTCTGAATTTTATAAAAAGTTTTCTTTTTAATTACAATTATGAACGTCTCCTTTAAGTTCGAGCTGTTATGAATATCAGCACTGCTTTAAGTACCTGTGGTACTGATGTGATCCTTTGAAGAAGAGATGGTTAAAATATAATGACTATAGTCTTTTGCACTCACACTACAACTGTACATCCATAATGCACAGTGAAAAAAGTGTTTCCCTCTGTTTTTCCCTCAGGGCAGTAAATACTAAAGCACTCCTATCTGCCAAGTGATCTGACCTTCGTTATTAATAGTGCTGAAGAGAGGGTCTTTACTCTGTCACTGTTTATGCTGCTAAATCTAGCAGCATTGAGGTGGGGACAGCTGGTGTTCAGCAGGAACATAGATCTCCCTCCCAAGTTCTTAACCGATTAGGCTCTAGGGAATGAGACCGGGTGAAGGCCGGTGCTCCAGGTGTCAGATACATTTTATCTGGTATAGAGCTCTGGAGAAGCAGGGGGGTTGAGAATAATCTATTTTGAGTAGAGCTGAACATGTTGAACAATTTCTAACTGTGATTTTTCAGCCCAATACTGCAGTCACCATTTAAAGTGACACTATTTCTTTAACTTACAATCCAGGCCTGTTTTATAACCAAGAATATCTGGCTTTACTTTTGGACGCTGAATATAGAGCTACATTAAATACAGGTAGTTATGTTCACTATTAGTTTGAAAGCTTGTGTAGACATTATTCCTTATAATGTAGGCTAGAAATAAATATTCCACTCTTGGAATTTGAAAATTGCACTAATTAAACTCAGTTTTTAAATCAAATTCAACACTACTCTGCCTTTTTGCTTTTGCTTAAGGCAAATTTGGTGTGTGGTCGGGACTAAACATGTAAACCTTGCAGAGTGTTGATAGGCCAGAGAGAGTCTATGAGAGGCAATGAAGATATCCTCACAAACTAGCAGTTGGTAAAATCCCCAAGCTACAGCAGTGATCACATTTGTTGTTATCTAACTCACAAATGATGCCATGGTCAAATGCTTGTTGGATTTGTGCCCTAATTAAAGATCCCAGCGAGAGCCAGACCTAAAAACTGGGCTGATTTTCCCAAAAGTATCTTAGAACAAAGTACTGTTAAGATAATCTTATTACTAAGATGTTTTTGGGAAACTGGGTCCTGATCTGTGTACTGATCTGTCTGAACTGATGTGCAGCTAAGCTGTGTTCAGTCCCATAAAAACAAAGACAACACACAAATACATGATGTGTAAACACTGTTTAACATTAGAAGCGGGGTTTTTGATGTCACCAGTTACATTTTGGGGGGCAGCTGTGGAACAACAACCAGATGCCAAGGAGCAGAGAATTAATAAATAAAGTAAAATAAATGTTAAAAAAAAAGCACCAACATTGTGTGCTATGTATGTTACTGGAGGTTTCCACTAGAGGGCAGACAGAAGAAAATTGACCATAGTACATGCACTGCACATGTGCAAAATTACTACTCAAAACCAGGCAGCACTGCCTTTGAGGCAGAAGGAACTTAATTGGTTACCAGCGAACAGGCAGGGTTGAATGTGATTGGTTAAAACAAGCTTTTCAAATATAGCACCATAAGACATTAGCTGCAAATAGTTTATAAAAATAATTCTGCTGCATCAGAGGTAGCAATCATTTGCTGTTCCACTTTGTCTCAGTACCAGAGCATTATTAACATTATATAACATCCTGTAGCTCCTTCAGAGACAGCAGTCATAACCCTAATGTGCAGAAAATGGAATTCTTCATTCAAGAAATACAAAACTCAGATTTTTGTAGCACTATCAACAAATTATGAAACAGAGCTAAGCCTACTGTCACAAAAAAAGAAAGTTATATTACACACTTCCAGAGATATTTCTGATCAGAGCAGGCATACATGAGGGTCTAGGTGGAGCTTTTGAGTTTGAAAATCTCCATTCATTGCATTTTACCCAATCACATTCATCACTGCCTGTTGGCTGGTAAACAATTATGTTCCTTCTGCTTCTAATGCCAGAATCAGACTACACAAATTTAGCCTGTTTTTGGCACTGTTTTGTTGTATCTGACAAATTTCTAATGTTTGGACCAAATTTGAGCATCTGGGGCAAGTGTAGAATTCGGTCGTGTAGTGTGACATAACCAAAGATCAGCAATGTGGCAATGTGGCACCACAACAAAAAGTCCAGCATGTTAGAATTTTTTGGCTCTTTTCGCCTAATCAGATATATCCTACAGCATGTTCCTTGACGATGACCAATAGGAGGACAGGGCACTGTCTGGCACATATATGTAAACACAGAGGAAAAAAAAGAGGGAGGCTGCAGCTGCAAGGTGGAAAACATGTTACCTTAAATTTATTTTGCATTAAAGACAGTCTATTCTCTCCTCCTCAAAACACACAAGAACGGGTCCCCAATTTTGTTTTCATCTTCTTTTGGAACACAAAACCGCCAGCAGCACACACAGGACTTCTGTAATCATGATTGACAGTTTCTTGACCCACCTCACAGAGAAACTCTGAACTCACACAATGACGTGAGTGAAGAATGATCTGTGTCAGACGTGTGGTGTTGCCAGTCTCCAGACCAAGACATGACACAAATCTATAGCACTAATCTAACATAGTGAACTTTGTGAAAGAAAAATTTATTGTGTAGTGTGATCCAGGCATAAGACAGCGCTGTGATTTTACACATGTGCACCTTCACTGCCCCTACTATTTGTGTGTGTACTAAACCTTGCATGGGTGGCACGGTGGCGCAGCAGGTAGTGTTGCAGTCACATAGCTCCAGGGACCTGGAGGTTGTGAGATCGAGTCCCACTCCAGGTGACTGTCTGTGAGGAGTTTGGTGTGTTCTCCCTGTGTCCGCGTGGGTTTCCTCCCATGGTCCAAAAACACACGTTGGTAGGTGGATTTGCGACTCAAAAGAAAAAAAAAGATGTGAGTGTGTGTGTTGCCCTGTCAAGGACTGGCGCCCCCTCCTTGGTGTATTGCTACCTTGCGCGCAATGATTCCAGGTAGGCACTGGACCCACTGCGACCCTGAATGGGATAAGCGGTTACAGATAATGAATGAGTAAATTTTGCATCGACATATAGTTTATTCTGAGTATGTGCAAAACGCAAAATGTCCGAGTTTGTTTCCTCCAGGTGCTCCAGTTTCATCTCACGGTCTAAAAACACATGTTGGTAGGTGAATTGGATACTCAGAAGTGTCCATGGGTGTGAGTGTGTGTTGCCCTGTGAAAGTCTGGCACCGCCTCCAGGGTGTGTTCCCTCCTTGTACCCAGTGATTCCGGGTAGGCTTCGGACCCACGGCGACCCTGAACGGGATAAGTGGTTACAGACAATGAAGGAAAAAACTTAATAGTATAAATATGAGAATGTATAAACTTTACTGAAATGTTACAAAGTTCCCTTGTGTTTGACAGCTAGCAGATGCAACAGAGAGTTTCTTGTTGAAGTAAACAGCAACATGTGACAAACATTCTTCACACTTAACCATCTTCACATGTGGAATGTAGGCTAAATGACATCACAATCCTAAGGCAATAGATCAGCAAGTGATTACTGAGCAGTTACAAAGAACTAAAATATTAGCCTAACATCTTTCAAAACAAGACGATTTACTACTTTAAACATTTAGAAAATCCAGTTTATTTATGAATGAAACTGTTGGAATGTTTGCCTTTGTGCTTCTAATTTTTTTTGGAGGGTTCAGTGTTAACACATCTGTCATGGCTCTCCCAAGCAGGCTTGAGCTGCATGTTTCACAGACAAAGCAATGATAACTTGAAAAGAATTCTGCAAATAATTCATTGATAATGTGGAGGATTTTAAAAATGAATTTATTTTTGAGAGTGTGGGGTTTAAAATGGGTAAAAAGTCAGTCTTTAGATACATTATTTATTCTAGTTAGAAATATTTGGGTTTACAAGTGTTATACTTTTTTTTTCTAAATGCTACCATATCTGACTTTCTAGGCTCTGATAATCACATAGACTGCCCACAGTAGAGATGTCATTTATGGTGTCAGTTTGATTTTATACAGTATTCCTTGTTTTTACCCTGAATGCCTGCCTAAAGCCTGCAGTGTGGGGAAACCCCTGTGGATGTTGGTCTGATGGCAGAAAGGAACAGGTGAAGTTGAGGGGAATGACCGCCACACTAACAAGACCCCATCTTGTGAGAGGGGTAAGTGAGTGAGGCGGTGGATCATTTCTGAAAATATTTCACGCCTTCCCAGTCTCCCTGATATTCCTTCCCAGGCCTTGGCTTGTCTTACGGATAATTGGTGGGTGTGGACAGAAATTAGGTTCAGGAGTCACATGATGGCAAGAATATTTATATCATTCATTATGAAACGCCTGCTCACAATTTGTGGGTAGAGGGTTATGTAATTACTTCAGCAGGATCTTTGATCCCATCTCTTAGTTTAAATGATGGTGCTATCGCAAATGTAAGCTGATAATAAATGACCACATCCAGCATAGCCCTGCCATGGAATATACATTTATACAGTGGTAGGTTCTCTTGATCTATATCTCTTTAACAGATTAACAGAGGCAGATATTTAGACGTCTCTGGGCAATCGTTTTAGGAGACACAGTCTTGTTTTGAATTTAATTAGTTGATTAACTCAATTAACAAAAAAAAAAGAAAGAAAGAAGGAAAAATTACATAAAGAATAAAAACATCTTTCCAAAGCAACAAATGGAAGGAAATGTAAGAATACTTTAAGGTCTAAATGAGAGGACACCAATGAATCATTGTATAATGAATCATTGCACATAAGATAACAAATACTTGCTTACAGATCGGAGTCAGATCTCCTGTACACAGTAAGGAAGAAATCAATTCTCCTTCCAGTGTGCCACTCAGTAAACAAAGAGCATGGGACTGAAAATGTATTAAAGAAATTCAATAAATCTTTTACCCCAAGCAGTTTCTCAGATAATGATTCACCAGATTACCTTTTTTTCCTCAGATCTTACTTTTATGCCATACCACAGCTCAAAAACTACGCAAGCTCAGGTGCATTAATCAAAATACAATACCAAAGAAAGAGTATATAAAATGCACCTAAACCCGGAAGGAATAAACTAGAAATGTTCACGCAATAGCAAATAAACTTGTTGTTTCACCTGTGACTTTATTTACTTTTTAGGAAATAAAAAGTATTTATTTTATTTTTATTATTTTTTTTAATTTTATTTGCAACACATTCCAAAAAAAACAGTCGGCAGAATAAAGTTTACCACAATATTCCATTGCCTTTCCATTGATTAACACTGTATAATTATTCAGAGACTGTTTGAAAGCTGATATTTGCTATTTTTCCATGTAATAAATCTTCAGTTTGAGTTTACAGACAGTCATAGGTCTACATTCTGAGTTTTTAATTATATTATGTGCTGTAGGCAGTGGTGGACAAAGTACACAAACCATGTACTTGAGTAAAATACAGAAACTCAAGGTAAAATATTACTCCAGTAAAAGCAGAAGTCCTCACGGTGATCCCCACTCGAATAAAAGTACAAAAGTATTTACCCTCAGATGTAATTCGAACGTACTTTTACGTATCGAACATAAAAGTACCATGATGTATTATGGCTCTAATGTCCTATTATAATTTTGTAACTATTACATACACCCAAGGTGCTGAGTTTAAGAAGATGAAATTCAACCCTAGTGGTCTGATAGTGTAATTGACGCAGACTCAAAAGAATAATCTTCACAATGGCGTAGGACACTTGTGCATAACAGTTTTTTACTCATTTAGGAACACTAGGCAAGATTTTTTTTTCTGCTCCTGGGGCTCCTCCTAGTACAGTTAAATTTTACAGCACTGAACTGAAATTGGTAGGGAGGGTAAAGTAAAAGGGTGGTTTCCTACCCTCCTCCAAAATGTACAAAGTGCAGTTTCGGCAGTGCTGAGCCGAGAGTAGCAATGATAGAGGTTCTATTCTCCCTATCACATGTCAGTGAAGCAGTACAATGATTTTGTATTTTTAAGGCAAAAAATATTACATAGTGTTCCTTTAAGCTCTGTTTTGTCTACATATTTGCAGAGCATAATTTGAGTTATTTGTGCAATTCTGAGACACCTGTTTCTTAAAAAGGCTGCGATTCAGACGTTTTGCCTGATACTCATTTTTGTTGTTTGGACTTGTTTATGTCTGTATTGGCTCATGGGTTTTGGAATATTTCTTCTGGTTTAGACCTCGCTTCACGAATTGTGTTTAATAAATCTCCAACTGACTCTCACCTTTAGTGAGTGATTTATGACATCTACAGATCCGTAAACTGCGTTTATGATTGAATAGTACTTAGCTACTGATGACTCAAATACAGTCGGTACAAATAAATTTGTTAATTCATAACGGTTATAAGAAATTACAGTTATTACGTACAGTCTCAAACTCGCACAACAGTTAATAAAAACAAAGTCTATATTTGGTATCATTGGTTTTAATCGGAGAAACATTTTAACTTGTTTTTAGCACAGCGACTGTGTTATTCGTCTCTTAGCAACAGGCTTGCACTGAGAGCTGTGTGGAGCAGGGAGATCTGCTCAGGCATGTTACGGTTTTATTCACACATAAACCAAAATAAATGGCAGACTTCCATAATGTAGTGGAGTAAAAAGTAAGATAAGTGACTTCAAAATGTAGTGGAATTATAGTAAAAAGTTGCCCAAAATGGAAATACCTCAGTAAGGTACAGATACAGTAAGTACGGTAATGAATTTACTTCGTTACTGTCGACCACTGGTTGTAGAGGGTGAAATATGCAGCAGTCACTTTGAACTACTGTAATATTCACTGGTTCATCTTTTGTAAAAGTGACAAGCCTTGTCCCAGACTTACTCCCAAAAGACAAGGCCTTTCCCGGACACAATTGTTTCCACAATGTTTCCTGTATAAAATGGCCACTGTCCCATTTTGTTTGAAGCTTATTTATCAGTTTCAGAATGGTGGTATGTTTAAACAGCACAGCAAAGACTACACACTCTTTGTCCTGTATTTGGGTAAATAAAAGTCAAATGGATTTACTAATTTCTGTTTCTGATTGACCAACTGTCCCAGCACTTTTGGACAGGATCCTCCAAAGAACGCATTTTGAAGGAATCCTACTGCAATCCTGAATATTTATGCAATTAGGACATCCGAACAAAGGCATGTTTCACTGAGAAAATTCACTTAGGAGACCACAAGTCACGAGTCTTTAGTTACTATCACTTGGACAGTTTTCTGTCCTTCCTTTGGCTGTTATGATCTTTGTTTGCTTTGTACAGTAGGCCAGAGTTTAGGTCTGTTTAGTTAAGGGACAAAGCGCCCCCTGTTGGTACATATAATGAACTCAACTTCAGGCCAAGAGTTTGTTTGTATGCTCGCTTATTTATAAAGTAACAGATAAAACATTGCTAGATTGAATCTGATTTGTGTTCACTGATGGCTATGATGTAAATAAGTATGCAATAAATGTATTGGTAATGATAAATGTAGGCTGACTACACATACTCTTTTCACTGGACACATTCTATTTTGGGACTTGCCCCTGGCCGGGATTTCTAAATGATCAAATATGTTAATTATTCAAGGGGTCAGAGAGAGAATAAAATTGGGACAGACTTTTTGTGTCTATATGTGTACGACACCATGGCTTAAACACCATTCAGTGTGGTTTTCACACAAGCACCAATAAATATTTCAGTGTTTTACTAAAGCCTTTCTTTTTCTTTTTATCATCACTAAAACATGTCTAAATAAGTACGTTTTACAGGTAGAAGCTAAAAAATGATTGACATTTAATGTAAGATGTAATGTAATTGTATTTCATTTCAAGTGATGAGAGTTTTCTCTGTTAAATGTTCTCACAGTGTCAGGAAAATCCACAATTTATTATTATTATTATTGTTATTAGAAACAGAAGGCTTTGAGAGGTGATGAATTTACTAAACCTGTGTCTGTTTGAAGACTCCTCGGCTGAAGTCAGTGTCGAGATATGTCACTGTGAAACAGCAGAGGGAGCTAAAACTGCAGGAGTTTCTCTCCCTTGGTGGATTATCCATGCACATAAAAAATTGTTTGTACTGTCCCTATTTAACAGCCCGAGAGATCCTTTTTGGGAAAGAACACTACAAACACAAATATATTAAAGCTACTGCTCTTTCAAGTAATTCAGGGTGTATAAAGCAGCCTTTTGAGACTTGAAGATTTGTGAAATGAAATTCCACTCTTGGCTGTCCTGGGTAGAGGTATTTTTCTGCCCTACCTTTCTGCCTGAAGGATTTGCTTTGAATAATAGTGCTGTGGTCAGTGCACGGTCAAGGCTGACTTGCTCTTGTCTCACATAATGTTCTCTTCAACCCACATAATCCCCTCCCAGCCCAGCATTTTATGAGGCAAGTAGCCCTTTGCTGCCTCCACTGAACCTTAGCCCATAACGAACAGTCTCACTGAGAAAGACTCAAAAATGTAAAAATTGCACTTTTAAGGCTGGGTTAATGGACAGTGATTAAGCCTAGTCTTAGGCTAAACTGTTGTTTCATTGTTAAAACTCCTGTTTATTCCAGGCTTAGGTCTATCTGAGAAAAGTCTTTGGAAAAGTGTGGTGTCCACACACATCAAGCTCTGATGTTTTACAATACTGCATGCATGAAACTCCACACTAATCTCTGTAGATCAGCACATTTTAACTATGTAAAATGTCTTTCTCTTTACTGCCAGTAGACATCCAGACAAACAAAGGTGTGTTTTGCCTAATTATTTACTAAGGGGTCAATCTGTAGTCATTAGCCATTAGTTCACATAACAATTTGAGTGATGTGCTCTTTCCAAATACACAAATGACCTCATTAATCAATTGTGTGTATCTTGCATAGTAGGGGCCTATACATTATAAGTGCATTTCATACAAGGAAACAAAAGATAACTCACAGTTTTCCTCATTAAAAAAACAACAATGTCCTTTGTGGCTGTTTATTTCTTATATTTAATGTTTGGTCTTCATCCAGTTTTGCTATCAGAGCAGAGAGAACAGTGTGTAACAGGTAAACTTCAGGGAACCTATTGGATTGTAATTAGAGATTGTAATATAATGGAATTATATTGTATTGGAATCTAAAGTCACAAAGTGATTTAAAAATTTTCTCTTGAAACCTCAGGATCATTTTATTATAACTTTTACAATTAAATGATACAGTTAGTGAACTTTAGTGGACTCGCTATGAAGGAAATAGGACTTGATATGATCTTGATATTTTTATTTAGATCATTTCCCCTGGAGCTTATCTAAATATTCATGAAAATTGATCTTCTCTTTAAAATCATAAAAGCACTGCTGCCTCAGCTTTCATTCACTGGCACCACAGTGATTTACAAGCTATACATATTATATGCGAGGAAGATTTCAATCCATCTGCTTGGTTAATTTCTCCTGACTGTGCAATGTTTTATGGTTTTATTGGAGGTCCAAGCACATTATCCTGGAAACCTGTTTATATTTGTGAGCATATTTCTTATTATAAATTACGCATTATATTATGGTGTCAATTACATATTTATGGAAATTTTTATCTCAAGAGCATATGGATGTTTAGGACAAGTGTCATCTGATTTTCAGAGTCTGAATGTATTGGCTCATGTAAATGTAAATGTCAACAAAGGTATTATTCAGAATTTTGAGACAAAGGAACGACTGAATTGTCCATTCGGAACAGATGTGTTCCTATTGTTTGTGAGGGAAGAATGTGTGAGATTTGTCTATCACTAAAGGCTTAGGAACAATGCCCAGGAGCCACACATGAGCAGAGAATAACAGCCTGCAGCTTTAGATAACACTGAATAAGATGAAAAGACTACTGCAATATTGAATGGACTTAATACTGATTCATGTAAAGTACCTTACATCAATAAAGTGAGTAGTGTATGTGTTTGTTTTTGTAGGGAACTGAAATAGATAGATTTTTAACACATGGCTGGCATCCACTCATATCTCAACACTTCTCAATTACTATCTACCAATTACATCTGTGCCATATAGCTAATAATAAAACAGAAAAAAACTATCATTCTACAGTGAAGGGAACCTAGTATGTAGACCATTTGTTTTGCTCAGTAATGACACCTAAATAATTTGAATTTTAAAGAAATGTCTGGATGAACTTTAAGAATTTGAGAATGCAGTTATGAGTAATTAGAGGCAGCAGTGCTGCTGGAGTTTTGTTACTGCTGGATTGACAATTGTCCAGTTCGCAAATCATTCACCCTACAGTGACCCGTGACTACTGGTTAAGTAGATACTACAGGAGAACCAACACAAACTGTCACTGACTGTTATCTCCAGCAGCACTGTTGTGTCTGATCCACTCATAGCACACCATGCACGCTAACAAACCACCACCAGATCAGTTTTACTGCGGCACTGAGAATGATTCACCACCCAAATTATTATACCTGCTGTCTGGTTGTCCTTACCATTAAACAACAGAATGAGGGTTGACAATTTTAGCAGAGCAACAGCGGAACTACTTTCTGTATTCTAGTTAAATAGACACTGAATGGTGTAAAAATATGGAAGTTATTTTTAAATCATTTTAAATCATTTTTAGATCTGTGGTCCATTTTATCAGCTCTTCTGAACATATAGGTGCTCGCTTTGTTTTTCTGCAACATTCTGCTATATTCTGTGCTACTAATCTTGTTTAAACCCCAAATGTTCTTTGTGCACTGCAGCATTGCCTCTCTTCAACCGTGTAGGTTATATTTTAAAAATGACTGTAGTAAAACTGGATTGAAATGAGATGAAGCATGGTGAGATCATGGATACAGCATTTTAGCAGGCTGTAAATGCTATTACTTGTCACTTTGCACTCATTGCTTTTCCAGTGCATTCAGAGCAGTGTAGGCTGTGTCCTTCAGGTGATATTGAGTGAGTGTGATGTAGCTAGCTGCTGATTTAAGTCAATACACTCCTCTCCCTCCCCTCTGTGCCTATCAGCCCCTGTGCAATCCAAATCAATTTGGCTCACAGTGGAAATGTGATGAGCAATATCTTGTACATCTATCAGCAAAACATATTTTGATATACTGTCAATTAGAGAGATTCAGGTACTATGAGGAAACAAACAGAATTTTAGAAATGTAATCAGTATGTATTGCTCCATAGTGGACAGGATTGTTTCTTTCAATCCTGTATTAACATGGACCATATGTTTACCAGATTGTAATATATTACCAGATTGTAAACAGCCATCAATCTGTAATGCTTCTTTAACAAATCTCCTCCCAAAATACACTTCCAAACATTTGTATGCACTCTTTATAATCAGTGAATCCAGCTACTTCAAGGTGAACTCATTTTGGACACAGACATTCAGCATGAAATAAATTGGATATGCAGAGAGCTTAATGTTAACATTCTCAAAGCCAAGCACACACTTCGAGGGTATAAAGCTCCCACCTTTGTGTTGGGAACAGTGGAATTAAGTTCTGTGGAGTCATGAAACAATAATCAGTTCTTCTGGGATGAGTTAATAGGTGTTTGAGATCCAAAATTAATCAACCAGCATCAGTTATTGACCTCAGTATTGCCCTCATTGCAGAATGTCATCAAATTCTCTCAGCAGTGTTCCAATACCTATTGTGAAGCTTTTCCAGAAGAGTAAGCTGCTAATTCAGCAAAGGGGTACAAACTGCCTTATTTTAAAAATCAAAACAGATTTCTCTGTTGTGCAGCTTTGTGTCTCATGTTTAATTTTATTTAATATGTCAGCCCAACCACAACAGAGCTGAACTAGGGCTATACAGTTTAAATAAACATGATAAATATATGTGGTTGATGTGGTATGGCTGATTTGCATAAGACCACACTGGGGCAGAATCTGAGTTTACAGAGATGGCAGTAAACATGTTTGGTGTACAGCTAGATGCCTTCAAAAAGTTTCATTTGGGTTCCATATAGTTTTAATATTATATTACTGATGGTTGTGTTTCATATTGATGCTGTACACTATGGCTATAGTATTTCCTGTTCAGTAGATTAATGTCCTTTGTGCTGCATTTTGTTAAACCTAAGTAACTGAATTGTTGAGGGAGTGAGTCTATTTATTTCATTTTCACCATCAGGGGCACGCACTCACAACAGCCTTCTGGGACACTTGGTTCCCTTTCTGCAAGTGTGCATTAGACAAGACGAATTTGACAAATTAACCACTATCCACTACCACTACAGTCTTTTAATATTTTACACATAAACCAGTCATAAATGTATCATAAGATGGAGACAAAAATACAGTTTTTTCTTCTTCTTCTTCTAGTAGATATTGTTTGTAAAGTTGTGTATTTGAAATTGCTTAAGTTGGGAAAGTTAGTGCGATTTTAGTTTGGTGTTAAAGTTTCTTGTCTGTATACGTCACAACTGTGTGACGTCATTTTTGACATATCCCCTATTTCTGACGCATTGTGTGGCTCTGCTGCTATAAAAAACTATGTATAAGTAATGGTATAAGTGTTGGCCAATTCTGTTTCCTAGCTTCTGACACAAAAGCGTACACTTCAAAGAGGGCCTTAGGACATAGAGCAAGATGTGGGACAGAAACCAAATGTGAATGACAGTGAGTTATAAGCCAGCTCACAGGAAGTGCTATGCAATTAATAATGTCCCTTAATTATTTTTCTTACACACTGTGAAGGGGCGATTAGGACTTTCTTGCAACATTCCATGTTCTCTCACCATTAGTAATTTGGCTTCTCAAAATTTTTTTATTCTTTTTTTTTCTTCACCCTCATTGAGAACCCCAGTCACTTGATAGGAAATGTTATCTTCTATTTACACATAAGCCAATCTGCAACTTTTTCTGAGTGTGTGTGGTGCTGAGGTTATCTGAATTTTTAGGTAGGGTGTTCCTTCTGACTGTATGCCTTAAGTGGCAACTCATTGCAGGAATGATCCACACACTGTCGGAGATGTTCCACTCCAGGAGAAGTAACTAAAAGAGAACAAGCTATTTCTCCAAATTGGGAACACCACATCAGTCTCTTGGAAAAAAAGTTGGGACAGTCTGATGAATTCAGCTTTTAGTAAATGGCTGAAAAAAAAACAGTCTGTGTCCGCTGCTGATAATGAATCTGTGAAACTAGTTTTCTCTACCGTGGTAGAATTTTCTTAAATATCTGACTTTTTTTCTTCACCATCTTTGAGAACCTTAGTCAATTGATAGAAAAAGTTATGTTTGAACATAAGACAATAAACCTTTTCCTCCAAATGTGATTTGGGTGAGCTTTCTGATTGCATGCCATTAGCTCTACCCAGTGAGGGAAAGGCCAGTGGGACTACTTACTGCTGGTCTGCTCAGCCCTCTTTTAGTCAGAGAGGCTAGCTGGCCAGCCTGAATTTGTCTTGTTCTTTGTGCTCTCTGGGCCAGAATGCATTGCTGTTTCTGTGTGGACCAGAGAAAGAGATGAGTCAGAGAGGTGAGCTCAGCTTTTGGGAAATGGTTGAAAAAGCAGTCTGTGTTCTCTGCTGATACTTAATAAGTGGACTAGTTTTCTCTATCGTGGTAGAATTTTCAAAAATATCTGACTTATTTTTGTTCAAAAAGCCAGTTTCAGTAACCGAGGATCAGAACGCCAGGGGCCCCGACCCCCACGACCCGGACCCGGATAAGCGGTGGATAATGGATGGATGGATGGATGGATGGATCTGATTTATTTGCATAAAGGCAATATCACTTAACATAATTTGTTGAGTCAACATAGTTCTTTTTCCCTTAAAATTAAATTTTTAAGTTAAGGTAAATAAGTCACAATTCAATTCTAACTGAATTTTATAGTTGCATGCAATTATAACTCGACAGCAATTTAATTAAACTAAAATCCCCTAGTTTAAACAGCTTGATTACATTAAAACATGAATAGAATTGCCCTGTTCAGTTAAAATGGTTTTGATTTTTTTAAAATTTAACTGTGTAGTTTATATAACTTAATCACAATTAAATTACTAAAACATGTATTTTAGCCAAATTGATTTTAATTAATTTCAAAGTCCATAGCTGATTTCTCTTCATATTAAATGTGACTGACTTTAAGTCCTAAGTTAACACATTCAGACGTTCTATAGATTATTTACATTATTTGTTACAATGACGCTCAGTTACTGGTAGCTCATTAGGGAAAAAAGGCAATTCAACTGCAAGTTTTTCATGCATTTAATAACCAGGCCAAGCATGAAATGGTTTAAATCAATCCAAACTGCAAGTTACTACACTCTAAAAAAATATTTGTTAACTTAACTTTATAATTTAACTCGGTTAAGTTATAAAGATATGACATGTTAAGTTAATTCAACTTAATGAACTGATTTTAGTTCATATATCACTGTGAATTTAATTTGAACTGTTTGTTTCAAATATTTTTGGGCATATAACATTTATTTTAGACAACATTGGGAAAAAAAGGTATTCTATCAATTTTCAGATAGTTCATTTAACATGACACAAATCATTTTCTCAAATTACTTTACTGAGTTTATATAAGTTTAACAAAATAACATTTCATGACCTATTCAATTAAACATTCTTAAAATGATTCTGAAATGAGAAATACATTTTTGTTAACATTATTTATTAACAAAATCCACTATTTCCATTCAGTTAGATCAACAATGTGGAAAGGTCAAGGGTTTGCTGTAAAACACACAAAGCAAAATTTAAACAGTAGCCTACCTTTACATAGTACAACTACAGTTCCTGTTAATTCACAGTGTAGGTTCAAGAATGGCTTCACATCAGTATACCATATAACTTTTGCGCTTCCATTAATTGGCTGAAGCAAATAAAGTGTAAAAACACTGAACGATGGTACAATCTCCAACTACAAAAAGAAAATAGGAAGACATTGTATTCATCTGACTTCAGCTCTGTAAGGTATTAATAAACATGTGTGAACATGACCTAAAGAGAAAGTGCCAGAGAGAAGGATAATACTTCAAGCTATTCAGGGTGAACAGTCTTGTTTTACACACTTTAAAGTTTGTGCTCAGTAACACCCCCGTATATACTACCTTCCGATGAGCACCTGAACGCAGTGTAAGCATAATTTAATCAACTTCAAAATCAAAAATACAGTTATAGTTTGTAACAATGTTGATTCATAGCAGAGTCAAACAGCCAGCATACACTGAAAAAATGTAATTGGGCCAACTTCTACTAATTACTTTAATTTGTTACACCTAAATTTATCAGGTTTTTCTCAGGTTATATTTATGATTTAGTTTAAATCCACTTTTAGATTTAATGTGAATCAAAGTATTTCTTTACAAGTACAAAAATTGTACTTTCTCATAAAGTAAAGAGATTATTTGCAATAAAGACCACATGTTTTTCACTTTGTTACAACTTACTTTTTTACTTTGGAAAATCCTTTTATATAATATTTTTTTCAAGTATAGTTTTACTTTTAAATAAACTAATAAAAATAGTCTAGTCTTGTTACAGGTCATTTTATTAGCTTTTTTCAAGTTAATTACTAACCAATATGTCTAATTTCACCTTAATCAATCTATTTTCTGTAGTCCCAAGCCTAAAACGTACAAAATACAAGTCAATAATGTATATTTTTATTCCTCACAACTCAAAATCCACAAACAAAATTTACATTAGCTTTGATATGAAAGTAGAATTTTCACTTTAGTTATAACTAAAACAAGTTTGCTATTCAATGTTCACTTATTTGCAACAAAAAAAACAGGAATATTTAGGCACCATAATGTTTTTATTTATTTATTTTTATAAAAATCTTTATTTAGATTTTTTATTCTTTTCTGCATATACTTACACATCAAAACAATAAATAAAATATGTGTATAGTAAGAAATCAATATTAGGTATGTCCCAAAAAGTTTTATGTTTTTTTTTTTTTTTATTTCCCTCTCTTTGGCTGTACCCACAATTACCGCTTGCTCCTTCGAAAAGGTGCAACATTGGCTTGTGTTTGAGTTTGGCTTTATATGCACAGCTGAAGCTGGTCGGTGCTGATTGTTGCTAAGGATTCTGGGAATTTGAGTCCTGAGAACCAGAACCTCCAGCTCTTCCCCTGCAACGGCCAGGCTCCCTGCTGGTGGCTGGCTGCATCCACCGAACTCTAACAAAGACCATATATTTTCAAATATATTGAAATCCATCCATCATCTGTAACCGCTTATCCAGTTCAGGGTCACGGTGGGTCCAGAGACTACCTGGAATCATTGGGCACAAGGCAGGAACACACCCTGGAGGAGGCACCAGTCCTTCACAGGGCAACACATATATTTGGACACTTTTGAGTCGCCAATCCACCTACCAACGTGTGTTTTTGGACTGTGGGAGTAAACCGGAGCACCCGGAGGAAACCCACGTGGACACAGGGAGAACATACCAAACTCCTCACAGACAGTCACCCAGAGCGGGAATCAAACCCACAACCTCCAGTTCCCTGGAGCTGTGTGACTGTGACACTACCTGCTGCACCACCGTGCCACCCCAGTATATTGAAATATTTTTTCCTTTTCTAAAGCTAAAGTGATTAAAGCAAAACTACTTACCAGATAATCCTTGACAACGCTGTCCACATCTTCCCCAATGTACACAATACGACAGACACTTTCGTTTCAAACTGACTTCCAGGCTCTAGGAAAAAACAAAAATCAACTTCACATTAATGTTGAAATTAATTTTTAAATTCTGCAAACCATTTACATTTTTATACTAGTCACCATTATGCAATCACACATTTATGTAACATTTGTCTTGGTTTTGAAAAAAAAATCATTTATTAAAAAACATACAAAAAAAAAATACTATCACATTGAATTTGACAGTGCCCTCATTACAGCCATTTCCCTGGAGCAGACTTTACTTGAACAAATCATATCACCTTTTTGTAGCATTGTGATACTTCATGATCCTTGATAGCCTCCAGTAAAAAGTTTTGTTCCCACAATAAAGCTATTAGTCTGGTTTCTGTCGGGAACCTGCCACTGAAAATGGGAGCAAAACATTGACTGCATGCAATAAAAACACATGAGGCAAATGGAATTATATTTCATATTACAACTGTGTAGAGGATCAGAAGCAGTGCTTATTAAATACTCAAATACTTATAATAATTTGCAAGCAAATATTTGTGGTAGTGTCAACCATATTCTTTAAAATGCTGCATATCTCTTTGGGTTTGTCATTCCTTTTTAAACATATATGCAAATGTTTGCAGTTGTTTGTTTTGGGACTTACCAAAATCAGCATTATGGTTCCAAGGTAGACCTTGTCAGAAAAGAAGAGCTAAATGAGAGATTGGTTAGAACTGTTAGCAAAATCCATAAACAGTAAAGATTTCAATTTATTAACTAGGAATTACACTTACTGGTGGCATAATGTAAACTGCATCTTTCATTAATCAGTAACATTACTCACTGTCTAGTACTTCGTCCATTCTCATTGCTTATTATACATACGAACAATAGTATTCATAGAATTTCACAATATTTACTCACAATCAGGACACAATGGTTAATGGTCCATTTTGCCCCAAAACTTAAATGAAAACTCATTCTAATGAAACGTAGTATTATAATAATAATTACAATACATACATACATTTTATGGGGCTGCACGGTGGTACAGCAGGTAGTGTCACAGTCACACAGCTCCAGGGACCTGGAGGTTGTGGGTTCGATTCCCGCTCCGGGTGACTGTCTGTGAGGAGTTGGTGTGTTCTCCCTGTGTGGGTTTCCTCTGGGCGCTCCGGTTTCCTCCCACAGTCCAAAAACACACGTTGGTAGGTGGATTGGTGACTCAAAAGTGTCCATAGGTATGTGAGTGAATATGTGTGTGTGTGTGTTGTCCTGTGAATGACTGGCGCCCCCCCCAGGGTGCATTCCCACCTTGCACCCATTGATTCCAGGCTCTGGACCCACCGCAACCCTGAACTGGATAAGCAGCTACAGATAATGAATGAAAAACATACATTTATGCATTTATTATAAGATTATAACATTATTATACATTATTATCATAGGGCATATGATATGGCAAAAATACATTATCATGATTCTTTGATTGCATGATCACGATCTCAATTCTTTTTTATGCTGTTTATGCTGTGTTAACACCCTAACACTCAATTTTTTCAAATTACACAATTTTATGAAGTAATGTTACTGAAAAGCCTTCAGAATTTTTAAAGATATTGAAATGAATCTTTAGTGGTCATGATCAAAACAACAAAACATTTTAGGCACTTTTCTAAATTTAATTTGGAATCTTCTTTGAAATCTTCTTTTGGATTCTTCAAAGACCCCAACATCTCCATAAGGAAAATGATTAATTTTACTGCAGAAAACAAATGTATTATCTAAGCTTAATGGCAACATTTTACATTTTAACTTCCTTGACAAATGAATCTCATGCACCTCTCCAAATTGCTTTTTACCCTCTCCAAACAGGAACACCTCGAATAATTCTTCTTCTTCTTATTATTTTTTTTTGTTTGTTTGTTTCTAACCCAGTACTCTTCCCCTTTAAGGCCAGACTTGCTGAAAGGAGGGAGCTTTCTTTGATTGGCACCTCCCTCACTCCCCTCCTGTGTTTAAATGGTCTCAGTAGGGAAAGGGCAGACAGTGAAAGGGATCTAAGCTTTGAAAACGTATTTATTGTTTTGATTGTTGTTTATTTTGATTGCTGTTGCCATATGAAACTGTCTGCATCATCTCTCGTGGTGCGTGTTAAGTGCAGAAGCTTGGTTGCTTCCCCGCATCCTTGGTTGAGCATCTCCCCTGACTGGTCTACAGACTGACAACATGTCGTGAGACATGAGAGCCCAAGCTACACGGCCATAGCGGAGATCCACAGGGAACATATTTAAACTATTTATTTATTTCTTTTGCTGTATATTATTTTTAACTTTTTTTCTTTCTTTTTGCAAGTCATCTTTACAGAAACATGAGGACTGACTCAAATTTGGTCCTGTTTTGTAGGGGACAACCAACGTAAGCACTGGTATCCTTTGTGTGTTTGTGGGCTCTTCGGGCTTCGTGATGGTCCATTCTTTTTTTTTCATACAAGAGAGCTCGTGTATGTTTGCTCAAATGGGAACTATAAGTACCAGTACTGAGAACTTCATTTTAATGTGACTGTTTCTATGAAGTGGTCACTTACTTAAGGTGGAAGCATAAATAAAATGGCTGATTTATTTTAAGGTGGCCTGCAAAATACATTGGCAGACTTTTTAAGATGGTATTAATTTTAAAGTGAACGTTTATATGAAGTGGTCACCTAATTAAATGGCTGATTTTTAAGGATTTTTTAAAGCAGCATATAAACTAACGTTACAACGATGCTATAGCAATACGTGACAAGCCAAATCCAAAATTTGTTTCCCTCTCTAGTTTTCTCTTTTCAGTTTTGTCACACAATAACTAAGGTGCACAAAGAAAAGTACCTACATTGCTACGCTTGCAGATAAATTTGTTAAAGTGTAAACACGCGTAAGCACTGCTGAGAGAGCTCGTTTGACCCTGTACCAGCTGTCTACTTTCCTGTCCGACTGGCAGAATGGCTTTATGATAACAGCGCCTCGTTTGCACTCCGTCATTGTTGCCTTATTTTAATTCCCACCTGTTTTCCCACAAGCTACTCCTCCTACTCTACGATTGGCTGATACTTTATTCACTATCTTGTGGATGGCCTGTCATAGTGAATGTGAAATACTAGCCAACGCTATCCTACAACGAGGAGCAATAGCAGCCAATCTCAGCGCAGGAAGGGCGGGGCCTTTCTGAAAACGGGTGTGGACACAAACAGAGCGCCTCCCGCGGAACGCTGGCAGGGGCGGTGACGTCACTGGTCGAGAGCGAACGGCGCTGAGGGAGCGTTGAGCAGGAGCCGCCTGGGTCGCACACTGAACACAAAACACTGGACCGCAGCGAAACAGACAGAAACACGGATTTATATTCACCGCGGGTGTGTTCCTGAAGAGTTCAGCCAGCGGACGGGGCTGGTTCTAACGCGCTTAAACCGCCTGTGAAGCCGAACTGAGAGCAGTTACTCGAAGGTAAGAAAGAGGTGAAATCAAACAGTTTGAAGCTCACTGAAGTTCCCTGCTCGAGCTTTAGACACGGGTTAAGTATTAGTGCTGAGTGCTCGGGTAAGTGAATGAAAGTACGCTCTATTTCGAAAACAAACTGCCCATAAAAGGCTTCTGTCGGCAAACCACTTTTAGTCCTCGCTGCTCTGTCGATGTCTTTGGTGTTTTGTGTTTTTTACTACAGCAGACTGCTTTTCTCACAGCGTGGTAAACGGCTCTCATAACACAGTGGTGAAGTGACACATTCTGAAACACAGAAGACTGTAAAGTGCCTTTTTGATTTTATATTTAATTTGTTTCTCGCTCTTTCTCTGAATGGAGCACTGTTAGAAATAGAGAGCTTGCTGGATGTCAAGCAGCCAATTGTCATACACTGTTCACTCTCTCCTTTCCCCAGAGCAGGTCTTCCAGTATTTCACTGTCTGAACTGAGCTCACAGAAAGCTTTTCCAGATCCACAGAGTGGATGCCACTCTGTTGAGATGAATTTGACGTAGAAGAAATGTAAATTTTACTGCTAGTTTTTAATAGACCTTTTCCCATTACAGCATGGAATGTTCTAGTAAAGGTCTGGTTAGAAATCTGCATATTACACAGCTGTTCCTCTGAATGTGTTCTAGACTACAGTTCACTGTGGAGTTAATATAAAATCACATGAAAACCATTGTCTTAAATAGCTCCTAACTTTAATTTTGTCAGTAAAGGACATTGTGTGTTTTTCTGCCTCAGAAATATTTATAATTCAGGTTTGACCACATCAAAGATTGTCTCTTAAAATAAACCAGGGTGTTTTTGCAACTGATATTTGTAAATAATATCTGTTCTGATTAGGTATTGTATCACATAGTGCACAACATGTTGTTTAATGTAATTATACAGAAGTTAGTTCTGACCTAGTAATTTGATTGGATGAGAGAGTCCATGAGCTGTGGATATAGAGGATTGAAACTTTTAGCTCTACATATCTTTCCCGTTTACATGACGGTTAAAGCAGTATCACGAGAAGGAGTTGTAAGGGCACTCTACAGCATCCGGGTGGGTTTAAAAACCATTGTACCTATAATTATATTATATTGTACGACTAATTTTAGTTATATCGGATAGACATTAGCTGGTCTGTGGTAATATAGACCTACACAAAGTAGCAATCTGATGTACAGGAACATTTGTGTGTTGTTTGTTAACAGTCTGGTTCTTGTTCAGTAGTGCAATAAATTGTGTTGGTCAGGACACATGAATGGTTATATAAGCAAAATACACATTATTTGTTGGTTATTACTATTAATTAATAAAAGACACTTGTTGGACTGTAGAACAGTATAAAAGTATAAAATAAAACACTCAAGATGGAGCTGTTATGAATATCCACATGTGATTTTCTTTGTTACTTGTCCCAAGGCAGAATCACAGCCATGCTTATAATCGGTATATCGGCTTTTCCTCTCCGAAAGGCACTGGCTTAATCTGTGAAGGTGCATGGTATCATATCTATGGTCAGGTGGGAGATTAGTGGATAGCTTAATAAAGAATTGTAAAATTTATAATGTGATTTCATTCATGTTTAATAAGCAAAGAGTTTCACATGACATTTTTATTGTATTTGCAGATCTGAATAACAGTTTACGTAAGAGCCAGCATATGAGCTAATGACATGCCATTAAATAGGGGCTCTCTGCCTGTTTGCTGCATGAATTGGAGTGAAAAGTATAACTAATAGCTGTTTGCAGTGTTTACATACTAGTCTACATCATATTTATTTATTTCAAGAATGTAAGGGAAGTCCATTTTCCACATTACAGGTGATTTTACAGCTAGAGGCTTTCTAATGTCACTGTTCTACAATTTTCTCATCAGAATTCTCACCTGTATGTTAAGTGTCTGTTTGAAGTACAATCATTGTTTGCTCCTCAGTATAATGATGGTTAGATACCAGTTGTTCTGAGGTTTTAGATAAATAATATAAAGCTATAGCAATGGATAAAGTATAGTAACCTGGTTCACAATTACTATTATTTGCTCTTATTATTTTGATCTATGATTGTGTCTTCTTATGTCTTTGAAATATATTCTTAGACTCTGAGATTATGGTAATTGAATATTACACCAGTCAGGATTTCACTGGCTCAGCTTATGTGTTGTAAGTGAATAAAATAATGGCTGCAACTTTGAAGACAATTATCCTGTTTTTTATAGAAAAAAAAAAAAAAAGAAACATCTTTGGAGAATTAGTAGAACCCACTTGCTTACTCAAAGTACATGCAGGTGTCAATGCAAATTCCTCTCCATGTCTGCAGATGTATGGCATTTGAATGAAATGTGATGTCTTCTTGTACTTACATTGGCAGAATTTGATATTATCACAAGTATCTAGAAGGTTCCTCATGCACTCAAATGTTACACATTTTTGACAGTTATGCAACTTGTTATCTCTGGTTTTGATGGACAATCATTTCTAGAAACCGAGATGCTTGAGTTGGAGTTATAGTACTAACATACAGCAGCTTCCTGAAGATATTCCTAACCTTTCCATTGAAGTTTACATAGGCTAATGTTGTTAATTATCATACAGATAATTGTATCATACAGATTTGTGAGAAAAATACTACACCCCACAAAATTCTCTCACTGAATCTGAAATGAAGCTGTACTGAAAGGTGCCAGGTCAGGTGCATGACCAGTAAACAGATGTTTCCTTTACTTTGCGTAATTGTTTGCTCCACTCCAGCCTGATTTAACCTGCCCCTAGTTAATATCTCAGGTACAGAGGTGGGGGTTTCCTATGCTGTCATTCAAAATCAAGTTGTTGAACTCCAAGTTTGTCTTTTCTCATATTTTGTATGATTTGCTGGAGAAGGTCAGAAGTAAAATGTGGAATCTGAGGCATGTGAGTGACATTCCTTATTTGGGTTCACTTTGTACCATTACACAAAACATGTCTAACATAGTTTCTGTCTGATATCCTCCGGACAATATTACACAGTGCTGTCCAACATACCATTCAACAGAAGAAAGTTGCATACCACAAAACACTTTCAAAAACAGTCTGAGGTTTAACATGGTGCAGTGATCTGATTAGGTTTCATTATTTTTCCTGTTCAGTCAAACCTAGAAGAGGCCATTTATACCGTCCTGTGCAGACCGTTGTCTACCACTTATCTAGGTCCAGGGCACAGGGAAAGCAGTCAGAGTCTGCATTCTACATTATACTGTTGTTACATTTCTACAGAGGCTAGAAATCATTCAGGCCGAATATGAATCTGTTTAAATTGATTTCCTCCTTTTCCTCAACAACACTCAAATTTGGCATCGTTGGGCTGGTGTGTTTTGATGCTGGGTTCCATTTTCACCTCATTGACCTAAGAATGCTTCTGTTTCTCAGCAAGGAAATAGTGGTAAAACTGCTATATTCCTCAGACCCTGGTTTGTGAACTTATTTATAATCCTGTTGTTATTTGGGCTTGAGCAGTGGAATTCGTATCCACTGCAGACTTTCAGTACCAGTCACCAAGTTTCAAACAAAGAGCTGCTCAGTATTCTTAGATGCCTTGTGTGTGTTTCCAAAGGGGTTGCTCCCTAGCCTTGCTCCTGAACTATGTCTGCATTGTTTAGACTCAATTTGAACCCCATCTATTATTTTCATGATATGCAGGGGATTCAATGAAATCCAAGAACAGTATCGTAATGCCTAAACTTATATGAATTAACACAACAAATGCAGTGTATATGTGTATAAGGCATGAATTCCTATTCTGAGTTCTGCATGAGCAAGAGAATGAAGCCCAACTCCAATATCTACACATGAATTTACTTCTATGTTTAAAGCCCAAAACAAACCCAAACCTGTTTTAGATGTACTGAGATGGATTTTTACAGATATGGTTTTACTGTGCTTTGCTAGAGTTTGACTTGTGCAGTCATGCAGTTATAAACGTGTCAAAGGGTAGCCTCCACCCCCTTCAGATCAACGGGTAACATCACAGCACTGAAGTTACTCTCACTACTGTAGAAATGCTGTAGCAAGTCAAAACGGAATCTATTACAAAGACCCTGAGATGTAGTTGGACTGATTGAATTAAGGACTGCATTCACACACTCCTTAAACTCTGTGGCTATTACAATCTTAGTTACACATGAAAATGTTGTTAGAGAGTTAGACGAACTCTTATGTAGACTGAATTCTTTACGTTAAAAAAAAAAAAAGAGTATGCTAAAATGTTTCAGAGGACACATTGAAATAGTCCCATTCTATCTGAAAAATCCTACATAGTTTGGTCCTGTCAGACTGGGCAGCAGCCCTCTATTTCAGTTATATCTCATACCTATCTTCTTACACTGATGTTGATTTAATGGGCATGGGAGAGTGCGTAAGATTGTGAGGAATCAGAGTTAGGCAGTTAATGTCAGAAAGTGTTTTGCCTTGGTTAAAAATTTTTGAATTAGCGGGCTGTCTCAGACATAATTTGTACAAAATTATAGTGTGTATCCTCACTGGTAAGTGTGTCTAGCCATGAATTCTGCAAGGCAAGTGTTTTGTGTGTCTCCCAACTAGCTTACTCAAGTCTCTCCATGACTGGCTCTCTCAGAGCACAGACCTAAATATACTTTAACGTCTCTATAAAAAGCTGTAATTACAGTGTTTATGGACTTGGCGATGTCTTGTAAGAACACAGGCTAGCCTCAGATAGTTTGTGGTTCAGAACTTTTGAGAGTGTATTGATTTATCACATGTTGGCATGTTAACATTTCCAACTTTACATTACAGGATAAATATCTGCTAAAAGAGTAGTGATCATGTTGGAGTTAGTAAACGCACATAATGCGGAATTCTTGTCTTAAAACCCCTCTTTTTACACCACAGACGTTTGTTATGGCTCACTATGATGGAACATATGATACAAAATCCACTGAATGTCACAGTCTATGACTTGTAAATGTTGATGGGGAATGGAATCATCCTGTGTTTGAAACGTCATATTGCAAAACAGATTTTGTAGCTTGGAGTGGGAAATTACTCTTTGTGTGTCCCGCTGGCACGTGGAAATTTTAATCTTTCCCCAAATAAGATGCTTCAGAAGAGAGAAAAGCCCAGATTGATGCCCCCAGAGATGGACAGTCCTGTCTAATAGATCATACAGATGGTGATGGGCAGAGGTCAGGGCATTGTTATTTTTACTATAATCATTCGCAGTCTTCAGACATTGCAGCCATTAGTGCTGAAGCTGACTCAGTCTGTGTAGAACTGAATGGCTCACAGTGGAAAAGAGGATTTACCATCAGCACTGCCTTTCTTGTTCTTATGTGCAGGGAATTGTTCAAATAAGTGTCCCTCTGCTATTGGATTCATGCGTGTGCGCCTGGAAATGGTTGACTGTTAAAGCTATCAAGGAAGCATTATTCCCAGTGCTTTGCTGTTCTTCTGAATCAGCAGAAATCTTTCCTTACAGTTGAAATTGTGTATGTATTTTAAGGGGTTTCAGAGATACCTCTTTTTTCTGTGATTCACTTTTACGATGAACTTTCTTTCAGTAATCCACATTTATTTTACATGTTCATTGTGACTACTGAATGGTGGTTGTTGAATTAATACATGAACCAGAATTCTCATCCACACTTGCACATAATAAACATGCACTGTATCCTAAAGTAGCTTATTCAGTTGTATTGTTTATTTAAAAAAATAAAAATTAACGACTGTTAGTTGATTTATATACGGTTTGATTTAGGGATGTATCTGATTGGTACAGCTGCAGTTTTCTGATACACTAACATTTATAACACATTCACTAGAGGTAGATCCACTTGGATTAACTTTACAGAGATATGTAATACTTATCATTACTAGGAACATAATACATACTAGTAACATAACGTAACACATTACAAAAGCAATGTTTTTAAACATATACCTGCTGATATCTATGTTGATTTCTTCTAGTATTTTATATACAAAGGGTCCTAGTATTATTTAGTTGCACTTAAGAGAAATAATATTTTTTTTTTTTCATAACTGAAGCTTACAGAGTCTCCTAAATGCATTAGAGAGATTAGGATGTGTGTTAGCCTGATACTTGCTTTTACCCTGCAGTGCTTTGGGGAAAAGTAGGCTGTGGTTGTTTTGGTACACATGAGAACTTATCTGCTCACTTGTCAGTTTCACTGGTTGATTAAAGGAATATTTAAAAAAGCTTGCTTTGTGAGCGATTACTCAGGGGGATTTAACTGGGAATTTGTCCCTTAGCTGAACCTCTTCCTTTCACATTCTCCCTTTAGTGTAGACTGTCTTAAACTCCTGTGAAACATAAAGCATCTCTGTCTGTCTTGGCTGCCACCCACTAGATGCTGCCAGCCCAGACTCTTCCTCGCTGTTATCAGAATAACCCAGCTTCCACAGTTCTCTCTTTCCCTCACTCTTTTTCATTCTCCCTGTCTCTGTACCTCTCTCATCCTCTCTCCCCCTCCCACGAATATCTCAAAACCTTCCAGGTCGATCTGACTATATCCAGTCCTGGCTGAATCATTTACTTGGATTGTATCCTGATTAGAATTTAACCACTTGCACTTTATTCCAAAAGGCATCTTCGGTTGCCTTTATGTAGCACATAATATAACAAATAAAATTTAAATAACAAGTACATCATTCTGTTATGACTCATTTGGACCCCCTCCCCCACCCTACCCCTTTTTTTTGTTCCACAAAATTGAATTATTTTTTTTTTTTTTACATACCAACATCCATATTGTCTTATTGTATTAACAAATAGTTGGCAGCATAGTCTTTGCATTCATTGGGCTAAAATGCATCAAATCACTTTTAAAAGAGGTTTAATAAATAGCTCTATTAAATTAAGTTGGGACACTTTCCAATAAATTCAATACAAATTGAAACCATTCTGTCATTCATTATCTGTAACCACTTATCCAGTTCAGGGTTGTGGTGGGTCCGGAGGCTATCTGGAATCATTAGACGCAAAGCAAAACTGAAACCAGTGATTTGTTAATTCACATAAATATTTATCAGAAAATTAACAGAAAAAATGGACAAAGTAAAGATTTTCAGTGTTTTCAAATACCTAATTATATTGGTTATACATTGATGCAAAACAAAAGACGAGGATAATAATTGTTATAGCAATTTTTGTTAATTCTTGCTGTATATAAGACTTGAGCTGCTCCACAACTTGTGGATTTGGTATCGTGCTCCTCTTCATGATGCACCAATAGGAGACAGATCTGGACTGTAGACAGGTCATGTCTATAAAGCCACCCTGTTGTAACTCATGCAGAATGAAGTATGCCATTGTTTTGCTCAAATAGACATGGAGTTCCTGGGAAAAAATGTAATCTTGATGGCAGCATATGTCTCTCCAAAACACTAATAGAAGCCTCAGAATCAATGGTATCTTCACGTATTTGCAGATCTACCATGCCATGGGCACTGATGCACGTCTATATCATCACAGATGCAGATTTATGCATTTTCCACTGGTAACAGACTGGATGGTCATTTTCATCTTTGGAACGTAGAATCAGACGTTTTTTTTTCCCGTAAACAAGCTGAAATGTGGGCGCCACTGATCATGGAACAGAATGGTCTTTCAGTTCATCTCAGATGACTCAGTATTCAGAGAACTCACTTGCATTTCTACAGAAAATTAGCACGTAGCTTCCTTTTTTAATAATACCATTTCAGGTTGCATTTCTTGATGCAGCAGCAGGCTGTGCTAACTGACAATGATTTTAAAAAAGTATTCCTGAGCCCATGTGGCTGTGTCTATCTCAATATCCTGATAGTTTCTCCAGCAATACGGCCTGAGGTCTTGCTAGTCAGACACATTCAGTAGCAGTTTCCAAGCTTGGCCTTTACTCATTGGGACTTCCCCTGACACTTTGTATCTTTTCATGATATTATGGTGAAAGACCTACATTCTTTTTGCAAACTTGCACTGAGACAAATAGTCTTTAAACCGACAGACAAATTCTGTTTTGTATAAAGTTATGAGCTATGTTTGTTTACAAAGATTGAGTGTTAATGTTTATAAAACACAATCAACCTGGTCAGTTGTAAAAGGATATTTTTAGATACATCAGAACGTAAAAATCATGGCCTGCTTGTTTGTAGCTGAAGTGTTGGAAACTAGAACAAAGTAAATTTGTGAACTAGTGGGGGGTCCCTGAGGACTGGATTGAGAAACTCTGCTTTATACCGTCACTGGGCAGTGGGCCTAATCTTTTTTATGGAAGAGGAGTCGTCATTTCTCTCATTCTTTCTCTTTATCTCTTTTTGTCCTCCCTCTCTCTCTCACACACACACACATACACAAACAAACAAACAAACAACATACAACTCATTGATGTAATGTCAACGTACAACTGCATTAATACAATGAGATGAAGGGAACTGTAACCAGGCACAACAGCTAACAGCTTGTTAGTCACAACAGCTAAAATTACATTCCTTTTACCAGGGTGGTCATTAATTCATTCTGTAGTCATAAACACCCTCCGAAGGGCTCGTTATGGGGCAATTAAGGGTCGATCACAGCTTTGCACCCTCTCTTAACTGCATGGCTGGTTTTGAATTTCCTCTCTGAAATGGCCAGTCTGGACTGGACAGGCTGGCGTGAGATGGGGAAAAGAAGGAGGGGTGAAATTTAACACCAGCATGAAGAACTCCACCACAAGCCTTGCTGCTTTTCTGGTCCGTCTCCCATTATGATTAAATAGCACACATAAGCAAGATTTATACGTGTGCATATTTGTTACTTGATGAGTTAAACCAAGACTTTGCTGAGCTGAAATAACAGTATATTGCAGGGACAGTGAGAGAAAGGTTAACTATCTGTTTACTGGAGATGCTTGAACAGAGATGAGAGAGAAACACATATTGCAACGTTACCAGTCTCAGCAAGCTTCCGAGTTTTAGGTCATGACCACAGATTTGTACTGGCAACCCACAGACAAAATGAAGAGTCTGAGATGAAAGAAGGAGAGAACGATTAAGGAGGAAGAAATGGGGGATGGGGTGAGCGGGACTGATGCAGAAACACACGCACCGAGTGGCAACAATGTAGTAATTGGAGGACAGATGAGCCAAAGAGGGCAAGAGGTGAAACATGGAGCTCACAGATCCCTTTGTGCTGGAAGGGTATAAGGCTAGTTTATTTATCCCAAAGTTCATTTGCTGTGGTGTTGGCAGCTCTTGTTAATTTGATTAGCAGACTTTGCTCTTGTTTTCTGTGTGCTTGAGCCAAGATATGACTTAGAGGTAGACAATAATATATGGGTTATTTTATGGCATGTAGCCACTGAGATCCACAGAATGGCATTTTAGCAAAAACTATATGGAACTGGCGGAGGCACGGTGGCGCAGCAGGTAGTCTCACTGTCACACAGCTCCAGGGGCCTGTTCCCGCTCTGGGCGACTGTCTGTGAGGAGTTGGTGTGTTCTCCCCGTGTCTGCGTGGGTTTCCTCCGGGTGCTCCGGTTTCCTCCCACAGTCCAAATACACACGTTGGTAGGTGGATTGGCGACTCAAAAGTGTCCGTAGGTGTGTGTGTGTGTGTGTCTGTGTTGCCCTGTGAAGGACTGGCGCCCCCTCCAGGGTGTATTCCCACCTTGCGCCCAATGATTCCAGGTAGGCTCTGGACCCACCGTGACCCTGAACTGGATAAGCGGTTACAGATAATGAATGAATGAATGATATATGGAACTGGGCAAATTAAGAATCTGATCATTTGTGCTTCCAACCAGGAATCCACTGGGTTATTTTAATCCTGATGTTTTAATTTCGCAAATAATACCAGACCGACACACATGACATGACACTTTCCTCTTTATATGTGGAATTTTATTTCATTCTGGTTATTTTAGTATTAATTTTTAGAATTTCAAATATTTTAAATATCTTATAATCTTAAACATACTTCTCTGGAAAATAAAGGAAAGGTGTGTAATATTCATTGGTCAAAATAGGATCAAATTAAACAGCAGCATTTTCACCTGGTTTAAAAAGTCCTGTTCAGATTGAACAGTTTCAGCACCTGTTCCTTTGAAATATTAAACTGGGCACTGCTTATCGCAGTTCTAAGCACACGGCAATAAGAAATGAGGCAGAGTATCCCAAACGAGGGAGTTTTACAATTTACAAGCCTTTACACTTGAATTTAAAACTTGAGCAAAATCAGAAAGCTTGTTGAATCCACTGTTGCCTGATTTTACAAACCACAAAACACAGACTGAGTTGTCTTATTTCAGTTTGTGGGTTGGTGGCCTCCACATACCCAAATTAATGTGCAAATACATGGATGACACGTCCCCTTTTAGAGCAAATTACCTAATTTATGGTGTTACATTTGATAATCAAAATTACTGGAGATTTACTTATGTTTTATATGTTCATTTCACCCACATATGAGCTTTTTAAAAACTTTTGATAACTCAGATCTTAACACGTTCCCTAGTAAAATGTTCCAGTATCACATTCATTTTATATTCAGTAGTTTCTTGCTTTTGTGAGTTCAGGAACAGGCAGTTGCACTTGAGGAAGTGAAGGTACTAATTATCAGTGTTTGCACAGAGAGATTGGAACGTGATGTAATCTACCTGACTGCAGCCTTCAGTCTCTTAAAAATGACCTTTGTACATGGGCGAGGTTATGATTACAAGATTATTGTTGCCATGCAACAGTTTCAAAGGAAAGCTATATATTACACCCTTGTGACAGTTCTTCTTGGAGAGAACACCACTGAAACACCCCCATCCCTTTTCAGAAACTAGAGGAAGCATTGCTGCTGTGTTTTTTCACATTCCCCCTCTTCAGAAACCTCATCACACCTTGTCTTCTTTCCATCTGCTCTAGCCTCATATCTACGTGCTATATTTCCTCTGCTGCTGTAGTGGCAGACAGGTCCATGCTGTGATCAGGTGAGATTCACTGTGATATCTGAGGTCAGTAGTGGTGAAGTCAGCCATTACCGTGATGATCCAGGTCTGGCTTTAGAGCCACACTGTGCTGAGTAAGCTTTGGTGACTCAGAGCAAGGCAGCAGTGTGCTTAAGAATCACCAGTTATCAGTAAAGAGTTGAGTGTCAGCAACCTGCTAATGTGTATGTACCTTTGCTGTAACTATCCACCCATACATGTCTGTGAAGAGGTGTACAGTCAGCAGACAGCACTCTCAATTATAGGGTAGTCTACTATAGTGTTGTTGATGAATTTATATAAGGGTTTTGATGTAACAAGAAGAAAACAATTAAAATTTGAAGGGCAAATAAGGGCAGGAAGCTACACATAAAAGAGGGAGGTGGAATTTCTGTTGCATGAAAATACAAATAATTTAAGGATGTCAAAATAATTAAATAAGAAATATTATTCTCCTTTTTTGAATACAGTTCTGGGTTCATATTGAAATGGCTGAATATGGGTGGAGTGAGGGCATTCTGGGAGCTGATTCTGGGAGCTGACCCTGACAATGGGTAGATCGGAGCATTGCCTTTAATGATATCCTACATTTAGTCCACAGAATAGACCATCCGTATCCCAAATAAAAAAACCTACCTGACAAAGGATTATCTCAATACCCAAATATTCAGATGCAGCGCTATAGTTCATTCATTCGTTCATTGTCTTTAACTGCTTTAACAAGTTCAGGGTTGCAGTGGGTCTGGAGCCTACCCAGAAAAAACGGGCAAAAGGCGGGAACACACCCTGCAGGGGGCGCCAGGATAGGGGTTCGAATCCACAATCCCAGGACCATAGAACTGTGTGACAGTGACTCTACCTGTTGCGCCATATACATATATAAACAACCTTTCTCAAAATGTAGGAACATTATTTTCAGATTGTCTTACATTTGTTGTAGCGGGGCATGTTCAAGACATGAAGAAGTTCCATTACAGAGCAATAGGCTTAAGCCATTTAGAAACACAGTTCCCTGTTTCCCTTTACATTTACTGTTGTGTGTGTGTGGGTGGGTGAGTGAGTGAGTCTTTTCTAACAGGGACAAAGAAAACAATTCACATATTGATGCATCCCCAATTCCACCTCTTCCTTTTGACGTAGTTTCTTTGCTGTCTTTCATAAGTCTGCATTCTATTGAGTTTTTGAGGTAATGTTGTGGCCATTGGATGTTATGCAGGTTGTGCTTGCTACTTACCATTGTTGGCCCACCCTATTGTTTTCCATGTGGTAGAAGCCTCCGGCTGTGTTGTGAAATGCAACCCCCTGGGTTTTTTTTTTTGGTGAGGTTTGGCCCTCTGGCCTTGGCTCAGTTGTCTGTGCTACTGGGTGAATCGCATGTCTGCTGAGAAAGCAATACAGCTCTTGTTTATTTATGAGTTTCTCAGAGGGAAGATGCAGAGAGGTCTTAGGGACAAAGCAAGGAGGTTTGCTTTCTCCTGCTTCCTCTCTCATTGTTCCAGACCATTTTGATGTTACAGTAAATGACACTTTTATAGCTGCACACATTATTTGTTTACATGTCAACATATAAAGATATTATGCTGGTATAAGTTTATACTGTGTGTTGAACAAATGTCAGTGGGCAGCTATTTTAGTGAACCCCAAATGTTTTCATACATATGCCAATTTGTTATTTATTTTTATTTATTATAAGACCAGTTGATTTCCAATGTCTCGAAATGAGCTTAACAAGTGGCAAATAATGTTAAGATATTGTGCTAGGAATAAAGATGGAAAAAAACTGCTTCTATACTCCCACAAAAAAATGCATGGTAGAAGTAGATTATTGGTCACTAAAGGTGCACACAGTGTAAATGTACCTTTAAAGGTACAACAGTGCTGTTAAAGTCCAGTTGTGTTCCCTAAAGGTACATTACATTCTCTTCTCTAAAAGGATAGGTGAATATCTGTATGGTTTCATTATAGCACTGTGTGATATATAACGACATAATATACGTTTTGGAGATGAAATGGTGCATATGAAATCAATCATTTTAAAATCTAGAATTAATATAGAATAAGGTAGAGCTGTGTCCCCTAAAATGTACCCTTGAAGGTACCACCTCAGTGACAGCAAAGGTACCACGACAGTAATAATTTTTTTGACAGTTTGTGTTGGTCTTTACATTTTTATGAAAGATATTTTGTAGAACTGTACAAACATTTCTCAGCACTCAAGGCAAGAAATTCATTTGCGAATGCTTCATATTTGCAACTCAATGATTCTTATAATTGCTAACATGCTTTTAGCAGGGCTCCATTGCAATCATTGCAATAATTTCCAGGTCTTTCAGGTTGAAAGACTTCCTTGTCATTTTGTATTTTTAATTTTCTCTGGTGTGGTCAAAGACTTTATGGTTTGGATCGGGATGCAAAATATCCAGAGTTAGTGATTTAGTTCAGAATAAATCCAAGAACCTGGTTATCTACCTTGTTGGCGAATAATTAAGTATCTGTAGATTTCTACTACTATATTATAATAGGTGATATATAAATATACAAATTATTAAATGCTTATGTTTATCACAAACATAAAAACAAATAATGACTTTCTCACACTGCTTTTTTTTAATCTCACAAAAAATAGAAAAAATGGAAGGTCTGGGTATAAATGTCAAGAGCATAGATATAAATGAGCTAAGAGTTTTACAAAACACTTTACGATTCTGGAATTTTTGTTTTGGATCTTTACCTATGATGTTGTTTACTTTGGTTACCGGGGCCATGTGCTAAAAACACCCCAAAGGCATTACTTTCCATCCTGCATGCTTATGGATTACTATGGATTGCTTCTTTGAGCAATCCATTGTTTATGGCCTTAAGTTTTGTTCAGATGAGATTGTGCAAATGCTAGACAAGCTTTCCTGAGCCTGTCTTGGATAAATGGAGTGCTCCTTGGTTAACATCCATGGAGACTAGCCTTGTTCTTGGAGTGTCTACCTTGAGATGCTGATACCAGAATTGCTCAGATTCTTAATGTTGGCTTTGATGGTGTCTTTGGACTCTTTTTGACTCCTTGTCTTTTTTGATTATGCTTTGCACTAGGGGTGGGTGGTACTTCTATCATACCGTCTCAACACCATAGACAGTACAGAGGTGGGAGGGATGTGCCTGCTAAATATTAAACAGCTCAGTGCAGCTGCTGTTCTATTTGACTCATGAACTATCGACACTGGTGCTGAAGATACAAACTCATGTCTGAATGTGAAGTCCTGCGATTTGTGCTGGACTAACAGAAAGAAAGAAGTGAGACAGGTTCTGCAGTGTTTGGAACAGTAGCTGGCCAGCTAGGCTTAGTTAGATATGTGAGCTAAAAGGCTAAACACAGACAGTGCTCCAGAGAACTGAGGCTCCAATCACACACATAGAGGATAAATCCTTCTATCTCTGATCAAGTCCAGTGAAAGTAAGAAGTGTTTTTTTTTCTGTTTTCAGACACGCATTGGCTTCCTTAGTTTTTTTCCCCACCTGTTTTCAGAGTATGACATCACCACTTGGTGAGCTCCTACATTGCCCCTCCCTCTGGCTCTCTTACATGCACATGAATGAGGTCATTAGTCATTTTATCGTCTAGAGAGACACAACAGACATTTCATAATTTTGAAATACTGTCCTCATTTAGAAAACCATCCGTGTTTTTATATTCTAAGGTATATGTTTGCACTTTGCACTGTGGCCACTGGCACTTGAAAACAGTTGTAAATGGCTTTATAGCCTTTTCCAATCTTGTGAGCAGTTGCAGTGCTCATGTAGTGGCACTCCCTAAGCCCCATGAAAGTCTATGAGTTGCAATTGACTGGTAATTGAATGTAGAAATAATACATCAGCAGTTCTCATTTCATAGTTGATTAGAATACTCTTGAATATAGTAGATATTCTCAGGTGCATTTGAAAAGTTCTAGAAGATTTTCACAAGAATTAGCTCCTGTTTCAAGGGATATCAACTTTAGACAAGGCACATAATCAAAATTGGGAAAAAACGGTTAAAATATATCATTAGCATCTCCAACACAATGTTCTAATTATCACTTGTTTATGTCATTTCCAGCAAAAAGAAGCCTATTTGTTTAAAAAAAAAATACTATAAATTAAAATTTGTCATGGATATGAATAAGCTTGGGCTTAAATCTATATCATGCCAAACCACTGTTGCAGAAGATTTGCCCTCAGTTTAATTACATCAACCACAGTTTCCTGTGCATCAGTGTGACTTGTATATTGGCATTTGTTTTGTTGTTGTTCCACAGTAAGGGAATATTAACTTGAATATACTTGAATGCTGTTTATACCTTACTGACTAAAAATCTTTTTACAGGTGCAGAAAAACAAGAGTGTTATCAGTCTACCTTTGAGTGACTGATAGAGTGAAGTGTACATCAGTGTATTGATCATCAGAGCTGTTAAAGGAGGCATAATCATTTGCAATGGTAATTACAGGACCAAGGCTAGACACATAATGTAAGAATCAATCTCTCTGAACCTCGGTGCATTAGGATTGGCCCGCTCTGAGGGCACTGAAAGCAGATAGCTTAGTGAGAAGGAAGTCTTGACTTGACCTGAACCTGCAGGCCTGACACCAGAGACTTGGGCCACAGCCAGCTCTCTTTTCATATTGAGCAGAGCCAAAGCTGGGCTTCCAACAGCCAGCCACAAAGCCACACATACATAATGTACTTTTTTTTTGCCCTGCTGTATTGTCGATGGCTTAATGAGGCTGTCCCAAACACTTTCTCCTACAAAACCCGCTGCAGTGATTTATGTGTTGCCCTTTATCATGACACGTCTCTTGTTCCTCTGTGTTTGTACTGGCAATTATGTCTGACAGAGTTAAGAGCAGTTATTGAACCGCTTACAGGACAAGTTGGTTGCCATTTTTCTCTTGCCCTGTGTACCACATTCACAGACACATCCAACTCTGGCTGCTGCTGAAAGCCGTCCATACCGCTCTTTATACAGGAAGTGATGTGTTTACTGACCTCACAATTTCCCGTACAGCATGTGTTTGTCCATTTGGTCAAGTGTCACATTCCAGGGCTCGATTTGGCAAATAATGTGCATACTGTCCTCTGCTTTCCCTCCCTTCACCTTTTCTGCTTCCCTTTCCTGTTCTCTCTCTAATCTGTTGTTTAAATTTCTAATCATGTTTAGTCTTTCAGAACTTACTGGACCTTTCTGTGCATACCTGGATATTTCTGGGAATGCATCTATCTCTGGATGTGAGGAAAAAAATTCATACCAACATCATTTTCCTAAATCTCTCTGGCACCGAATTAACAAAAAATTTGAAAGTGCCAGAACAGGAGGAAGTGATAATATGTCAAATATTTGGGTAATTTTTAAACATTATTATAATTGTGATTTAAGTATTCCTTTTAAGTATTGAAGCCCCATTAAGGGCTTAAATGACAGGATGCCTTATATAACCTCATGCATACATCACCTGGCTTGCAATCCCAGTTCATCCCAGAATTGTTGGCTGGGTTTGGGGTCAGGGCTCTGTGCAGGCCAGTCAAGATTTTCCCATATTAAACTCACCTAGCCATGCTTTTATGGACCTAGCTTTGTAAACTGGGGTGTACACAGTAATGTTGGAACAGTAAAGAGCCTACCCCAAACTGTTCCCACAAAGTATGTCAAAGAATTAAGATTTCTCTTCACTGGGACTAAGAGGCCTAGGTCAGCCACTGAAAAACAACCCCATAGCATTATCCCTCCTCCACCAAACTTTAAAGCTGGCATGGTGCAGTCAGACAGATAGCATTCTTCTGCCGTTCACCAAACCCAAGTCAGACCTCCATCTGACTGCTTGATAGAGAAGCCTGATTCATCAACCCACTGAACATGTTTCCACTGCTCCAGAGTCCAGTGGTAGTGTGCTGTAAACCATCCCATCTGAAGCTTGCCTTTATGCTTGGTGATGTAAGGCTTGCATCCAGCTGCTCGGGCATGGAAACACATGCCTCAAAGCTCCCAGCATAGAGTGTTTGTACTGAGAGGAGGTTTGAAACTCTGAAGTTATTGAATCAGGAGGGCATTTGTGACTTTTACTCATTCTGAGCCTCAGCTCTCTGTAAACTTACATGGTGCCACATGGTGGCTGAGTCACTGTGGTTCCTAAATGCATTTACAAATGTCTATGAAGCCAGACTACATGACTAGGTACTTGATTTTATACACGTGGCAATGGGACTGAATTCAGTGGTTAGGTGTATCCCAATACTTTTGTCTATACAGGGTGGGCCATTTATATGGATACACCTTAATAAAATAAGAATGGTTGGTATTAGTTTTTTTTAAATTGTTTGTGGCACATTAGTATATGGGAGGGGGAAAAGTTTTCAAGATGGGTGGTGACCATGGCGGCCATTTTGGATCCAACTTTTGTTTTTTCAATGGGAAGAGGGTCATGTGACACATCAAACGTACTGGGAATTTCACAAGAAAAACAATGGTGGTTTTAACATAACTATATTCTTTCATGAGTTATTTACAAGTTTCTGACCACTTATAAAATGTGTTCAAAGTGATGCCCATTGTGTTGGATTGTCAATGCAACCCTCTTCTCCCACTCTTCACACACTGATAGCAACACCGCAGGAGAAATGCTAGCACAGGCTTCCAGTATCCGTAGTTTCAGGTGCTGCACATCTCATATCTTCACAGCATAGACAGCTGCCTTCAGATGACCCCCAAAGATAAAAGTCTAAAGGGGTCAGATCGGGAGACCTTGGGGGCAATTCAACTGGCCCACAACGACCAATCCACTTTCCAGGAAACTGTTCATCTAGGAATGCTCGTACCTGACACCCATAATGTGGTGGGGCACCGTCTTGCTGGAAAAACTCAGGGAACGTGCCAGCTTCAGTGCATAAAAAGGAAAACATAATCATGTAGCAATTTCACATATCCAGTGTCCTTGAGGTTTTCATTGATGAAGAATGGCCCTAATATCTCTGTACCCCATATACCACACCATACCATCAATTTCTTTGTTCCAACAGTCTTGGAGGGATTTATCCAATGTGGATTAGTGTCAGACCAATAGCGGTGGTGTTGTTTGCTGACTTCACCATTCACATAAAAGTTTGCCTCTTCACTGAACAAAGTCTTCTGTGTAAACTAAGGGTCCTGTTCCAATTTTTGTTTTGCCCATTCTGCAAATTCAGTGTGCCGATCTGGGTCATCCTCGTTGAGATGCTGCAGCAGCTGGAGTTTGTAAGGGTAACATTTGTGAGTAGCTAATATCCACCGAAGGGATGTTTGATTGATGCCACTCTCCACTGACATGCGGCGAGTGCTACGCTGTGGGCTCTTGCTGAATGAAGCTAGGACAGCCACTGATGTTTCTTCATTAGTGACAGTTTTCATGTGTCCACATTTTGACAAATCCAACACTAAACCAGTTTCACGAAACTTGGCAAGCAGTTTGCTAACTGTAGCATGGGAGATGGGTGGTCCTCATGAGTTAACCTCTGCAACATGTCAACGGCTGTAAACAAAGAGAAACTTGTAAATAACTCATGAAAGAATAAAGTTATGTTTAAACCAAGCACACCATTGTTTTTCTGTTTTTTGTCAAATTCCCAATCAGTTTGATGTGTCACATGACCCTCTTCCCATTGAAAAGACAAACGTTGGATCCAAAATGTCAGACTTCAAAATGGCTGCCATGGTCACCACTCATCTTTAAAAGTTTTCCCCCTCCCATATACTAATGTGCCACAAACAGGAAGTTAATATCACCAACCATTCCCATTTTATTAAGGTGTATCCATATAAATGGCCATCCCTGTACAATTGTGATTTCACACAATGCTCAAAATTAAACTCAACAAGTTTTCAACACCCTTTTTTATTTTAAATAATTTGATTGAAATTATTAAATGATTCATTTAAATGATGTCCTGCATACATTGATGACTGTATAATAAGGGGATGCAGCCTAACCAGTATAGACTATCACATTTGTGACTCACATATTGAATACGGTCTACGGTTGTGTGTCTAGTAAACAAAGTCTGAACCTGACTCTTGTAGGATCTTGAGTAAGCCTAATTGGAGGGCACATTAATTGCTTGGCCCAGGGCTCAGTCGAGTGGAACAGTAATTACTGAGTTGGGCGCCTGACTAAAGCACTTACTCTTTTTCCCCACTCAGTGCCCGATGCAGTCGGGAGGATTGTCACATTTTGAGTGCTTTTGCATTGCTGGTTTATTAGGCAATGGGAAAAGAGAGCAGGGACAGCTGCTTAGCGTAGCCCCCCAACTGAGAGAGAAACACTGAGGGGGGAATTTGGATGGAACACACACACACACACACACACTAACACACACCCTGCCCGCTTTCTGCAGACCTACTGAGTCTAGGTCCATCTTAAGACACTCATTTCACTGTTATGGTTCAGAACTTGTAAGAGACATTAAAGAAATGAGGAGGAACCTATATGTGAGCAGCAGGAGAGACATATTTATGCATTATGAAAGTGTGAACAACTTGTTTGTGTTCCATTTTGATAAGTCCCATTTTTATCCCTCTTCTTGCCAGCTCTGACTGTGCTGGCACATGGCTTAACAATGACATCATCTGCATAAAGATAAAGACGGAAAAGGAGAGAGAGAGAGGCCAAGACCAAGACCTCAGGCCTGAAAAGCAGACGGCAGAACCCAGAATTTGCAAGAGGAAATGCACAGTAACTTGGGAAATTTTCCCTCACGGCATCTGTGACAGGGCGAGATGAGATGAATGCAAGGCTTAGAATGTAAAAAGTCTGGTTTAACCCTTAGAATTTAGTCTGTACTGTTGAAACCTCATTACACAATCAGCTACATAGTTATGTAAAGAAATACAGAGCTGTGAGACTATGACACTACCTGCTGCCCCACCGTGCCGCCTGTATGGATACAATCCAATTAATGTTTATACTCTTGTGTTTTTTAAAGATTTTTCTGCTGTTTATGTCTAGGTTTAAATGATTTTTAAAAATCTCAGATTTTGCACTCCACTACAATAGGAAGGCAACACTGAATGTTGTTGCTGCTGCATAGCTGCAGGATCTCAGCGTCCTGGGTCTTCTCCTCCAGGTGCTCACCTTTCCTTCCACAGTCCAAAAACACATGTTGGCAGATTGACTGGCTATGGAAACTGCCCACTGTTTTGAGGGTTTGAGTAACTGGGTGGGTGTGTGTTTCCCTGTGAAATACTGGCGCCCTGTCTAGTGTGTGACTAGTGATTCCAGGTAGACTCCAGTCCCACCAAGATCTGAATCCAATGAAGTCCATACAGATGATTAATGTAAATGTACTGCAATATCTGTTTTGGTTGCAAATAATCCCTTAAATATAGTCACCGAGTCATTCAGTAGATTCGTCCTTGCACTGACAGTTGATCTGATACCCAATAATACTGCATCTCTAATAATTACATATTGTACTTGAGCATGTTCAGATAGTATATTTTTCTCCAAAACATCACAATATTTGTCGATTAAAAAGTGATTGTGAGACTATGAGCAGTTCCGGTGTTTATGCAAAAGTACAGCAGTGAGTCAGTAGTGGGAGCTGAGAGTGGACACACTGCCAGACTGAGCCCTCTAGGAGCTCAGAACACGATCTGCTCTCAAAGAGCAGCTTCCTCTGTGTTCCATAGTCTCTAATCCACCAGAACTGTGACAACAGGGACATATAAGGATTGCGTAATCAGCCACCATGCGGTCCCCTCTGGTTCCGCCCCAGAGTTGGCTGACAGGGCCAATGTGACTCGCTCACTGTTGATCTGTGGATTGGGTTACTATGACTATGACTATACTATGACAATACCCCCCCCCCCCCACCGTTCTCCTCCTCTTGTTTATTTTTTGCATTTTAAATAAATGCCTTGTCCTTCAAACATTAGTGGAGAATGCCACTAGCTAGTGGCATGGTCAAAACACATTGTCAAAATAATTTCCTGACTGAACACCACATGAACAGTCCAGTGCTTGGTGGTGTTTACTTAAATGCCTTGTCAAAATCTTTAGGCTCTTTTTGAGAACTGACACAGTCCTCAGCAAATCTCTGTCTTCAGGAATGTGGCTTTCAATCAAATCATCCATACACATCCATACTGATTGTCTTTAGACAGGGCCTTATTGTGTCTTTCATTAACAGGGCTTTTCTGATGAATGTCAGAGCCACAGCATCTTCAGATTACTTAGGCATAAATTAAAGCTGCTTTACAGTGAGCGAAAATAATCACAGTTTTAGCGGTCCTATTACCCTGCAGAGTTTGGTACCAGGTTCAGAAAATCTGTCTACAACAGATTGGAAAGATACTGCTTCCACATTGGATCTCCTTACATTCTGATGAACCTGTAGCTCTAAATGTTTCTCAGTGTTTTGCTCCACTTTTGACAGCCTGGATATGATGGATCTTAACATGGCCTGCATGTAGTCCTCACAACTGCTACTTAGGGGTGGGCGATAACAATATTCTTGGCGATATGAAAAAAATATATAATTGAATATAATTTTATTCATTTCAAGAACACCCCATTTCAACAAAAAATATATTAATATATAATATAAAATTATATAAAATATAATTGATAATATAAAATGATAATATATTTAATTATTTTAAAAATGATATCTAATTACATTTTATTTTAGTACAATTCTAACAATTTCAAATATTCAGATGAAACAACAAATGTGTAAACATTTGCTTATTTTGTAAATAACTAACTTACCAAGATTCTGAAAAAAATATTTAATATATTACATAATAGTTATATAAAAATATTTAGAATATTGATATTTTATATCCAAACCACCTCCACACAACTGAAATCACTTGTCTTATGGAGCAAATTTCCACCGTACCTGTCTCTGTGCCTAAGTGTCTCACGTAACAAAAGTATGCCATATTATGTGTAACTACATGGCATCATTACGTAAACAATACAGATCACGATATTGATTTTTTTATCGTTTAAAAAAAGTTTGCGATATTATTGTACATGATACAATATTGCAGAGCCCTACTGCTACCATCATACTGCTAAATTTGACAGTATATTTTAATTATTTTAAATGGGTGTTAATAAAAAATCATTCATTCATTCATTATCTGTAACCGCTTATCCAGTTCAGGGTCGCGGTGGGTCCAGAGCCTACCTGGAATCATTGGGCGCAAGGCGGGAATACACCCTGGTGGGGGCGCCAGTCCTTCACAGGGCAACACAGACACACACACACATTCACTCACACACTCACACCTATGGACACTTTTGAGTCTCCAATCCACCTGCCATGTGTTTTTTGGACTGTGGGAGGAAACCGGAGCACCCGGAGGAAACCCACGCGGACACGGGGAGAACACACCAACTCCTCACAAACAGTCACCCGGAGCAGGACTCAAACCCACAACCTCCAGTCCCCTGGAGCTGTGTGATTGCGACACTACCTGCTGCACCACCGTGCCGCCCTGTTATTAACAATAAATATAGATATTTTAAACTACAAAACAAGAATGCTTAAAATGGTTTAAATATGAAATAATAAATACATTTTAAGTATGACTGTAAGAACAGTAATTGGAAGATATATTCAAACAGGAAGGGTTTTTTCACCTGTAAAATTAGTTTGCTCTATTACTAATGAAGCCAGATCATCTCCGCCACTTTAAGAGGTTAAGAATGATACACAGTATGTTAGTATTATGCTGCTGTGTTAGATCTCACTGGCTCAGGCAATTAAAAACATTTTTTTAATAGAGTAAATGAGTCTTGTCTGATGATGGATGAAACAGCAGCAGTATAATTTAGTCTTAGAAGAGAAAACCTGCCTACTGTGTTTTATGTTTACCCTGTGATGTTAATGCTTTGGTTCCTCAGCTGTAAGACTGTTTGCATCTCTTTCATTTGTCTCCTTTTGGTACAGAAAGTTCCAAACCGCTTTTTAAATAAATCCATTTTTAGTCCTCAAAGAGCTCAGCGCTCGCACTCCCCTCATGGTGTGCTTTCATCTTGTAAAGACTTTGTAATGTTGAATGTTTTGTTTCAGGGATGACTTTAGGTTTCATCAGATACTGTGTGGAGCAGGTGGGTAGGAGGTGAATTTTGGCAGGCGTGTGTGAATTTCTTTAGTTACTGACAGTGAATAGACTTGGCAGTGACTTTGAAAAGTCCTGTTTCCTTATTCTCTGTCAACACATTACACCTATATTACAAACCAGTTTCCATTAACAGCACTTCTGTCATGTCTAGAGTTAAGCAGCCAGCTTGTAATAGACCAAGGGTTTGTTAAAGGTTGTTGAAGCAGTGATAAGAGAGGCACTTATTTTCCATTATGGCTACTCGGACACACAGTGCCCTAGATGTGACTTGCTACACCTACATAATTCTGCCAGATTTTCCATGATAAAGCTCACTTAAACTAAAGACCACATGCTGAACTAAACATGGCGTTGAGTGTTAAAGGTGAGAAACAGACTACAGTATCACTTACTTGGATGCCATAAATGGAACTGCTTCTGCAAAGCAATGCAGTAAGTGTTAGACAGTTAATGTTATGTCTGTCTGTAATAACTATGTTATTTTATCAACATAAAGTTTTTGTGCAAGTGAAGCCTAAAACTCAGTCTATAAAACAGCCGAACATGCTTAAACAACACATTTATAATGAAGCGAGTCGACACCACAGTTCATTTTGTCAGTTTTGTGCCTGAAATTGGAGCACCTCCACTCAAACTGGTTAAACTGTGTATACTCTCTTCCCTTAGTTAGCAGGTTAGCAAGCATAAGTAGCAAGCGAAGCTGTGCTGTGAGCCACAGCGCTGTCTGGACAGAGTGATATTAAAGCAGGGATCTGTAGTGGATTTTGTTAATGACAACAGTATAATCCACCCCACACTCAGAGTATTCGAATATTCACTGAATATCCCGGCCGAAGCTCCAAAGCTCTAAAAATGGTATTCGGGACAGACCTATAGTTTAGCTGTTGTCTCTAGTCATTTACAGACTGGTGTTTATGATTTGAGATATTGTTTTTATATGGTATTATTGTGGTCGTAGGGCACATTCAGAATTCTGTTTGCACTTGTTGACTTGTTGAGAACTGAAACTGTAATATTGCATTGTGCTTGTTTACCACATTGAGACATGTAAGTCAAACGTGTAGGTCTACAGAACTGAAAAGTCAGATCTAAGGTGACAAAGACATGTAATTTCTTTTAAAAAAGAAGAGTTCTCATGGTCCAGTAAATCTGTCAGGTGCTCTGAGCACTGTTGCTAGCTGCACTGCAGGTACGTATGTGTGCACGTTGATATGGGCTGTTCATCAAAGAGAATTATTCAGCAGCGCGAGCACTGCATGGTACAAAGGGAAGGTGAAGGACATGCTCACTGCGAGACTGCAGTCAGTGCATAACCTGGTTCTCTCTCATTAGTCTGGGGAGGAGATAAGAACTTAGGTGAGTGAGGAAAGTAGACTGCTCTTGTCCCCACTCAGTTTATGGCTATGGACAATGTGGATTCTCCTCTGTTTTCATTTCTTATTGGTTCTTGTCCATATCGGTATACAAATAAACTTTCTTGTAGAGGCTCTCTATGGTTTAACTTTCTCCAGGCTACGGTAGGTCTGCTGTGCCCTGGCCAGCCTATTAAACAAATTACCCGCACGTCTGCACTGGCTTTGGATTACGCCTGACATGCTCCAACTGAGGTTCAGTGTATATGGAGTAATGAGAGCAAGATGCAGACCTCCATATAGACCTCTCACAGGGGCTCATCTCCTGTAACTGGGGGAATGAAATTAAGCAGATCTGCGTCTCTTTCCTTGTCGTCTATCATGAGGGCGGCATGCAAAGCAGCAAAGAGGAGATAGGAAACTAGTCCTCCCGCTCCAGGGGTTTATGGTGGATGTGTAACATGTCATATGCGCCAGAATTTAATTAGGCATGGATTCAGCGGTGCACATGGCAGGCTGTGAGTAAATAATTTCAGATATCATGAATGCAGATTGCTTTATTAGAAGCGCTATGTTATGAACAAATGCCAAGCCATCTCTGAAATCCTGCTTTATATGCTTGCACTTGTGTTTGAAACTCTGTTTCTCATGTGGTTTGTTACAGACAAAACAGAGATGAGTTTTCTGTCGTTTATATTAAATCCTGCCACTTCAGAATGTTCCCTCTAACTCATAGTGGGATGAAGAATGGATATCGGCTCCTCTGCTTTGCTGGATGCAGACTGACTTTTGCCGATGTTTGACTGCGTCGCCTTGGCCTTAATCATGTTTGCCCCACTTCCATTTTACAAAAGCCTGTTTCCTATGTGCAACATGTGTTCACAAGCCCTGTGTGATTACCTGAGGCTTGCTCTGCTGCTGGAAGAGAGATGGTTTCAGTCTTCCTCTGTGAAGATTCTGTTCTGTTCTCTCTCTTCACAAGGGCCTTGTTTGACTCTATCTTGTGTGTGTGTGTGCATGTGCTTCCGATCTCACACTCGAATCGCAGCACCAAGCATCGTCATCACTGTCTGTTTGGATGGCACCTCCCCTGCGCGAACAGACAGGAATGAGGCAGAACCTGTAGGCGCATGTCCTCTTAAGATGTCTTTTCTTACTGTGACTTTTTAACTTGACTAAAAACCTGTTTTCTCTGTCCCTGGTGGTGTTTACTACGAAAGTAAACATTTCCTGTCTTTTCTTATGTGTAGAAACAAATATGAGTTATTTTCAAAGTATATCTATATTTGGGTCAGTGTTTATTCTGTAGATTATTGTCCTGTAAAATAGGTTTTATATAATAAATGCACAGGGAGCCACGGTGGTGCAGCAGGTAGTGTCGCAGTCACACAGCTCCAGGGGCCTGGAGGTTGTGGGTTCGATTCCCGCTCCTGACTGTCTGTGAGGAGTTGGTGTGTTCTCCCCGTGTCTACGTGGGTTTCCTCCGGGTGATCCGGTTTCCTCCCACAGTCCAAAAACACACGTTGGTAGGTGGATTGGTGACTCAAAAAGTGTCCGTAGGTGTGAGTGAATGTGTGTCTGTGTTGCCCTGTGAAGGACTGGCGCCCCCTCCAGGGTGTATTCCCGCCTTGCGCCCAATGATTCCAGGTAGGCTCTGGACCCACCACGACTCTGAACTGGATAAGGGTTACAGATAATGAATGAATAATAAATGCACAATCTATAACATTATTTTACTAATGTAAGTATTTTATCAATACATAGGTGAATACAACTGCATCAGATTAAAATGATAGGTATTTAGGTCTAAAATGGGTTCAAGCATCTACCATGTATAAAGATCAAACGACAATAAAGTGTTTTGTATGATTTAAAAATAAATAATAAATAACAGGTTATAAAATGAGAAAACTTTAGAAACTGAAGTAATTACAAAACCTTTAAACGTAATTCATGATTTCCTGTCATGATATGTGTGTGACAACAGACATAGAAGCGTGCTTTTAAGAATGAATGAGCACCAATCTGCCTCAAGACCTCAGGTGACCCTAATGGTGGATTAACAAGAACAGTAGCCCTTTTTGAAACCTAAAACACTCATTCAGTTTAGACGCATATTCCAATACCCTTTGAATGTGATATTATTTGATTATATCAACACATTGAACATCTTAAAATACAACATGGTTTTAAACAATGTATATGTTTGAAATTCCTTATTTATATCAGAGTGATGTTTGTGTTATCAGTGTGTGTAATACTGCATGAAAACATGAACATTAAAGTGTAAGTGTTTTTTAGTTTCCCTTGATGCTCATTGCTGAGGGGAAGAGGATGTGTGTATTTCTCCCAGTGGAGTAGCTGGATGAGGCAGACTCAGTGAAACCTCCAAACCTCCAGGCAGTTTCATTCTTTAGCATTCTCACTTCTTCACTGTGTGTGGGTGTGTATGTATGTGGGTGTGTGTGTCTATTTGTTTGTGTGTCAAACGTGTTCAAATGCTTGTAGCTGCTGATAAGGGATTTGGGGTCTTGTGGAATATGGAGGGTTCTGAAAATTCAGGGGTATTCAAAAAGCACCCCCCCGCCCCCCAATCTTCTCCATGGCAACTGTTTGGGCCTATAGGGTCTATTGTTCCCTTTTTTATGCCTTTATTACTGTGAGCCTCTGAGCTGGGGTTGGGAAGGTGATTGTGATTCTGAGGGCTAGAGCTGGAAAGTTTTCTCATTCATCCCTTTCCATCTTGTACTTTTACCTGGAAATTTTTATTTAATTAAATGGGAAGCAAGTGTGAAGTTAAAAAATATTGGTGATATCAGCTATAAAAATTAGTAATGTAATTCCTTGAAATATAAAGTGGTCTCTGCTCTGTGAGATTGTGTGTTTGTGTGTATTAGTGATCGACCGATATATCAGCCGGCCAATTAATTGAGACGATTTTCCCACAATGCACAATGCAAGAGGCCGATATTTACACAATGACACACAGGCAATGCTGTGGGCACCTCTGTCATTCTGGCTGTTGGAGCGCCCATTGTGTCCATTTTGTCATCTTACAGGCAGACATCACTGAGCACAAGTACAGGAGTACGAGCCTCCAACCTGTAGCTGCATGCCGTCTCATCAGAGAAAACGGTATGAATTATTTTCTCTTCTTCAGCTCTCACTATTTGTTACTGGCTGCTCTTTGTAACATACACTCAATAATCTACATCATAAACGAATGAGTTGACAGTTGTAACCTAGAAACCCAGCGTTATTTAGCCTCTTAATTTGCTCATTGGTGGGCGGCACCTATAAAAAAAAATCACTCATTGTTATATCTGTCAGTATATCTCAAGTACTACAGGTCCAAAGTCGACAGTCAATGTACCAAATTAAAGCTTAAAGTCACTGATTTTATATATATGTAGCACAGGTAAAAATATGAGTGAACTTTATTGATTGTTTGCTTCTCAAATGTGACAGAGCACTTTCAGTAAAGCAGAATATTTAACTGTGTCTATGGTTAATTGTCCTTTATATTACAAGTGTGTTACTGTAGATAATCATCAATAACTATATGTCAAATGAGATAAACCTACATACACATATATAAAGATGCATTTAAACAAGCAGCAGTTATCACAAACCTTTAATGTTTGCCTTGTGAAATAAAGGGGCTTTTGGTTTTTTATGCCGTGAAGGTTTGTTTTTATGGCATCTATGAGAATATACACTTGAAAGATTCTTCATGTCTGAATGACACAAAGCATGAAAGTTCCTATCCTGAAAACATCCTGAATTTTAACATGTGAGAGGGGGCTAGAAAATGCTACATTGTACACAGAGTGTGTTCTCAACATGTGACGTGTGCTGAAGCTCTAGCTCTGCAGCTGCAGGTGGATCTATGCATGACTAAGAGCCCATGGATCAGACAGCGTTGGTCTTTGCACAGTTTTGGTGTCTGGCGTAGTGTTGATGGAGGAGAGAGTAAGAGGGTGAACACTCGGAACAAAGTCACTGACACTGCAGTCAGATTCCAGCTGTGGGGCACAATCACTCCTGTGGAAGTTGTGGAAGTGACTTTTATTTTAGAGTTTTTCTCAGTCACTTTGGTGCATTTCTCAAATCAACATTAATACACAAGAGTAAGCACATTTCACAAGACAGTTAATACATACCAGAAAAAGCCCATAAGTTGCTGAAAATCATTACTTGTGCTGAAAATAAATATTTATGCCCGTGCTTATAAGCACTCATCAATTAGGTTAATGAATGAGGAGCTTGGCCTCTGTGGCTAATGATATTTTGGCCAAGCCTTTTTGCCTTTAGCAAGGTTGAAGCCAGTCTCGCATAGTGAGGAGGACCACTTGCTTCGCATTCCCTTTTACATTATATGTAGTATAACTCACAAAGCCAGTTTTTTAAAATAGACTTAGATATTGACTATACATCAAATGTACACATTGAATGTTCTTGTCTAAAATCACAGCAAATGTGTACAAGTCACTCTTACTCAACTGTTCTTCACAATATTTAACTATTTACTGTAAAGTGCAGTAATTGTATGAACAAAGATGTTTTATCTGAATGTACTGATACTGTAGCTCCTGCACACTGTGACCATTCCTTGCACATGGTACAATGTTGTATTTTTTATTTTATTTATAGCTGCTTTGGGGGGGGCGCGGTGGCGCAGCAGGTAGTGTCGCAGTCACACAGCTCCAGGGACCTGGAGGTTGTGGGTTCGAGTCCCGCTCTGGGTGACTGTCTGTGTGGAGTTTGGTGTGTTCTCCCTGTATCTGCATGGGTTTCCTCCGGGTGCTCCAGTTTCCTCCCACGGTCCAAAAACACTTTGGTAGGTGAATTGGTGACTCCAAAGTGTCCGTAGGTGTGAGTGTGTGTGTTGCCCTGTGAAGGACTGGCGCCCCCTCCAGGGTGTATTCCCGCCTTGCGCCCAATGATTCCAGGTAGGCTCTGGACCCACCGCGACCCTGAACTGGAAAAAGCGGTTACAGATAATGAATGAATGAATGAATGAATAGCTGCTTTGTGACTAGACTTGTAAAATGTCCTTAATAAATAAAATAGAATTGAATTGAATTTTCAGTGCCATGTTGATAGGTGAGACGCTGACTGATTGAATGTTTGCAAAGACATTGTGTTTTGTCTTCTATTATGGCATTCTGTATCTTTAATAATCTAATAGCCTTATTAGCTGCTTGACATCAGCTGGTCTAAAGCTTCACACATTCTTCATCAGAGAAACTCATGATTCACCTGAGAGCTAATAATCAGATATTTACCAAAAATGTTTAAGAGAAATGTATAAAATGTTTGACTGGTTGTGATGACTTGTTCAACACTTTGGCATGTAGTAAGTAATGCATTATGATTTAATGTCTAGATATTGATGTGAAAACTAACTGATAATGTGGGAAACAGAGGAAAGTTGTACAAAATGATACAAAAGCTTGGCTAGTTATTCCAAATACACGAGAAATGGCTTTTATTTTGTGCATGTTGTTCTAAGAAATTAATTTCTGATTTGACTGAGTACCTAAATGACTGAGAAAACCTGTACCACACATAACTCACAGTAAAATTTCTAAACTTGCTTTTTAGGTCAAATTGTTGGAATTTTTCTGTGTGATGCCGATTTTATTTTAAGCCTGATTTTAAAACCGCCCCCTCCAGGGTGTTGCATTTTTGCATTTTGAAATATACTAACCAACATGTGATGACAGTTTAAACCTGTACGTGGAGTACACCTATTGGACTTGGTGGGGATTCAAGGTTTATTGACCCACTTCAAAGCCAACTGAAATAGGACAAAATGCCCCGTAAAGACACATGAGAACAATTACAAACACATGGTTGTAGTTTGAGTGTGTTTAATATCCATGTATGATGTTACATCAGTAACTATGATTTCTGAGATTGGTTCAGGATAGGTTTACTGTAGTAAAAGTGATATTTATTTAACACACTGTACTTGTTTGAAATAAACTCAGGAAATGCTTATGTTGTTTTTTAATGCTCCATTAAAATGGACTACATAATACTTATGAGTGAAAGGAAGTTGGGTCTCTTTGAACTGTATGAACTGACCTTTCCACAGCCCCTGGGTTTCCTGCGAGTTGAGAACACCCATATTTATTTAAAGACATATACACACGCATGTTGGAAACTTTGTGCCCTCTTCTTTGGTGCGGGATCATTGAGTTGAGCATTAAATCTATTGTATGCAGCAGATTTTGTCTTTCGGTTTAGCAGTCTTGGCTTTGTCGATTCCTGCTCAGGGACATGTTTGTACTCCAGCTCCATTCGGCAACACAAGGACGAGTCACACATCATCAGAGAAAAGCTCATTTCTGGGAGCACAAAATGAGATTTCAAAACGCAAAAAGGCAGAGGGAAGAAATGTAGGAGTCACAGCAGGGGGCTGCAGATAGTCAACAGTGCACAAGCCTCACAGGAAACGCAGATGATGACTGAAAGGACAAGTGGGTCTCTGAGCAGTTCAATATGAAAGTGAAAAGAGGGAGTGAAAGGGAAGACTGGTGGTTAAGACTTGAATGTCTAAATGAGCTGTTCATATACAGTTCTGTTACAGAATCTAACTGTTCCTTTCTCTTATCTTAAATGTATTCAGTCTTCCTAACTACAGCTAGAGTATGACAGAGGGACCTTAACTCTATCATCTTTAAACAGGTCATTTCTGTTGGGTTTGTATACCACTTTTTAAGTCGTTTTCGACATGTAATATAAACCATCCAAGACTTGCTTTTATAGTTCTCCCTGTGCTGACAACTATTTAAGCATAGGTGATTTTTGTTTTAGTATCCTTCTAGTTGACCCAACCTGGTACTCTTGGGTCAGCGTTAATGTCCTGCCCCCTTGCCCCTGACTGCCCCACACCCAGCATGGAACACGCTGTCTCACCGCTGCTATAGCAATAAAGCAAACAATAGCCAAGAGAAAGCCCAGCAAAGAGAAGGCAAGACTGAGTGAAAGTGACGTGAGTGGGAAAGGGGATCTGTGGCCATCAGCTTCTGTTCTCTAACTTGGTCAGCGAGATGAGCGTGAGAGTGGCCAGACCTCTGATACAGACCAAGGATACCCACGTCACTTGTGCGGTGGAGGAGGTGGGACAAAAGAGCAGTTACTCAATCGGAATGGCATAGCATTCCTCTTGTGTCCTGGGACATCACTGACTGATTGTGAAGGTCACCTCAGGATGATTTTCCATTCAGATGGCACTTTTGCTTTCATATATGGGGCCTAATTCTAGGTTTGAAATTCTTTCACTTGTACTTTACGTAGGCTTTATATAGTAGTTCTGAAATGGATTGTACTGAATTTTCCTCACAACTAACTTTTTTCAAACTCTCGTTTTCAGAAATGGTTAATGTTGGTGCTGACTTGTTTTAGAGTCCACACCATGGCGACCAATGACTGACTGGCATGAATTCTTAGGGCACCATCCACATGTTGAATGGGCAACAACAAACAGCAGCTCCACACCAACTGAGAGTATTTTTCCGTAAAGCTCAAAGAATGCAAGTAAGCTGTGGAGTTATGTCAAAGAGTTTGGGCGGTGTGTCGGAGGCTTAAGATTTCAGAGGTCGTTCCGGGGTCAGAGGCTGATCTAGATTGTCTCTCGCTTAAGGTCCATGTTAACAATAGAGATTTTGTCTTGTGTAACAATAATGAATTCATTAGCTGAGAGGCTAGTCCGAGCCATCACAGAAGTAGAACAAAAAGAAGTGCACTCTAGCCATTCACGTTTATTAATTCTGATGATGAGATATATGTAAACAAGACCCACCAACTAAACAGAGATCAATTAGGATCGTCACTGCGTTTTTGTCTCGAACAATGACAGTAGAATTAATTTATTTTAACGGTCATCTCTCTCAGCAAACTGGTATGTGTTAAATCAATTCCCCTGTTGAAGCTTGATTCTGATCAACCAATCCTCCATTTACAACTGCCATCACTTACTTGTCTTCTGTACAACGATCAGACATAAGATTGTCACTTCCATCTTTTTGCTGATCATTGCCCATTATTAGGCTCTACTTAATATATTAGCACACAGTATTTCTACAGTTACAGACTGTAATTAATTTGTTATTATGCGTATACTGTTAACTCTCTTTTATTGTGTTTTTCAGTGGTCTGGACCCCCACAGCACCACCACAGAGCAGGTGTTACTTGGGAGGTAGACCTCCAGCACTCCATTGACATTTACATTTTTTATTATTATTTATTTATTTATTTACAAGATTTGTCCAATACACTCACACATTATCATTACACACTGCTGGAATTTGGTGACCATTAGAAGTCATCCATACTACAAGTAACTACTAGTCTCAAAAATAAATAGGCTACCTGAGACACCAGCTGATTTTTTACTGTCATTCATCAAAACAGGTAACATTTAGTATGTTTTTTCACTGTCTGGATATGGTGTTATCCGTTATCCATGCATGTTTGTGACAGTATAAAAGCAATGGCAGAACTCAGGCCATAGAAAGAAAAAACTCGTGTTCATCTATAGCCTGTTACTAGTAAGCCTCCCTCCCTCAAGCATGCCTACATCTCCCAGCTATTATCCATAAATCATGTAACACACTTACACAGAGACTTCCCTGTTGTCACACAAACAGAAATGATTAACAGTAATTTTGTGTTGCCAGCAGAAGAGGAGTCTAACCACAAACCCCACAAGGGAATCTCTTAACTGTTCACATGGTCTCAGATTTTAATTAAGGACCGGCAGTAGTGATAGAGGAATGCTTATTAACTAAAAATGAAAGGCAGAAATTTGTTACAGAAGTACTATTAAATGCTGGAGGTTCTGCAGGAACAAAACCTCATCTCAAATTGTAACATTACATGAGAAGGAATTAATTAATGCATTTTTTTTTCAATTAATCTGGGTCCAGTCATCCTGCAATTACACCATATAAAGTGCAGGGAACACTTCTATATTATGTGATAAAATGGAAAACCAAGGAAATGGATTTGATTACTACCTTCTCTGTACATGCAAACACTTAGTATACTTACACATGGAATAGATGCAAATTTCAGGGCCATGTGTTTGCAGCCTGCACTTGTCACATCTTTGTATTCTCTATCCATTTCATGACTGGATTATTGTTTTCTTTTCTTTCTGAAACCTGATGTCTGTTCCAATTCTTATTTTAATACACTCTTCTCCAAAATCTGTGTCGTAATTTGTCACATTATGTTGTCCAAGGCAGCCAGTATGGTGTGTGTGCGTGTTAGGTTAATTAGCTGGTCAGGCAGCAGCAGGAGGTGTGAGACAGGGAGATGCTGGTCGAGACTAGTCATTAGCAAGGACAGTGTGAAAACGCATGTGAGGGGCCTGACCTTACTCCAGTAACATATACACACAGGGCCAAATGGACCTGTCTCTCAACTCGTAATTGTATTCTATTAGTCCAATCCAGGAACATTTTTATAAAGACCAGTTCTGTTGGAGTGCCGGGTGTTTGATGAATGGAGAGGAATGTGATTGTCATCTAATGTGGGAGACATAACGGAATTGGGCAGAGAGGAAAAGAGAATGAAAAGAAATCGGAGGCAGATTTGGGATCCTCCTCCAGTTCTGTTTGACCTGAATGACAGAGATGAGGGAGCTGCCAGTCTTCCTTGTTTCTTTCTTTTCTATTTGTCCTCTCTTGCTTCCCCTCTTTCCTGAGGTTTTGTGTATGGAATAAAGAAAAAGCTCTAGAGAGGCTGTGTGTAAAGTGCTGAGGCTGCTGAAAGGGTCCCCCACTCCTCTCCCCATTTTAAACTCCCACTGAGGCGGCACACTAGGCCAGCTGGGCTTTAGGACAGTTTGGAACATCTCCTCCTCCCCACTTTATTTACTGCCCCTTGGTTTTTTTCCGCTCTCTCTTTTTATTCAATACTAGTACAGGGGCTAGTTGGCTACTTTCATTTGATCAGATTTATCATATAATCAGCTTAAATTTCTACATTTACAGACTGTAGAATTGCTCTGCATTCTTTATTTGCCCCCTTTCACCCTGTTCTTTCATGGTCAGGACCACCACAGAGTTTTATTTATGTGGTGGATGATTCTCAGTGCTGCAGTGACGCTGGAAAAGTGGTGTGTTTCACTGGTACAATTGGGTCAGACACAGTAAGGCTGCAGGATTTGTTAAACACCTCAGTGTCACTGTTGGACTGAGAATACTCCACCAACAAAAATATCCAGCCAACAGCTTCCAGTGTCCACTGATGAAGGACACGACCTGTGCAGCAACAGATGAGCTACTTTCTCTGAGTTTACATCTCCAAAGAGGACTATTGAGGTAAGTGTGTCTAACAGAATGGAAAATTAGTGGACAGTGTTTAAAAACTCGAGCATCACTGCTGTGTCTGATCAACTCATACAAGCACAACAGGCTAACACGCCACCATCACCACCCTATTCATACCTGCTCTTTTGTGATCTTGTTGGGGTCCTGACCATTGAACAACACAATGTAAGGGGGGAGAATAATGTGCAGAGCAGCAGATAAACTACAGTCAGTAATTGTAGAACTACAGAGTGCTCCTGTATTACCAGTGGAGCTGAGAGAATGGCCAGTGAGTTTAGAAACAAGGAGGTGGTCATAGAACGGGGTATATTTATATTGTAGACACTTGCTCCTTCAGTATTTTTCAAGAGTACCATGCTGTACTACACTATTCAGTCTTGAAAGGTTGTGAGGTGATGTTGCATGGTTTGTGCTGGATCAGAAACATCCATCCAGATGATGTTGAATGGAGCACCATCACTCCAGAGAATTCATACCCCTCTAGCCAAGGCCTGGCATTGGGCAGGGTGACTTTTAACATGTCCTTAATCTAAACTAGGACTGAAATGATTATTTGGGAAACTTGAATAATTTGCTTACTAAAAATGTTCAAGGCAAATTCTTTGCCTTGAGGCTTTGTTTAACTCATGTCACCAAAGGCCGACAATGTCTAAAGTGTGGGCACCTTTTACGCTGCCTAAAGCCAACAATGTAGTGTATGCACTGTAAAACGGACCTGTATAATGGGCCAACCATAATAGCACCTCGTCAATGCTGCAGCACCTGAACCGAAAGAAACGGGCGCGCACACACACACACACACACACACACACACACACACACACACAGAGCGAGAGAGAGGTTACATCTCAAACCACACCTTCCCCATACATAAGGTAGTGATTATAAATGCAGCAGATGGACAAATTAATTTGCATACATGAATAACCGCCAATTGCTTGCTCATTTTAAGGGGCCATTCATTTTGTATACCACTATTGATATAGATGTTTAAAAACACAAAATTATGTTTTATCCATTTACTTGATGAAAAAAATCAACAGAATACTTGATTCCAAAAATATTCGATAGTTGCAGCCCTAATCTAAACTACTTATGAATTTTTTGAAGAGGCATTCCATGACAAAACAACTAAGAGCTCCTGTTTTCTTAGCTGGCCTCCCATTAAGATAGAGACAAATCTCTGTTATGCTTTTGGTGCAAGATTACACATCTGTCCCAGCATAATTAAAATGTCTGTCTGAACACTTTTGGACATTTATAATGCATATGAGCATTGGAAAACAGAGTTGGGTTTACAGATATTACAGACGGACATTACTGTTTTTGTGTGCACTTCTGTTAGCTGAAGTAGATATGAACTGCTCATGGGCCTAATGCGTAGATTATCACAATTACTTGGTGGTTTTCCCACAAATGTCCTTGACAGGGATAGACTGCCTATAATGTTTGTTTTCTTTGCACTAAAATAACTATCATTTAATTTAGCCATTGACTAATTAACAAGACCTTCTTGAGTTGAAATGGTGTGGTGGAACTGGGTGAACTGAAACATGCAGGACATGGGGCTACAGGACCAGGAATATGAAACATTGCAGCCTACTGAATGAGTGCAGGCACTTTGTGACATACAGAGCTGGTTTTAAAAGTGCCTGTGTTTGAGACCTCAAAGAGAGAGCAGAGAGCTGGACCCGAGCCTAGTGGATGTTTTATCTGTATTAAATACTTTAGTCCCAGGAGTGAGGGGCAGAATATGGAGCAGTTAAGTGCTGCTGGGCTATGGGAAACACTCTTAGCCCAGGAGACTGTAGCTGCTCAAGGTCAAACTGGTGGCTTCTCTGCTTGCTTGATATAAAACAGTTAGGATTGTGCTTTCTTTAGAGACCTATTTTTTCCAGTATATAGCCTTTCATGTTTATGCAGTCTTGTAGATCATCAGATGTATGTGGGATTCAGAGTGGAAACAACTGCAGTTCTTCATTTTGCAGGAGAAGACAAAGACCTGCAGGACAAGGCAAAGCTCCAGAGATTTTCTACTGGTTCATTCTATTCAAAGTTTCGCACTGTGTGAAGGCCAGGCCCTGTATTAAAATAATGTACGTTTACAACAGAATTATTCTGACATAGACTTGCTAATGGCTGACACTTTATTGAGGTGGTATGGGTATTTATTATTCTCATGTGCCACTTAAATTTTAGAAACCAGTTTTGACTCTCCCCTGTAAATGATGTTTAAAAAATCTTCTCTTGCACGAGTGTGTTTATGTGCGGTTAAGCCTACATTGAGCTTGGTCAGATTGATTACTACTGAGCAGCTTTTCCGGCTTGTGAACCAATTTTCAGCTTTCAAGATTGATGTGTTTCCTTGTGGCAGAACCATTTCTCCTCTTAATGATCCTCATTATTAAGCAGGCGGGCTAAGTGGTGGACATATTAGTTTGGGTGGGGCTCCACTCCCTCCCACTACTTAGTGGTATGAGTGTCGTACATTATACCAATGCTGGCTCAGAGACCAAAAAGTAGTTTTACACTGTTGGCATGGCGCAGAATAAGACAGAAGACAGAACAGAGAAAGACACATTTTTCCCGACTCAGGAAAGAGATGTCTAGACCAGAATCAGATGACATTTTGTTCCAATCCCGAACAGTTCAAGAAAGAAAAAAACCTTGATTTGATTTTGACATGTTTCAATGCTGTTGCTTTGAAAACACGTTACACGTTAAACAAAATGTAGCATAACTATGAGTGACACCTTGCATTAAATAGGCAGTTTTACAGTATCACTTCATTAGATTGATATTTTTCATTCATTGTAACCGCTTATCCAGTTCAGGGTCGCGGTGTGTTACCCAGAATTACTGGGCACAAGGCAGGAACACGCCGGAAAGGGGGCGCAAGTCCTTCACAGGGTGACACACGCACATACACACATTCACTAACACCTATGGACACTCACATTTTTGTTCCCAATCCACCGACCAACATGTGTGTTTTTTTGGGGACTGTGGGAGGAAACCGGAGCACCCGGAGGAAACCCACGAGGACACAGGGAGAACACACCTCACAGACAGTCACCTGGAGAGGGACTTGAACCCACAACCTCCAGGTCCCTGGAGCTGTGTGGCTGCGACACTACCTGCTGCGCCAAGTCGCCCAGATTGATATTTTGCCATCGTTTATCTTTACTTGATAGATATTTTGCTAGTTTTCTCAAATAATAATAATAATAATAATAATAATAATAATAATAATAAATAATAATTTAAAGTGTCTTTAGCAAATAGAAAATCCTGGAAGTGTGCAAGTGAGTTTAAGGTTTCATTTAGCCTTGATATTGTGAGCTTCAGGCAGCAATGTTATAGTATATTTGGGTAACAGCAATTTCCCTAAATGAGGTTGGATTACCTGCTTGAGTAAACACACTACACCACAAACAGTCTTGAGCAAGTCATCAAAAGCTATATTTGCCTTTCTGCAATCTGCAATGAGTATAAGAAGGTGCCGGTAAATGCTTGCTATTACTACTGTAATAAATTAGCCCAAAAAAAATGTTTAATGACCTGCCATGTTAATTCCATCAGTACATCAATACATTTTTCCAAGCTTGAAGTCTGCACATCTTTCACTATCATTTCTGTTAAAGAACTACAGGCCAGTTGTCCTCACTTCCATGGTTTAATAAATGCTTTGATCTTCCAGTCCCCTCTCACACCACTAAACTGTTCTTCTGTCCATTGCACTTTCCTTACAGAGTAAACCAGCCAGTAGAGGCTTCACTTTATCCTCAGACATCTGGATAGTTCAGGCTCCACTGCAGGGATCCTAATCATGGGCTCCAGCTCTTTATTCAGTATTTTGTGTCTCAACAGTTCCACAGCAAACTGTCCCAGGCAAACATAAACCCCTTCATCTGCCTGTGGATTAGTGACTTCCTGATGAACAGATGCCAGAATGGGCACCGCTGACTCTCTCTATTACCTCTAATTCTGCACACAGTCATGTGCTTTAACCTCTCCTCTATTCTTTGTTAATACATGAATGCACAAGCAGCAACCCCTGTTTTATATGGAGGAGATGTACACCGTTACATCACACAGAAAACAGCTTGAAGCTTAGTCCTCAAAATATGTGAATTAATTCCTGCAAAAGCTATTGCCCTCTGGTGCGTATAAATGCAGCTGTTAATGTTAACGGCTAGCACAAGAGTATCAGAAGTTATTCTTACTGTAACACTTACAGAAATTCAATGTCTTCCAAGTAGTTTTCCTAAAAGCACAGTTAAGTATAATGAAGGGCTTGGTAAATTAGAAGCAGTAACCCTTCTGGACTTAACAGCTCTTGACAAAGCATGGTATATTAATGTGGACATTTCTATTCGAAACAGACTAACCCAGATATCTGTTCATTAGAAAAGTGTTGAATGAACCTTGTTTTGCTATCATGATGTGTCACAGTTTTTATTTAACAAGCTTGCTTGCTATGCACAGTGGCATTTGTCCAGTAATAATTCCCAGCATGCCTATTAAGTGGTGTCCAGCCTGTTCTTGTTTAATACTGAAGCATTCCCATTCCCAGTTACAGAGTCATAACATTCAAACTATGTTTTAAATTCCATTCATCATTGACTGGTCAGCTGCAGCTCTTAATCTATGCAACATGCATCAGCTGAGCATTCCCCGACCAAAGCAGTCACTCTCTACTCAGTGAAACATGGTCATTTTCTCTTTCTCTTACTTCTAGAGTTTGTCTCATAGCTAAAATTAATTGTCCTACATTTGTCTACATACATGTAGCCTGGTGCTTCCTTTCACAGTGCTGCTTCTTCTTGCTTTTCTTTTCATTCAGCACGAACCCAGCTGTTCAGAGAAACACTTTCACTACCCTTCTCCTCTCCGCCCCTATCCATTTTAGAATATGAGAGTCCTGGGTGGGCAGTCAGCGTTCTCTATCACAGTCTTCCACACCCTGGGACAGAAGACTGAATGAGATCACTAGCTGACCAAAAGGCTTGTGCCAAATACAGAAGGAGAGAGAGGCGGAGAGACAGAGAGAAAGAGATAGAGATGGCTCTTTCCTAATTGAAGTGTAGTTTAATGGCTGCCTTTAAAGAAAACGAGTGCAGCCTCTGAGCAGTAATATTTGCATTTATGAAATACAATCCAGCCTGGATGGTCTCTGAAGCTTTCCTAAAGGAATCTCTCCAGAGGTAATGGAACCTTTTATCTACTATAATTGTATGTGTGAGAGAGGCTTCTCCTGAGTTATGGGCTCCATTGTGGTACTGGATTTACTATTGGAATTGCCATGTTATTAAATAAATAAAAAGATGGAGGGCAGGGGTGGGCCTAAATGTGTCTTCCCACTCTTCTGCCTCTGATATGAGGCCTTCACATAGAGGCTCTTGTGAATTCAAAGGAGTGTCTATCCAACTCTTTAAACAGTTTCAGACCCAAGCTTTCAGTGTGATACTCATCATTTTCTAATACACACTCACACACAAACACACACTCTGCCTCTCACTCCATCTCTAATGGCTATTTTTATCTTCATGCCTGAGGCCTCTCCCAGCAGGAGTGCAGGGATTTTAAGTGTGTTCCCCTGCAATACCATTAATACTTAATCACTCAATTACTTTTCAATGCATACTCTGTCATGCAACTGTCTTGACTCATAATCCATGCAATACATTTGAGAAAGACAGAACGATTAACCATATTATGTTTCACAAACACCCTCTGTAATGATGTTCATGCCTCTCGCCTGAAAGAGTACAAACATGCATTTTTTAAATAATATATTTTATAGCTTTTATTAAAAGGCGCCTATGAAAATTCATAGTATTAGAAGCTATTTAAAAGTGACTGATATTTCAAACCTAGACATGGTTTAGACTTTCCAGTTTATATACTGGCAGATATTGCATAAAAAATATTAGAATTGATGTCATTGCGTCCCTATTTTCTCTGTGTAAAAGTTCAGTTCTGCATTTAATGATATAAACTGCATTCATTAGGTTGCTCAGCATTCAAGCGTTTACATGACAACTTTTTAAATTACCGGCAATTGAAGCTGTCTACTATTAAGAGTCTGTTGATTCATGCCATTGTTTAAATGCTTCACTATTATAATATTCCTCTGCTCACAGACTGTAGAGAGAGGCAGAAACATAACATGCCTGACTGTCATCTATGACCATAATTTTTCATGGCCTTACTGTAAATAAGCCTGCAAAAATAAACACATAAAGAGGCATAATTGAATAGTGCATGGAACAGCCAAGCAGTTAAAGTAATGATGGATTGGCCAGCTATCAGTGGAAGCGGGCAGATGAAAAAAAATAACATTATCACTATAATAACTGTAACGTGAAATAATCATAGAAATGTTTGGGCCTTGCCCTGCAACTCTGCACTGGGCCTCTGCCCAAACCATTACTTAGCTTCAGACAAAGGATAGACATGATTACATATGCTCTATTTCACTCAGCCATATAGTCAGGTAAACTCCCATTGTGTGTCAGAGGGAGACTAACAGAAGAGTATGCACAGAAACAGACCTGAATGCTATATAATCCTTGATGTTTAGGAAAACTCTGTTGTATTTATATAATGTATTGTCTCTCAGTAATTGTGAAACATGTCCATTTTGTCCTTTAACTCTGAGTTATCAGCATGTCCTTGTTTTTAACAGTTGCCATAAGTTTAAACTTCTGCTTTTAAATATCTCTTTCTGCCGCATCATAGATTACTACCTTCCCTTATCACACCTCCCCAACCTCCTCCAACCCTCTCTCCCCTTTTGTTTTTTATTTGACTACAGAAGGACTCGATGAAAGATGACAGAGGAGGTGATTGTTATAGCCAAGTGGGACTACACCGCTCAGCAGGACCAGGAACTTGACATCCGGAAAAATGAGCGCCTGTGGCTACTGGACGACTCCAAAACCTGGTGGAGAGTCCGCAATGCTTCCAACCGCACAGGCTATGTCCCTTCCAACTATGTAGAGCGCAAAAACAGTCTGAAGAAAGCCTCACTGGTTAAGAACCTAAAGGATACCCTCGGTAAGTCACCCGGCTTTGATACATGTAATGTAAATATGGAGGGTTTTTTCCAAAATGCATTAAACACAACTTTCACAAATTCCCTTCTCTTCATGTTCAAGTTATTATGAGAAGGCACATAAAGAATATTAGATTATATTTAAGTAAATTTTTCTATTTTAAAAATAGCTATTTAATGTATTATTTATATACGATAGTTATTTTTGGAACAAAAACCTCATATCCCCAAGAAGTCTGAGAGTCATATTGGATCATTTTATCTTGCTCTGTTCTGCAAATAATTTTGACAGTGTAAAAGCAGCTGCAAATTTAAACTAAAAAAAAATGTTAAAGGAATATTGTTCTATCAATGATTATTTTTAATACCATATTAATATAAAGCATTCATTTTTATTGTTAATGTTGTTGTTGTGAAATGTCATACCTGCTTAGTTTACACTGAGAGAAGTATATGCTTCTGAATATTTTCATATTTGAAAAGTGGAGCAGCCCCCTAAGCAGTTATTCTGTTTAAGATAAATTTGGACGTTAGTGGCATTGTCCTGCCATCAGGATTTAGTACCTGGCCTCTGTACCCTGTACTCCTGTGACAGGTAAATATCAGTCTCAGTCAGCATGCCCTACTTCATTCTGCCATTTCCAAGAAAAGTATATAGCTACCACTCAATATTCCATCTCTCAGAGTTCAGAGAATCTCAGGGGAACAGATCTTTTTGGAAACTCTTTGGCACAGGTCAAAGCACATGAATATTTCATCATTTAGACATTTGATTTACTCAACTTCAGCATTTCATTTCAGGACTGCCAAAATTGCACAAGAATAAACTACATTCATTACAGAAGTTATAATTATACTTAGAAAATAATCATATTTCAAATTCCTTCCAGTTTACCTGTGTCATGTTTCTAATTCAGCAGTTCTATTTCCCTTTGCAGTATTCCATCTTATATATTTCCTGAAAGTTGAACCCATCACACTTGCTTTTAGCAAATTATGGAATGGGACTGGCTTCAGCATGCACTCCAGAGTTCAAAAACAATCTGAAAGGAAAGAATGTAGAAAAGGTTGAAGGTTGGCATTACAGATCAGGTATATCAGGCCCATAGTGAAAAGTACCTTAGAATTGAATAATACTCACTATAAAGAGCTTATTAAAAATCTCACTAAAGAGTGAGATTGAAATGTAGAAACATATTTCACTAATTTTAATCTTGTACCTGTACCTGACACTGTATTTATTATCATGTTTAGGGCAAATCCTTGTATCCCCCATAATGATAACACCACCTCCCTCATGTCAGACAACGGGGATTACAATGTATTTAGGTTTGTTCAAGATATTTACCAAACTGGAGGGAATTATGGAATAAAAATTTACAGCAGCTAAAGTGTAAAGAATTCATACAACACCAAAACCTAATGATAATAGTTGTGCCAATCTCTGGTGGCACTTATATGGCAAAGTCATTTTTATTCTTGTTCTCTATGTTCATTAATTGCCTTTGTTAATGGGTTGTGAAATACAGAATCCAGAGGTGATTTATAATTATTTGGAACTGGGAGATTAACTATGTGAGACTGGGATTAATGGTGTCTGATTGGGTAAAAGGAAATGAGTTCTTATAATATTCAGTGACATGAGACAGAGAGCTCAGCTGAAGCAGGAGTTTCTGAATCATTCATATCAAAGAAAATTATTGGAATAGTTAATAATTTAATAAATTCATGGACTGGATAAATGGCCTTGCAATCTATAAAATTTTATTTTATTAAAATAAAATGTTAAACAACAGTGATGACAGCTTTAATTGAATTATTTCTGTGCTTTCTCATTTTCCAAACAAATTGGAGATTCATTATTAAAAATTCTTAATAACTTGTCACTTTTTTCTTTTAGCGTGGAAAAGGTACTTGTGGGGGAAAACACCATAAATGTGTTTTCTTATAAACAAGCTCATGAAAGCTATTTGGCTTTGGGTGGCGCTGTGTGTGAATGGTGAATGGAAGAATAGTACCTATGTTTGGCTTAATATTTTGAGAATGTTTTTTGGGAGCTGTAGCCATGATTCACAGGCTTCATTCACTTGGCAAACTCGATCTATTCTGAGTGCTAAAATAATTGTAGACTTGCTTGACTGGGCACTGTGTTTGACTAATGAGCTAATGGAAGTAGAAGTAAGTTTATGTAATGAGTAATGGATTGTAGGGAAGATGTTTGAATGCCTAGTAATTTAAGGTAAACCACTTATAATGTCCTTGATGAGTGACTTTGTATGTTTTTGATGATTAAATAATGGTATCTTCTGATGTGATTGGGTTCAGTGTCCAGTAAAACTCAATGAATCCTTGATGAAAGAAAAGACCTGGGACACCATAAACTATAAAGTATTTGAAATCCACAAAAAGCTTTTTTTTCATAGATTCAGAAGTGTATTGCAGTGACCTACCATAATGAAATCTAAGCTTTTGAAAGTATTGCATTCTAGGTATATTTTCCCCAAGGGGATGTCTGATTAGTGGTTGTCAGGGTGACATCCCTGCTCCTCCCTATTTCCACTTGAGCACAAAGGCCTGTCAATCTTTTAAGATCAGAGGTTCTTTCCCCAAGAACTCCAGGCATGTACACACAAGCACACACGTGCAAGCACACCGTTCTTCTGAATTCATGTTCACATCTGGTTTCTCATTTTAGTAAGCACAAATACTTTAGTTACCAAAACAATATTGACCTAAACTGCTTTTTGGCTCTTGGCTTGTTTATGTAGCATTGCCATAAATTGGTACGTTTTTTTCCCACACAACTCAATGGCTGGTATTTTGTTATTGAGTTTGAGTTTAAAGTTGACAGTGCTTTTTATTCTGTTCCTTCTATTGTTATTTATTTTCAGTTTAATACACTTCACTGTAAGTCTGGGTGAAAAACTATAGCAATATATGTCACATTAAAAGCATCATAGATTACTTTAAGAAAAATGTTTGATAGAGCATTGTTTTCTCACTTAAATGTGTAAAAAGTGCTCCACCAGGAAACTACAAATTGAATATTGTGTTGCACACTGACTCGTTGTGAATGAATGAATGTTTAACTGATGTTTGTCAGTGACCCGTCTAGAGCTTTAAAGGCTCACTCTGTAATACTGACACCAAGCGTTTAATATCGAAACTATAATAGTTTTAAAACAGTGGAGAGAGCTGTCCCCCTCCTCCTCCCCAGAAGTGAAGCTCGAACAGTTGTGAGTTTGAGGAAAACTGAACGAACAAGCAAGGGACGAGTTTAAGAACTTGGGCCATAGCTAAGAAGACTGTGCCATAATCAACATTATTGAATTATTCATAATATTTGTATTCAAGAATTTAGTTCCACCTTAAATATTTACTTTGTTTTGCAGCTTCTTATTGAATACTCATTTCCACCTTAAACAGCTATGCGAAGCTAAAGCTAGCTCTAGGTTTATAAACAAAACTAGTTTTGAAGCATTACTTCCCATTTTATCAATTTAAAACACGTGACCAAGTGTACATCATGTCTCTAAAACATCTACCTACTAGGGAAACGCATATATTTGCTGTGTACTACCAAAATTGATTTCTCCGTTCCACCTTAAATAGGTGAATAACGCGAGACTTTTCAAACAGTTCTTACTCCTTATTTTGTTTACAACACACACGCCACGGAGAAACACGCAGAAATCTGCATCAGTTTCATGAAAACAAACAAACAATGGTATAATTTACACTTTACATTCATATTGTTATTCACCTTCTTCGTATAAAACACACAAAACACCGTCCTAACACCTTTTAAACGCTGCTATGCCTCACGTTCTTTATATAAAACACACAACCAATGGCGTTTACTCCTTTTAATCTATGTATAGGCGTCTGTACTTCTCTAATTTTTCAGAAATGATTTGCTGTTACCTGTTCAGGAGAAAATTAGCCAGCTCTGACTCTGTTCTGTTGCTGCATCTAAACTGCCCCCATTTTTCAAACATAGGGCCAATATTTCCTCTCGTTTTACTTCGTCTCTGGTCATGGACATTTTTAGGAGGGCAATGGGTCTTTTTGGGTTCGGTAAAATATAACATTAACTATGTTCACTTCATTGTTCATGGTCATTTCCTAGCTGCGAGACACTGTTTGTAGACCTGGCCACACGGTGGACTGTAAAATGAGGGCAGGACGACAGGCAAGTTTAACTTAGGCCACGTACAAACAACGTGTCGTTTTCCCCCCTCAACTACACCATTGCGCTTTAGAAAAAGTTTCGAAATGTAAACAAACCAGAGTAAAACAATCATAATAGAGTCCTCTGTAAATGTAGCATTTTTAGTCTCTGGAGGTAAGGCTGCGCACTGATTATAATCATTGTGTTTATTTATTTATATATTTATTGAATATATATGTATTTATTTATAAACCGATCACATTTTCAAATAATTATGTAACCGTTTTCAGTGAGTCAGATTTTCTTTATCAGGGCAGGATAATCATAATGTAAGTTTACATAGGTCTAGTGAAATCTTTCTGAATTTGTGTAATTTGCATATTCTTTATGTGTGTTCTGAAAAATATTTTATTATTTTAAATAATGATATTATAATAAAATAATTAACATTAAAAGCAGTAGATGTATATAATTTTTAGAATGGCTTTCTTTTAAATGTATGATGTTAAATGTTATATTGCGATAATTATTGATTTGATCAATTTAGGGGGGGGGGGGGTCATTGTAATTTTTGTGTCTGTATCGCCCACACCTACTTCACTGTGCTTTTGTACCTTCTAATCTCTTTTTAGTCATTTTAAACAGTCTTGACTCTCTCTGCATGTGTAATGTGTCTGTGGGTTTGCATGAATAATAAAACCCTAGTCCAGTAGAATGGCGGTTTTGTGTACTTGTGTCCTGCTTCTGCCCCTTGTGTAGGTAGGAGGAAGGCAGCACACTAAATGCCTCTTTTAACTGGTCTTTTGAAGTTACTGCTCACACAGAGCTAATGCTCAGCTTCCTCGCCCTGAAAGCTTTACGTAATCCCAAATGCTGTGTTTGTGTGGTAAAGCCAGAAACTGCCTCAAACTGAATTCAGGTTTGGATGTGATTAAAAGGGCCTTTTTTGTACCTACACAGTTAATCAGTCAAAAATTTGGTTTTCTTAATTCTGTTAAACACATGTGGATCTCTGGAAGACTGGAAGATTTTTAGATTAAAAAGTTTGTTGTGAACCTAATTCAATGTTTTAAAAGTGGCTTACATTTAACTACACATTTATGCCTTCATTCACCCATTATCTTTAAATATGCTATTAGTCCCGCCTCTATCTCCTCCCACCCCTTTGCTGCTTTCCTGGACAGCACCAACCTGCAAGTTGATGGAATAGGTTCCTTAGGTTTTTATGTAACACACTGTCTTGAAATACTGCAGAAGTGGAAATGTTCAGTAATGGCACTGACAAAAATAAATCAACAAATCAAATAAAAAAAATATAAAAAAATAAATGTCCAGTTAGTTTAAAACTGGCAAATCTGCAGAACATATTAATTGAGAAATGTCAGCCTGATATAATGTTATTTTTTAATAGAGACACTTTTTCCTTTAACCTAGTGCTGTCAGTTGCTCAATTGAAGACTAAGAGTTGTTTCTCTCACTGCACAGCTCTGACCTTTGGAGCAGGCTTTTTGTACCGTTTTAACGAGTCTCAAGGAGTGATCTTTCATTTTGCTGTCGTGTGGAGATGCTGTAGAACTACGTACTTTACCCTTTCCCAACAGATATGAGTTAGATGTTTTTCCCCCTCTTCTCTAAAGGATTTGTTCTTGGCCTCTGCTCCCTTTTCACCAAGACTAAGCTGTGGTGCTGATGTAGAAGCCATGCTTCACGAGACTTAAGCTGAACATGTTCCTGTTCTTATTATAGCATCAGCAAACTGTGAAGAAGAGATACATGACAGATTTGGAACCACAGGTATTCTGCGAGACAGAAATATTAGATTTTCTGATCTAAATGTGACTTCTTGGTAAAATACAGGTTAAAAAATAAGAGGAAATTTCCAAATCTATAGTTAAGAAGTTATTTCATGCTGTAGAGAACAATGTAATACCTCCCTGAAAATATACAGCTTCCTTTTTATTCCAGATGTTCTGTGCATCTTTTCACTGACATGGACAACTCAGTATCATGGGTCTGAAAGGATGTGAATTCATCAAGGTGATGTTACTGAAAAATCTGACTTGTGGAATACAGTTTTACAGATTCATAAGTTTAAATATAACATGGACTAATATTATAAAAGAGAACAAACATAGGTAATTAAAAAAAATAAGTATTTGTTTTGTGCGTTCCTCAGTCTGTTTGTGTTTTATTTTCATCTATAAATTCATTCATTTCATTCATTCATTATCTGTAACCACTTATCCAGTTCAGAGTCACAGTGGGTCTGGAGCCTACCCTGAATCACAGGACACAAGGCAGAAACACATCCTAGAGGGTGCGCCAGTCCTTCACAGGGTGACACACACACACATTCATACATACGGTCAATTTTGAGTCGCTGATCCACCTACCAACGTGTGTTTTTGGACTGTGAGAAGAAACCGGAGCACCCGGAGGAAACCCACACAGACACAGGGAGAACACACCAAACGCCTCACAGACAGTCACCCGGAGCAGTGCTCAGACCCACAACCCCAGGACCCTGGAGCTGTGTGACTGACACTACCTGCTGTGCCACCATACCACCTTTTCATCTGTAAATAATGGTGGTTAACTGGTCTGAAAGAAGATCTTTGTTCAGTCGAGGTTTCCTCTCCACTGTTCTGCTCAAGTCGACAGCTTCCTGCCTCTATGGGACTGTTCAAAAGAAACTTGGAGGAACTATTTCATATCGTGTCATGTCAGAGGCTACACACATGCACATATACTCTTGTACGCAAGGTCTTTTTTTCTTCATCCCTCTTTTCCAACGCCTCCTCAGATGTTCAGCTCACGTATTCGCCACTCTTGGTGGGATGTGATTCTATTTTCAGATTTTCCCAAAAGCTTTTTTGTTCTGTTTGTGTTGCTGTCTTCATTCCCTGTCAGCAGAAGCCTCAGAAGTGCTCCCAACTCCCAGAGAAACACATCTTCAGATCACCAGCAGAGGAAAAGTTTGACTGCTACTCTGTTTGAACTATAAACTCGTCTCTGTTTACGCTAGGCCAAGCCCTCCCTCTGCAACAACCTTGCTGCCCGATGTCAGAGTTGAATCAATAAAGCCAACTTCTGTTTGGATCTTACGCTTTTGAACATTGACAGTCACAGCTCGAAAGCCAGACCTAACAGACCTGCACCAAGCGGAAGACCTCCCTACTTCTGGTTGTTATTAGTGTTCACCCTGGTAACCCAGTTGTTTCCCCCCCTCTTCTTTTCACCAACTGACCAGAAATACTGCTCTAACCTCTTTTCTATGGTCCAATCAACATATCCACACATCACCTTACATGTTGGATAAACACACCATTTGCACATTTGGACATTTTGGATACATGCCAGTGTCTAAAGACAGTATATATTATATTCACAGCCTCTGAACTGTATCATTTCAAGGATCCCTTAGTATATGAATGTACACCTTTATGCAATAGTATTTAGTAATATTACTGTGGATGCATTTTAATGATGCTCTTATGTCTTGGCCCATTTTTCAATTGAGGCTAAATCTATTTCGTCTCTGTACAGAATGCACACTACAAAAGAATTTCATAAAACAGTATGATTATGCTCCAAACCCACCACCCACCGTCTGATCAGATTATCTTTTGGCAAATTTACAAAAACTAAAGTGAAAATATTAATAAATCTATGTGTGACAGTTTATTGGCCAGAGTTTAGGGGCAGCCTGCATTATGCTAGATTTCTAATATCTCAGCCTTACACATACACACCTGTAATTCTCATATGACAAAAGCTTTATGTATGTAAATAATATTCTGTTAGCATTGGGCTGTGGAAATGCAGACTGTTTAGTGACTGGGTTCTGATCAATACCTCCAACATCAGCATCTGTGCTCATTCATAGGGAACATGTTATGAAAAATGACATTTTAGGTTCCAGTACTGGGAGTGACTGCCAATCCCAAAACTCTCATAAAGATTACATTTCTGAGAGTGCAAAGATTAAATGAAACGGAGTAAAAGAGACACAATTCGCGTGAAGAAATTAGTGTATTGAGGAAAAAATGGCAAAAGCAAGAACACAGGATGAAGAGAGCCAAGCAAATATGTCTGAAAACAACTTCTGTTCACTCCTTACTCCTGTGCACTTGTGTTGAGACAAAAGTCACCGGGTTTCCATCCAAAATTTCACTAATGTCATGCACAACAAAAGTGTTATAACCTTCAGATGATGTAGCCTCTCAGGATGTCGTGATCAGGGAAGGCATGGAAACAAGATGAAGAGATTTGAGTGGGTTTTTGCTTAGTCAAAATGTTTTTTATAAAACCACTTAAAGTGTGATGCTCAGAGATGTTGCACTTGAGGAGTGTGGTCTCTGACATTTGCGCAGTGCTGTATATGTGTACAATAATCTACACATGTTCTAAAATCTCAGAAGGTGGTGTTCCTAAAGCATGAATAGGAGGCCAGAGGGAGGGGAATCTGTGGAGTCTGTCAAAAGCCCATGGTCCAGGGCTTTGTCTGCAGTGTGTCGTAGTACTGTGTCGTAGGCGTGAACCTCCAGAAATACTATTGTTTTTTCCATCTCTAGTTTTCAGCATTATGAAATTCTAACCTTTCCACCTCATCAGAGTGTTTAAACATTCTTGTGATATTTGGGTGTTTTTGTGAGTTTTGGCCCTTTCCAGCATATTTTTATCCACATGATGGATGAAAAACCAGAGATATTTATTATCACTTAAAGGGTCATTGTTCTTTAACTGAATAGGTGTTGAAACCAGTTGTTCTAAACAGGGCTGTTAAGACAGTGGGAGAAAGGTGCAGTGTTGTTTTGATCCTTGTAGTATTTTGACCAAAGCATTTCACGGTCATTTCATTAAATGGAAATATGTTAGCTTGTGGAAAAAGACTAGAATCCGTCCCTGTTATTATTTTGCATCTAGCCTAATGCTTTCTGAAAAGAGTAGAAGCCAGTGCTTCAGCCTCGTTTCTGTGTACAGGTTAATGCTCACGTTGGGATATCACCTTTTTTTGGCTGACACATCTGGTAGAAATTGACCATGGAGTGCACTTCAGTAATCAAGGGCCCAGGAGTATGGGGCTTGGGCGCTGTGAAAGTGTGTTATTTTTTTCCCCCTGATACCTGTGTGCGTGTAAAAAGCCTCTCAGGTTGTGTGATGGCCTGTTGGAGAGTTGTGACAGGCATCAAATGTTCCCTTGTGTCCTCACATCTGTTACTGAACGGGTCAATGGCTGCCAAATATACATCTCTCTCTCCTGTCAGGTCTTGTCAAAATAAAGCTCTGACATGCACTCTCAACAGCTCTCTCTCTCTCTCTCTAGCTCTCTCTTCCCCTTTCTTCTCTCCCTCAACCCCTACCTCTCTCTTGACTTAAACATTACCCTGATTGTACACCGCTCTATACAATAGACATGGGTGACATTTTAACCTTTCAATCATAAACTATGTAGATGCCACTTGACCTTGGGAGACCTGTCAAAAATAATGGTTTGGTGTTCTACTGCTCTCCATCTCCTGCTGTGTACATTATGACATTTACTACAGTGTTGGTAAATCTTTGGTTACATCTTTGTCTGCTGTACCTTTGTAGACACACATGGGTTCATCCTATTAACTTTTGTACAAACACACACACACACACACACACACACACACACACAGAATGTCTTCCTTCCCTTGACATTACCTGAAAAATTGGGAGAGGCCTTTTATGCTGCTTCCTGTCAAGACCAGAAGATGAGTGTGTCCTACTTAGAGCAGAGCACAGTATCTGTCCCATTTACAGGGATTTAAATAGACACAGGAGATGTATTCGTACCACAGAGATATGTTTTCCAAATTATTTACATGTTCTGCCACACATCTGATTGATGTTTATTTAAAAGACAGCAAAAATTACACAGCAACGCAGAACTTTTCCAGATTCTCTCTTGAGCATCTGTATGTGTTAAGCCAAAATTACATAACATTTGTACTGGACATTACCCAGATTTGATCCTACTAGCCCCCCCTAGTACACATTCCAGGAAATGTCAGAGTGAACGCATGTGTGAATAGAGCCAGAAATGTCTCGGAGTATCATGCTATATTTCGCAGGTACTGCTGCATGCGTAAACCACATGGAACATTTACAGCTGTGAGAATGTGTGTGATGTAGGAGATCTCCGGTTGTACATCACTTGCTTCAGAATATGTTGGGACTCAGAATGCTTTCCATTGGAGTGTCCAGGAAGTAGTCATCAATGATTTCCTATTTCACTGAAATATTTATGGGGTGATAAACAGTCCAAATTGATGTTGTCAACATGGAGAAGATTAGGGAATATGTAAACGAATGACACACGTGAGTGTAGACCTCCGTGAATGAGTTCTAAATGTATTTTCACTTTTTTATGGCTATGTCCCACTTAAGTGCTACGCCCCACTTCTGCCCTGATAGAGTCTTTCCTCACTTTACTGGCCATCGCAGTATGGCATTAATTCATTCTCCATGAAATTTTCGGTTTCACCCGAATAAACCTCAGCTCTCCACTGCAGAACTGTAGGAGGACTAAATTACTCACGTTAGGAAATGGGACTCGCATTGCAGGATGCATTGCAGTTTAAGCTGCATTATTGAACCTCAGATGTGGGGCATAAAGAAAATAGCTTTTTAATGGATTGAGCTCTGTGGGTGTTAATAAAATGTGTTTTTGAGTAGAGAGAATTATGAGTAGAGGGCGTTGTATGTCATATCTAGATTAAACGGTGCCATAATCTTATTAATGGTGCAGAATGACAGCAACACCTTCCTAGTTTACCCTGACAAGTCCACTGTTTTTAAATGTAGTTTTACTGTACTACTGAATTTTAAATGTGTGATTCTGTTTTGGCGTATCGTTCACAGATATATTGTAATTGAATAATAATGAATTATGCATTTAATGTAATTTACATTCTTTACATTCTGTTTTGTGTGAGACCTTTAGCATATTGGGGGGAAAATAGAATGCAGGAAATGTTATAGTTGACAATTAATAATTCATATTTTCTCACTCTTTACCAACACCCCCTTCTGTCTTCTAGGCCTCGGGAAAACAAAGAGGAAGACAAGCGTGCGTGATCCCTCTCCTACACCCAGCACAGACGCAGAATATCCATCCAATGGCAGCGCAGGAGGCGGTGGAGTGGGCGGAGCTGAGCGGATCTACGATCTCAACGTTCCTGCTGTGGTGAAGTTCTCCTACACGGCAGAGCGAGAAGATGAGCTGAGTCTGATGAAGGGCGACCGGGTTTTGGTGATGGAGAAGTGCAGTGACGGCTGGTGGAGGGGCAGTCACGCTGGCAGGGTGGGCTGGTTCCCCTCCAACTATGTCCGGGAGGAGGTGGGGTATGGAGACATGGATGGAACTTTCATGGACTCTGTTGGGGGCTACCGCTCACTAAGGGCGGGGCCAGGGGCAGCTTTGTCTAATGGTCGGCCTGGAGGTCGAGGGGGCCCAGGGGGCTCGGTCCTTCATGTGGTTCAGACACTGTACCCGTTCAGCTCTGTCACTGATGAGGAACTGAACTTTGAAAAGGGTGAGACCATGGAGGTGGTGGAGAAGCCAGAGAATGACCCTGAGTGGTGGAGATGTAGGAACAGCAAGGGGGTGGTGGGCCTTGTGCCCAAGAACTATGTGGTGGTACTCAGTGATGGTCCGGTAAACAGAGGCCCCAGTTCAGGCTCTGGATCCCCACACATCAGTCAAATGGCACCCTCACGTACAGGCAAGTTTGCCGGTAAGGACTGGTACTACGGCAGTGTGACGCGGCACCAGGCGGAGTGTGCACTCAACGAGAGAGGAGAGGAGGGAGACTTCCTCATAAGAGACAGCGAGTCATCGGTGAGAAAGCAGAGATCATATTTCATACACACACACACAATCTACATGTAATTTGACCAACAGCACTCAAGCTTTTGTGTACAGCTGTATCATATTTAACATTAATTTAACATCTACTGCTGCCATCTGGTGGTGTAATCTTACCAATACAATTCACCACTTTTCTCTAAATAATGCTTTCTCTCTCTCTCTCTCTTTCTCTCGCTCTCATTTGTTTCTCTGCCCCCTCCCCATCTTTCTTTGTCATTGTCTAACCCCTCTCCCACTCTCCCCCCAGCCCAGTGATTTTTCAGTGTCTCTGAAGGCAGTGGGAAAGAACAAACACTTCAAGGTGCAGCTGCAGGACGGAGTGTACTGCATTGGCCAGCGGCGCTTCAGCACCATGGACGAGTTGGTGGAGCACTACAAAAAAGCTCCCATCTTCACCAGTGAGCAAGGAGACAAACTATACCTGGTGAAACCTCTCGCCTGAGCTCAGCTCCCTCCTGCTGGATACCGTCCGTCTTCACGCCTCGCTCTGTGTTCTTGCCTTCCCTCCTCTGTCCTTTCCCTCTGCCTCTGTCTCATTCCTGGTGAAGCCTTGGGGCTAGAGAGCAGAGTCCTCTCCTGAGGGTGTGTTGTTTCAGGGCTACATGCTTTTAAGCCCGGCTCTAGCTAGGAGTAACTCAATGACGTATTTGGTATGAGTTGGAATATCCTCATGGCTGTCAGACATCCTTTTTAAAGAGTGAGTTCTGACCTCTGTGGAGGTTCCTATAGTAAAAAAACATATGGTCTGATGTCGCCTTCACTAAGTGACCATTGTTAGCCCTCTATGCCTTTGGCTGACAGCTCCTCTGCTCTTACTGCATCTGGTAAAACAGCGTTAGTTCCTTGGCTGCCTCTCACAAGACTCCAACTGCAACATTTCTCCTTTCAGGGAACACTTTGGGCCAACGGTAGAAGATTATTTTTGTGATTACAGCATGTGATGGACTGCTTGGCTCATACTTAAGCTTCATACAGACATCACTGTTGCACTTCCTCTGTACGTACATTGCTTTTGAGGTAGTGCGTGAAGTGCAGAATGGGACGCAGACCAAATTGCATCTACGTTCAAAGGGTAAATTAAAAGGCACCTTCATCTTCTCCGCATGTGCCCCCAACTGTGGCCATCTCAGAACTGAGTCTGAATCTCCATCAGCACTGGACCCTGAGAGCTAAATAGACAAAGTTCAGACACTGTAGCTAAACATTGCTTTGAAGCTGATTCCAAATGCTGAACTCGACTGCTGAATCTGACTACCGCCCTCACTCACTCACAGCTCGTACTGCACTCAGCTCATCAACTGTTTACCACAGAGTCGAGTTACTCTTCAGGGTTTCTTCAGGTTCAGTGGATTTAATAATAGGGACGGACCTGCCTCGCCCAGTGACTTGAGGAAGAGGAGTGGGGCATTTCTGTAGCCCATCCAGGAGTTTGAATGCGTGTCTCTCTACAACCAAATGTGCCACTCATCTCCTTTCCTGCAATGCTCAGTGTCTTAGAGCTCATTATCAACTCAAACACACACACACACATCCTCTTCCAATAACACTCACAGCTAGCTGATTGTGAACACTAATTTAAGAGTAATAATACCTGAAAACTGATTTTTGTTCTTTTTCCATGTCTGTGTGTTTACCAATAAAAGTGTTGATCAAGGGTTTTCTCAGCTTTTTTTAAGTAAAAAGATAACGTCTGAATGTTATTGAGCAGTTATTTAATTCCTCTTTTCACTGTATGTACATAAATATATACATATATAAATATATTATGAAAAAAAGCTATGGTGCATATATTAATTGTTTAGATCCAGCATTATGGTACTGTACTGAAGACAGTGTGGTGAGAATTAAAATACTTTTGTTCAATAAAAGTTTTGCAGAATAACAGAAAAGCACATCAGTGCAGTCACTTGGCTTTTCAGTCATTCATCATCATCATCATCATCATCATCATCTTTTCCACTTATCCATTTCAGGGTCGCAGTGTTTCCAGTCTCATTCTCTTTATTGTTTTTTTCATTTTAATCTTTTAATTTTTTTAAACTGGCACAACACACATGAATGACCTCACAGCAATGAAGAAAATAAACCTGTAACACCGGACCCTAAAATGATAATCGGTGTTCACAAAAGACCAAACTAATTCCATTCATTATGATGTGCTTCCAGTGCAAATATAATGCGTGCATTGTTGCAGCGCCGAAAGTGGCGCAAACTCCTAAATACATCTCTGTTCAGATGGTCTACAAATAAGCTCAGCGTCTCTGAATTTAAAAAAAAATTAATAACCAGACAAAGTCACTGAAAACACATTTACAATGACAGCCTGACCCAGCACTAAGCCTGAATCTCCATCAGCACTGGACACTGAAAGCTACATAGACCAAGCTTTTACAGTTCAGACACTAGCTAATCTGCACTCCCTCAACATCCTGAGGCGGTTTCAGCTTTGACTGATTCCAGATGCTGAACTCCACTGCTGGAGCTGGCTACTGCTCTCATTTATTTCATTATGGGACATGAATTTAATTTTTTCCAAACAACTAAAACCTGCTGTTTCCATTGTTGGAATATTGCATTGTAGGACACAACATAAAAGGGACCGTTTTTTAGTCATTTATTTATTTACTTTTATTCCTTTTATTCCTTATGCATTGTCAGAATGATTGTACAGTAGCACACAGTCATGGTAAAATGAGTATAACACATGGAGAAAATGAGAACAGAGGAAAAAAGAGAACCAAGTAAGAATCAAAGTCCAGAGCTTCTGCATCTCACTCTTCACAAAGGTCTGTGCCTGGGCTGTTTAGACAGGGCGAAAAGTGCTGTTGTGTTTGATCCCTTTGATATTTTGATAGCTTAATAGCTTGTCACTTAAATAACATCGTAGAGCACTTTGTTAACTTGTGAAATATTGATATATTATGTCCCTTTAAACATATAAGCTGTATTTACACTAACACAGTTTAATAACAAATGGAATGGATAAGTAGAAATGGCCCTAAATGTCTTTCCTCAACTGGTTCCATTTACTGACCCTGACAACTGTCATTATTAAATTCTCTGCTTTTTTATAGATGTGAATTTTGCCCCTGTAGTGACTGCTCATATCACTCAATTTACTAGTGTTTACACTGGCAGCTGTTCGGCTCGTACTGCACCCCCTGAAACGGTGTGTTTCTGGAAGGCTAACTCTCATTTATTGAAAATCAAAATGGGTTTCACTATTTTCCCGCACTATTACCAGCTCATTGAAGCATTCAGATGTTTTGTTCTCAGCTGGCTTAACACACACATGACTTAACAAGCAGGCACTCAAAATGTGTTTGAATGTGTTACACTATCTGCAGTGGCGGATGCTGGTCTTTCAAAGAGGGGAAGCTCAATTTCGACCTACATCATAAAATGTGTCCGTTCCTTTTCAAGAAAATGATCTGTGACCCTGTCGTACCAACAAGGCGTCTTTTCCAGGGACTTGACTAGTGTCCTCTCAATGGCCAGCAGAGCTAGGCTGCTTAAACGGCCTTGGCCCATGTAAAGTGTGTCCGTCTGTGAGTGATCTGTGACGGTGGAGGTGCTCAGCAGCACCCGCTGGACAGAAACTGTGATAGAAGTCAGAAAGAGTGATAGAAGTCAGTCTCCAAACACAAGCAGCTACAAAAAACCCCACCAGAAATAGAAGCTCGATTTGTCGCTAGTCGTTTTTAACAAAGAAAATGCCACTAAGAGGTTTAAGAAAATCTCTGGTTCAACTCAGAACAGAATGAAAATTTAATGCTCTCACGGATCTTTACACCAAAGGATCGCTGATTCGCTCATTTCGCTGTCAATCAAAAAGGGATTCAGCCTCAGACAGATCATCCAATCATCATGCAGAAGCTGAGCGTCCGGGCCAGCCGAGGCCAGCCCACTGCCCCATAGACCCCCAGAGACGCTGAGCGCCCGATGGGCGGGACAAAGCCCAGCATTTATCCAATGGCTCGTCTCGTTTCGCTGTACTTCGCTATTGAACTCTGTGGACGCTCAGCGTCCGCACTGTTTAAATCACTATGAAGCTCCGGGAATGACTGAGAGAAAAGCCGCGTCTTTACCAGTGATAAGAAGCTGATTCTGAACAAAAGTTGAGCGCGTTGTAGTGCATATTTATTCACTGACATGTACACACAACAGAATATATTTGATCACTTATTTTTTGACATTTTAGGGGAAGCTGAGCTTCCCTTGCAGTCTTAGAGCAATCGCTTCTGCCTATCTGACTTTAGAGTACTTAGGTTTTATATGTACATATATCAGTCTTTCACCAGTGAGTGTCACCATTACTCACGGCATCGCAGGCTCCAGACTCCAGAGAAGAAACCAAAGGAAACGGAAGTGAAAATCCTCAGCTTTAGCACAGACTCTTAATAATCAGCTCCAGGAGGCACCATGTGTCTGTCGCCTGGACACATGAATGAGGGGTGGTCTGTATACATTAATATCAACAAGCCCTTCTACACTACAAAGAGTGTAGGAACAGACCTTTTGAGTATACTAAAAATAACCATATCTTTTCATAGTGATATATAACGTTTTCAAACCCTTTACTCAATATGTATCGCATTCCCCCCAGCGCCAGGAGTTAATAACTAACTCAGATATGTCTGTCTTCAAAGATAATCAGATCAAAGACTCATGACACCCAGCAGTGAACAAAGTTTCATATCGTCTCATTCATTACCAAGAAATCAGGATTTTAATATTTTTCTATCCATTTCACATGATAAGAATGTCGGATATCAGTATGTTATGCAGTCTTTAGATTATGAATTGAATCTTGCGGGCTTTATTCTTTTCTGTCTTTGCAGGCATGGCTTTATTTATTGTCACTATATGTGCTAGTCATGCCTGAACTGCACCTGCATTACAGTCGAGAATCATTTTAAAATAAAAGACTTGCCTGCAGGTAGAACATCACAATAGACTTCGTGGAAACAAAGAAAACCAGCAAATGTTTTCCTTTCTAACTTCTGGATGTTTAATATCTACATTGTGCTAATCTCAAATTGGGAATTCATTTAAAGAAAAATGAATACCGTTTATAAAAACTCAAACTTCAGACCAAAAAGTAACATGTACTTTGCAACAAAACAGTTTAGCAACTTAAATTTGTGTTTTAAATTATATTCAAATAAGACCCAACACCCCAACTTTAAACTATGAGGAGCAAACACTGACTCTAGAACTTACAATTATACCGACCTGCTGGTGATATACTTACTAGTTAATAGCATCAGAGCTAATGTCACTGACACATTCAGGCAGTCTGGGACAGTGGCATCTTGTGGCCAGTCATAAGGAAAGCTTCATTTGCTCGAGTAACAACTCCTGTAACAGGACAAAATTCATTCATTGTTTATAAAAGCTTAATTCTACATTAAACTTACATTCAGATTTTTATTTCCCAAAATAAAGAGAAAACTAAGTCACTACATTTATTTACTTCACTCACTGTGATGATATATATTGCTCTTCTAAAAGGTATCTGCTAAAAGCCTAGTCCTAGTGTCTTCTGAAATAGCTAGTGCTTCACTGTGGCCTAACTGTTCAGAACAGAAACCACCCTGCATACACTCCTTATTTCACAGCCCCCTGCCTCTGGTAAACTCTGATTTACCACTTTAAGGCAATGGTGTGTGAAACAAGCAGAGCTTTTATTGTAGCGGGGTGGGTCAGACTTAATATCTCTTATGTGATGATACCAGTTTTGAACAGAATATATATATATTTTCATTCATTATCTGTAAGCGCTTATCCAATTCGCTTTAGGTCCAAAGCCTACCTGGAATCATTGGGCGCAAGGTGGGAATACACCCTGGAGGGGGTGCCAGTCCTTCACAGGGCAACACACACACAGTCACACATTCACTCACACCTACGGTCACTTTTGAGTCGCCAATCCACCTACCAACGTGGGTTTTTGGACTGTGGGAGGAAACCCACGCAGACACGGGGAGAACACACCAACTCCTCACAGACAGTCACCCGGAGCGGGAATCGAACCCACAACCTCCAGGTCCCTGGAGCTGTGTGACTGTGACACTACCTGCTGCGCTACCGTGCCGCCCTCAGAATATATTTTTGTATTTTTAAATTACAAAATACTTATGTGTTAATTAAAAAAAATAAATTCGCCCGACAATATTTTATAGTTGATTTCATAAGCAAACATTTGTTACTTGCAACTAGATACATGTATTTATTTATAACTTCAAATGTACTTAAGTATCAAAAGTAAAAGTATCATGACGTATTATGGTTTTAATGTCTTCATTTTTGTAAGCGTAAGACTGATGAGTTCGGTTGAAAGAAGAGTCCGCTGATATTAAGTCTGTGTCTCTAGTTTTCTCTATCGTGGTAGAATTTTCTTAAATATCTGACTTTTTTTTCCTTCACCATCATTGAGATCCCCAGACCTGGGCCCCCTGAGTGAGCCGAGACGAGTGGAACAAAGGCAACCTCTGCCAGCCCAGGGCTTCCCGGAATCCTAGTCTCCTCATTCATGGTAACTAAAAACAAAAACCCGGCAGTATCACATGATCCAAACAGATCTACCATTTGTCTGACACTGAGTGCTAAAACGTAAGGTCCAATCTGACTATTCCCCCCAGTGTGCATCCCCCACTTTATCATGAGAGGCTAGTTGGCCAGCTCAAATTTGTCTCATTCTCCGCACACTCCGGGCCAGATCAGGAACACGACACCAGCTCCCTGGGGGAAGAGTAGGGTCAGACTGATGAGCTCAGCTTTTGGGAAATCGTTGAAAAGTGGTGTGTGGAATTAGTTTTCTCTATCGTAGTAGAAATTTCTCAAAAATATGGCTCGTTATTTACATAATGATAGCTGAGAGTGTCCATAATGTGAGAAATGGTGGAGTTCTATCTTTAGTTCAGTTGCAGATAAACATGAGTGTTGTTATCTGTACAAATCTGAGCGCAGTGTGAGACTTTACTGAGATCTTCACTACAACTTCAAAGGAGACACATGTGGGATTTTTTTCCCCTGGAGAAGTCTTGGTCTACCACAGAATTGAGTCTTGTGCTTGGTCACTCAACCGAAACTCTGGTCAAAACCAGACTGCTACAAGAGGCCTGAGGAGTGGGCAATGATGAAATCTCTTGTGAGACGTCTCACACTAGGTCACATTCTCACTTTTCAGAACTATCCGCATGACTGGATAGCAGCACAGGAGTTATGACTTAGGCCCTGAACACCAGAGACTTTACTCAACAATACCAAACTCAGGGACACTCATACTCTCCGTCTGGTAAATGCACCCAGACATAGATACCTGGTGAGACGAGGAATTGGATGGTGCTTCGTCACTGTAGAGAATGCAACTCAAGTGCCGCTGCATTAGAGCATCACATTCTATTGCCTGAGCTTCTCTGGACATTCTTTGGTATGTGCCATGGAGTTCAGAGTAGGTTCTAAGCCTGTTTATCTGAAATATTTTCTCTTGGCTGTTGCTACTGTCTGGTTTGTCAATGGCTGTCTTTCAGTCTCTGTGCGGCATGGGGATGCGGAGACTGGAGTGGGAAATCAAAATGATGACATGCTCCTGTGAAAAGTAAATAGGGCACTGGGACTATGAGGTGCCTTCTAATGGGGAGGTGGAAGGAGAGGTACAACTACCATGGGGCTTTAAAGGCGACTCTCACTGGAGACACTGGTATATGATCCACAGCTTATTCATCCACATCTGCTAACACCTTCAGGTAAATACCTGCGATTCTATTCTACTCATATTGTTGCTGCCAATGAAAAACATTTTTGTGGATATTAGTTTACTACATCATTTGAACACAGCAGCTGTCTTCACAAGGAAAATTATTGACGACAGAATCAATGTAAAGCTCCAAAATGACTTGGAATTAATCCTTTATACATTTACTTCCATTAAAAGTTAAGAAGGTTTTTTCCTTCTTTTGTAAAATTACTTTTGAAGATGCATGTTTTTAATTGGGCAGTGATATATTACATGATTTTCCAAACACAACCTTATAATTTTTTGCAGAGTTCATTTGAACACATCAGCTGCTCTACAGGGGTTGGATAATGAAACTGAAACACCTGGTTTAGACCGCAATAATTTTCAAAAATTGCGTTCAATTCATCTTGGGAATGACATATACAAGTCCTGCACAGTGGTCAGAGGGATTTTAAGCCATTCTTCTTGCAGGATAGTGGCCAGGTCACTACGTGATGCTGGTGGAGGAAAACGTTTCCTGACTCGCTCCTCCAAAACACCCCAAAGTGGCTCAATAATATTTAGATCTGGTGACTGTGCAGGTCATGGGAGATGTTCAACTTCACTTTCATGTTCATCAAACCAATCTTTCACCAGTCTTGCTGTGTGTATTGGTGCATTGTCGTCCTGATACACGGCACCACCTTCAGGACACAATGTTTGAACAATCAGATGCACATGGTCTTACTGGTGCAATGTGCAATTAATGAAGATTGGCCACCAATCTCCAATTTAGCCACGAAACCTCCCACACTAAAATGACAGGTGTTTCAGTTTCATTGTCTAACCCCTGTATACTCTTTATGAAAAAACAGAGGCTGGCCATTATTTTAACTTACATTGAAATGATGTATTTATTTATTAATATACAGCTGATAAGCAGCCACGCGTTCCTGAGAAATTTTGTACTGAAAGGTTTAGTGTAATGTAATGTAAAGTCCTAGTTCATACATTTTCTCAGAAACATTTGCTTTTTCTGCAGGCAGAGCTCCAGAATGTCTCACATGTATTTCTCATTGTTTCTCTGTACCTTGGTTTTGGGTTCCCTCTTCAGGACAGGTAAATATGTCTGGAAAAATATCAGTGGAACATATTAGAATTTCTCACCTTTCCATTTTGGTGTCTTTAAACTGTTGCAGATCTGTTGATATCTGAATGTCATTACTGAGGCCATGGTCTGGAATATGTATAAATCACTCAATCAACCAATCAATCAATCTTTGTTCACCGGTTTTTTATCAGAATGTAATTAATTAGTCTGACACTGATGAACACAACAGAAACGGCCAAAGAAGAATTACAACGAATGTTATATCAACTGTCACATACACCCAAGGTGTTTCCCCTCCAAACCACTCTCTGGAGTATTAAGCCCAATTTATGATTTTGCATCAAACCTACACCGTAGGGCACACATCGAACCGGACCCTACACCGTAACCTGACTCACACCATCCGGAAATATAATTAACTACATGTTTCATCGACGCAGACCGCAATGACTGTGACTGGGCAGCAGTCAGACAAACATGGATCAAGTTGAACTGAGCAAATCCAAAATTATGAACTCCTGCATGCTACAGAGACTACAGACAGCAGCAAATTCACAACCATAGATTCCCTCGGACATTGTTTTGAACGTCACAGAATTAATTAAAAGGTTGAACAAAGGGAAAATGTGGACGCCCCCAAAAACCTCACAAAAATATTCCTACCCTCCTCCAAAGTGCAGTTTCTGCAGCGCTGAGCCAAGATTAACATTGACCAAGGCTCTGTTCTCCCTATTACATCTCAGATATGCAGCGCAATCATTTTGAAGGTGTCATTTTAAGGTAACAATATTACACAGAGTTCCTTCAAGCTCTCTGTGTTGTCTTCATAGTTGCAAAGAAGGCCTATCGTTTGAGCTGTACTTATACTGAACTGTTTTTTGGGTTTTGGAATATTTCTTGCTTCAAGTATTTTGTTAATTTACACTGTAAACCTACTGATCTATAAACCCTCTGATAAGAATGAATAGTAGTCACTGCTGACAATAAAAAAAAAAGCACAAGAGTTAAAATTAAAAAATCTGCTTAGTTAGTTTTAGCTTCCAAACTGTATCATTCTTTTCATTGCAACAGACAGCTGCTTGGAGCCAGGGGATTTGTTCAGGCGTGTTACCATTTTATCCACACATAAACCAAAAGGAATGGCAGATTTTCATAATGTAGTAATGTGAACATTACTGTGTTAATATGAAGTAAAAAAGTAGCCCAAAATGGAAATACTTCAGTAAAGCACAAATACACAGTGAAACTATCGAAGTACAGTAACGAATTACATTTACTTTGTTACTGTGGTTATATGCCACAAGAACTACTTGCTGACTAGCATTTGTTCCAAGAAAGAAAAAAAAAAGGAAAAAAAATTGCTTAACAATCAGAGTTCACAACTAGTATTCTCTCTCTCTCTCTCTCTCTCTCTCTCTCTCTCTCTCAGGTGCGGAGGGTGAAGAAATGTCTCCTGGTTTGGATGAAGGTACATACCATTTATATTTATTTATTTAATGTTACACTTATATTGTGCCTTTCTAGAAACCCATGGACTCTTTACAATGAACACTCAAAATTGCATTTTGAAATACAGAAGAAAGAAAACAAAACCACCAGAGATGTTTTGTTCTGTCAGTTACAATGTGACGTGTGCTGTATTTCATTAAAAATGTAAAAAGGCAGTCTTGAATATTAAAATTATCTTTAAATATTGTCTTCATATCTCTTCATTTATTTGTGTATAACTGGGTCAAACTTTGTGTGTGTTCTGTTACAGATTTCGTAGATAAACGGGAGAGCGTCATGCCTTACTGGAACCTATGGTCTTCAGACTTTTACGGCTGGGTGGAGGAGTTAAGAGCACAAGCAGCATATGATGCTTTAAAGGAATTAGCAAAAACCTACTGGGCTCACTTTCCGATCGCCAGCTTTTTAGGTTATTTTTCCATCCCTGATGAGGAGGAGCCAGAAGAGAAAGAGACAAACAACTGACATCCCATCATCTCTTCGATTTCTGGCCACAAAGAAATCCATCTTTGAAACGCTAATGATTTAATATCATTTTGCAATTTATATATATTCTAAAGCATCCAAAGGTTATTAAGAAGTTATATTAATCAAAATAAAATTCTCTTTGTAGCCAGTCGATTAGCCCTCAATTTTGTGTGCATCACTAAAATAAACCTCATGGATGTATCTAATTTTGTAGCATGGTTTTGCAAAAGTAGAGCTATAGACTTCTGTAATTACGGTCTGTAATCATGCTCCTGTGTTGTCAGTGGAGCTGAAACAATAGACAGTGAGTGTAAAAACAAGGAGGTGGTCATAATGTTATAGTTGATTGGTGTAATATCAAATGAAATGCAAACTATATAGAAGGATTTATTAAAACAGGTGTAAGGTGAACAGTGTGACACACTAAGTGCAGGCTAACAGGCTCCTCCAGTAATATCCAAAGTTAAGTTTTACCATAGAATTTATAGTAACACTGCCTCAAAAAGCTTTTATGATTGCATTCTAACTCAAAAATATAGAGGATGGAAACATTAGTCAAAATAACTGCTGTGTTGTTTTTCACCAAAACGCTGGGCTGAGGCATTTGAGTTATTTTGCCACTCGATTATTCTTCATTTAGCTTAATGTTACCAGGTTATCATTTCCTGTTGCAAAATATTACATATTGTTTGGATAAATGGCAGTTAGGAGCTAATTTCCAAAGGGAGACAGCAGTACATTTGTGTTTCCTAGTTCTTTTAAATCGTTTTAATGTTTTCAAAACAGAAATTTGAAAAACAAATATGTATATATATTAATATATTAACATGTGTTATTTTCAGCCCATTATTTTTATGTTTTCAGCTGTTATAATTCTTGTTTTAAAAATCTCTGTAAAGCAGTTTGAGCTGCATTTTACTTTTTTATATACAAAGAAGAAAAAAAGATGATTATAATTTTTATTCTGCACGTTTTAACCAAGGACAGAAAGAAGAGTGAAAGGAATGGGGCTTTGTGAGTTTCTCTCACACCAGACACTGGTATGTGATCTACAGCTGATTAAGTCACATCTGCTAACACCTTCATTTAAATAGCTGTAATATTTTTCCTCGTGTTAGTTGGTATACTTACATATGAGGAATAATAGATAATGCTGGGAAGCAAACAAATGAGTCGAAGTGTTAGTAGGTTTATCTCGCTAATATCACACACCCCTGGCCTGTTCTATAATGGCTAAATGTCAAAGTTTATGATATGACATTTGCACAACCTGTTGTATTTACTTTCTACTCAGTTTCATCAAACTCTCAGTACCTGCCCCTTCTATTACATGCCTTATTGAACCCTCTCTGAGCCGAAGTTCATTTACTGCTTCTGCTGAAGACATGCCCCCTCCCTGAGCCCCAGGTAAATCAAAGCTGAAATCCTACTGACAGTTCCCAGAAGCATTGATTCCTGTAATCACAGAGATCTGTTGTTGGAAAATCACAACGATAATGTTTCCTGAACTTGTGCTTTTCTAATGAAATGCTCTCAAATAGTAACTGTCGTTGGATGTGGACCAAGGCAAAGCAAACAGTGCTGTTCAGGAAAATAGTAACAATCAGTGAAAATGATGACTAATTATAGAACAATAATCTATATTCGACATTTTCTGATAAATAACTGACATTCTGAGGAAGACATCTTTTTCTTTAAGTCTAGCAGTTTCAGAGTTCATGGAGCTTGGGATTCCACTATTTCGTTCAACTCTCAAAACTCTTCTCATCTTTGTTACCATCAGGGAGGATGGTATATTATTTACAATAATGTGTGGCATTAGAGGTCTATTACGTTTCTTCACAGTGGGTGGCGTTTCCTGCTTATCACAAGTGAATGTGCAGCTTTCTGTAGGACCAAGCAATCATTAAACCATTAGAGCAGGTCTGTCTGGAGGGATCCGAGTGAGCTGCGTTTTCTTTCTTTGTCCCACATGTGAGAGAGCACTGTAGTTCAGTATGGGCTACAACGATGTCCTTTCACATGTAAACACTATAGAGACATCTCACCTCCACTCACAAACAAACTTGTTCTAGCTGAAAATGTGTTGTTGGATTAATTTAAAGCAAGCATTGCTTGGATTCCTTCAGAGTGGATGCTGGCTGACATCTGTCAGAGGGGAAATTGGTTGGATTAACTTAGAACATTCTGAGTTATTCAGAATAGACAGGGCCAGCACTAGCCATTTGGATGCTCCTTTTTCACTACTGAGTGGAGGAAGGACTGTTCCCACGCTACACTACACAATGACATACTCGTGACTTCATAGTATATAACAAACGCCAAATAAATCTCCTGAAATACAGTATGCCAAGATACCTGGTGACACTTTTAGGATTCCTGAGCTTTTGGTAAAAAAACAACGTAAGTGTCTGGAGGTGATGACTGTAGCTCAGGCTCTGTGAATGCTGTCTTCAGGATACTGAATGATATGGACTGAAAATTAAACTGTAATTTTCTCCTTTTTTCTTCTATTAGTCTTTATCTGAGAGTGGTTTTGTCAAGAGTGGCTGAGTGCTGGTATCTCAGAAATGACTAAATTCATTCATTCATTGTCTGTAACTCTTATCCAGTTCAGGGTCGTGGTGGGTCCGGAGCCTACCCGGAATCACTGGGCACAAGGCAGGAACACACCCCGGAGGGAGTGCCAGTCCTTCACAGGGTGACAAACACCCACACACTCGAAATTACTAAATATTTAAGTGATTTCACACTTCTTCTTAGTTGATTGTTTGATTGCGTGTCTTTATACGTAATATTTTAATATTTAAAAAAGCTGAAAAAAAATCTCACCAGCCATGCCCGTTTAATTTGCAGAATTCACCTGGATGTCATGTTAAAGAAGAGTCCCTGAATCACCCTGAAAATCTGTGTGAAATATATATACAAACTAAACAAAACAACAAAAAGACCTGACCCATCAAAGCACTGACCCACAAGACCTCTGAAGGAGTCTGGTGGTATTGGAATGGCTGTGAAAGTGCCCATAAGTGTGTGTGGTATATGGTGTGTGGTATGTGTATATTGATGTATTTGAGCAGGTTTAAGAAATTATATATATATATATATATATTTAATTTCTAATTATAATGTAGCCCTTACAAATATCTGCGATTATGTAGAACTGCAGTTCTCACAACAAAACAAAGTGTTCAGAATCTCCGCATATTTTAAGTTGGAATGGTATATTTGAATAAAAAAGTGACTGTAGCCCAGAGCTAGCAAAATTTTGATGAGGCCTTCCACCTGAAACCTGAGAGCAAAAATGTGACCATATTTTGACAGTTGTACTTGACTCTCCACTAGTATTCTCCCGCCTTTTTTTGCTAATTGTATAAGATATACGGCTGCAACACTTAAGGTGGAACAGAAGAAAAAGGAGCAAATGTAACTGTTTATAATCCAGCTTGCAGTATGTGTCACCTTAAATGATGCAGTAGTGATGCCCAGGCACTCACTGCTTCACTGTTTAAGGTATAACGAAAACATCAAATATGCCCGTGTATGATTAGTATGATTGTGTGAATATCGCGGCAGGATTTAAGGTGGAACTGAATCTTCGAAAAACTTAACTTAGCGCTTGGAAGTAACTAATATTTTTTAATGTGGACTGAAATAGTAAGGAATTTTTAGAGTGTACTGTTGTGTTTGGTGAAATTTAAAGGAGCACTAGACATTATAACATCAATATATGCTCACTTTTCTGCTTCAGATGTGGTTCATGATTCAGTGGCGATGCGAGGCTTAAGGTTGTGTAGAGTCTCTGCGCAGTGCACGTCACCTCTTAATATATTACCGCGGCTGGTTTTGTAGATTATTTTATATTAACATTCTAACCTGAAGAAGACCAGTCACAGGTTTATCTCACTGCTGTTCCCGGAGCTCAGTCTCGTAGGGTGTTTTTTTCCTCTTTTCATATCCTGAAACATTGATTTTCTTTATCTTCTGATGATACACTAACCCTAACTTGACACGAGGGGGACTTCGTTAATTTGCGGGGCTCTACGCAGTGTGCGTAGTGAGCGGCGGTCCGGCTCTGCTGTCACGTGTAGATGGCTTTTGTTTAATTCGTCTGTATAATTTTATTCACTGTTTGAATTACCACAGGAACTCATTTGTAACACTTTCTGTATGCGTTTACTTTCATGCAGTTGATGGTTCCATCTTAACTAATCTGTAAAAGCAGAGATACGAGTAGAACACAACAAACTCCTCACAGACAGTCACCCAGAGCGGAACTCGAACCCACAACCTCCAGGTCCCTGGAGATGTGTGACGCTTCTTGCTGCACCACTGTACCGCCTATTACCCACATGTGGAGCAGAAATAGAGCACCAACCTCATTTCTTTTCATGCAGTTCAATTTTCTGCGGTCTCTCTATTGTCTAAACACTTCCAGATGCTGTTTCTCGCCCAGATACTGTAGCTCAGCCAGTAAGACAGAGAAAAAACAGCCATTTTGGACCGAGGCTCGCTCTCTCTCTCTCTCTCTCTCTTTCTCCTCCCCTCCAGTGCAGCTGGAACCTCAACAGCTTCAGATTCAGTAAAGGAGTACAGACAGAGGAAGAAAGAAAAGAGGAAAAGAAGTCAAGAAATTATGGTCTCATCAAACTTTTATTTACGGCTCTTCGCCTTTCTCACCTTACTGACTCTGCTGGCTCTCTCAGGTAATCTCAGCTCTCTCTCTCTCTCACCCACAGTGTGAGATCTTTCCTGCTTAATGTGCCATCTCTGTTCAGACCCGCAAGATGTTTCTGTAAACTCTAAAAGTCTAAAGTGAATTAATGCACACATATACCATCCTTAACTGAACATATGTAAAAGATATTGTTTGAGTAAAGGCTCATTTGTAGGTGTAACCTTCTCTTTACATGTTGTTTACTGAGACCTATGTATCTGCCCCTAACTTTTTATGTCCCACTTGAGGAATACTGGGGTGTTAAGATATATGACATATGATTTACAGTATTCTTTGGTCATACTCCATCTCACAAAGTGTGTCTGTAAAACGTTGTGGATGTACAATAGTGAATATTAAGGATGTCACATAGGAGTGTGGCTGCCAATAACATGTCAGTGCAGTTTAACGTCTCTGTTCTACTAGCGGCTTTTTGGCTCTTTACATTTTTAATGACAATGTGCCAGACAGACTGAGTCAGTCTTACTATGAACACAGCAACCTGCAGCAAAGACCACACAAAAAATATGAGCATTTCTGCATACACTGGCTTTAGGATTATTCTGTGGAACATATTTATTGATCAGAATATCTGTAATATTTAGTTTGAAGTTGATTGCACCCATTCAGTAGAACATTAGTGAGGTCAGGTTCAGTTTTGAATGAGTAATCCTGGATCACTCATCCTAAAGGATTCGAATGGAGCTCAAGAGAACACAGTTCCACTGTTCCAAGTAGACTGAAAATTTAGAAAAGCTTTTTGCTGCTGTCATAAGAAACCCTCTGGACTCATATCACCAAGAATATCAGTTGAATTACTCTCCTCTAGAATACATGGCATTGAGCATAGGTCCCATAAGTTTATGTGCATCTGCTCCAAAGTGTCCTATTTCATTTCATTCTTTTCTTTGGAGATTGTTCACTCTGTGTGTGCACAACTAATCTTCTGTGTCCATAGTGGTTGCACAATGTTGCAGATGTATTCTTTGATAATGAGGAGTTCACAAACATTTGCACACGTAGCATAGCTCCTGCTGTTTTTCTTTACATGCCAGCCTTCCCTGACTGTGTGTACAGTTCTGCAGTTCTGTGTGCAGATGAGGAATGTACAGTGAGTGGTTTTATGGGAAGCTGAACTAGTAAATTGTGGAAAAATACTGTGAGTACGGTAAGGTAATCAGCTCAAATTACACTTTTATGATGTCTGTGTGTGAGAGAGTTTCCAAACCATTGCTGAGTATGTAAAACTTATGCCAGTCTATTCATAAATGTTTTCCAGATGTGTCCAGCGAGAACGCTCTACACAGAATTCTGAAGAAGAGAGAAGGTGACTTAAGAGTCTGTTGTATTCATTTCTTTGTTCATGTTAATATCTGCAGCCTCTGTTTTTCTTTGTTCTATTTTCCTTCACATTTCTGCTCTACTAATGATTAATACTATGAAACCTGCTCATTATATATCTTAATATCCCATATCTGTTTTGGAAACAATAGGTATCAGCTAACATTTCATTGATGTTTAGCAAAAACTTTGTATCTCCATTGGTTTTGTTTTACATTTTTATCATTTGCATCATTGGAACTCTCCAGTTACCATTTGCATTGTGTTAATTTTCATGAAAGGTGAACGAAAACAAGTGTGCAGATTTATTTGGAAAACATTGCTTCATTAACTTCCATTATTAGTGTCCTTTAAAGTTTTGGGGACACATGATTACGCTGTGACAATGATGATATGGATATTCAGACAATCACCTCAGATGTTTTAGGTGTGAAATGTCCTAAAAAAACTCACTTGCATTGGGATCGAGCTCTAAACGTGCATTGAATTAACTGTTTTTCTGTGGTTTTCTTTAAGGGAAAACATCTTAATGACTGTAAGGACTGACATATGTGGCAGAGCAAGAGATCTGTTCAAAAAGAACTTTTTGAAAGAACCTTATATGGAAATGTAGGGAGTTTATGGAGCTGAATGTTGTTCTGCTCTGTTTGGCACTGGGCATCATTGAGATTATTTTCGCATGGTGGCGCAGTAGGTAGTGTTGGGGCTCCAGGGGCCTGGAGGTTGGGGTGTTCTCCCCGTGTCCGCGTGGGTTTCCTCCGGGTGCTCCGGTTTCCTCCCACAGTCCAAAAACACACCTTGATAGGTGGATTGGCGACTCAAAAAGTGTCTGTAGGTGTGAGTGAATGTGTGTCTGTGTTGCCCTTTGAAGGACTGGCGCCCCCTCCAGGGTGTATTCCTGCCTTGCCCAATGATTCCAGGTAGGCTCTGGACCCACCACGACCCTGAACTGGATAAGTGGTTACAGATAATGAATGAATGAAAAAAGTTTGGGAAATTGCTGCACTTGTAGCAATGTTTTTTAGGGCTTAGGGGTTAAATATAGAGCACTGTGAAAGTCAGAGTGATGACCACCCCAGATACCCACCCCCTGACCACCCCAGATATCAGCATCTCTGAAAAGAACATGGATGACACTTGAAAACGTGAAAAAAAAAAGTATAAAAAATTAACTAACTAAGTTCTAGTAAAACTATGATATTAAATAACTGAGTCTGAATTATGCTTACTGTCTGTGTCGTATTAACTAGATCACTCTTCTGGTGGTCTGTCTTTCTGTATGTGTCCGAAAACGTGCATCATTTTTTAATCTCTCAAACAATCCTACAGTGCACTAGACTATGTAATGTACATCTGATATACCCTAGCAGATAATAACCAGCCATACTCCAGACAACAGCAATGGCAGCCTCTCTACAGACATGTTACAGACATAAATAGAGGATTCATTGAATAAATACTTAAGGTATTTGAGTAAGTCCAAAATTGTTCACTACCCTCTTGAACCCAGTTTCCTAAAATAGTGCACTTTGTAGTGAGTAATGTAGGGAATAATGGGTAGGGGGCCAGTCTTAGAGTTTTCGTCAATGTTCTGGGAGAAACAGCACCAAATATCTGCAGCATGAAGACAGACACTTTAAATTATGGTTAAAAAACTTTTTGGGTAGATGTGTATATGTTAAACCAAACACGGTGAAAGACAAAAACTAGCCATATCTAGAGTTGTTATTTTGAAAGTGTTTTTTTTTGGCCTCAATCTGCTTGTGTCCTTTTTAAACTTGTGGGTTTGGCTATACATAATATTGCTAATTTTTATATGTATAGTTGCTGTCCAGTCAAACATGTTTCTCCATTTTTTTTTGATGATTTTTAGTAGCACAGTAAATGTCCTTCACATTGTGTGAACATTTAATGATGACTGGACCAATAGGAATGCTCCAAAATTGCTTGCAGTAAAGTCTTATTACTTCCATTGAAAGTTAGGGTTTTTCCTTCTCCTATAGTTTGGACAAAAAAATGATATATATCCATCCATTATCTGTAACTGCTTATCCAATTCAGGGTCACGGTGGGTCCAGAGCCTACCTGGAATATATATATATAAAAATGTATTAGCACTGATGTCTAAACTGAGGAGAAAACCTTAGTCTTTGAGCTGATACTGCTGTAGTGCTTCTTTTCAGGGACCATTCCAGAGAATCATGTTACTGTTCCAGTGGACAGCTTCAATTCTTAAACACATTTTTCGTGACTGTGATATGACCGCTCTGTCTTTTACCAGTGGAGAGTGAGGTGAAGTCAGCTTCTGCAGTGGCAGTTCCTCCATCCAAGGCCATGCAGTTCCTGGCTTCTCTGAAGAGACCCAAGAGGAACCTTTGGGACCGCAGCCGTCCAGATGTGCAGCAGTGGATCCAGCAGTTCATGTATATGGGCTATGATGAAGCGGTCAGTATATGGCAGTGTTAAAAGCTAAGAAGTCTCAGCCACCGACGCTCTGCACTCAAGCTGACAGAGAGTCTGATATTTTTATTGCACAATCCTGGCTTCACTGTCAGGATTCTGCCAGTTGCATTCTGATACTGTATCTGACACTGTACATTCTGATCAGTATCAGCATTCTGATGATCGCCTCTTTCTACATGTCATGTCAAACAGCTGACTTGTGATTGGTCATTTTGTGTGTCAGTCAGATTTCTTTTCCTGCAGCAGTAGGTGGTTCATGGCCAGGTTAAGGACGAGACTGAAGGTTAAGTGACACTTTTCCATGCCGTAATTAACAAGTATCTTCATTAGGCGTTCCAAATTTTTAGGCAAATTACCTCCTTTTTTTAAAAAATATAATCAGATTTACATTTTAAGGTTATTTTAATACTGAATTTTTGTCTTATGTCAAAGGCAATATATTAGGCACCATACTGTCACCTTTCCTCCCAATATTTAATTTATTATATTAAAAATATTACCCCCATTTTGATGCAGTGACAGCCACTACTTGAAATCTTTACATTACTTTTCAGAACATTGCTGTGGGGATTGGTCGGTTGAATTAATGTAAGAGAGGTCAGGTACTGATGTTGGATGTGTGTGTGTTTGGATTACAGATACAGTCCTAGGTAATTCTGAATGATGACCAGACTTCCACTGCTACATGGCTTGACACAGAGGAATTTTATATCCCTTTAGCTGATGCTTAGCCTTGGTCATGATGGCTCAAATGCAACTTAGACTCATGGCAAAGCTTTTCTTTAAGGGTGTACCTTAAAGTAACTGAACTCATTCATTAGGTGTAAATTAACCTAAATATGAACAAATACTAAACACCTACAACATGCCCCTCTAAAGTGTAAGTATATCTGCGACAACAGAAGAACAAGTTTCCCAGGGCCAACTTCTGGTGCCTTTAACCTGCCTGGTGAGGTCTCAAGACAGCACCATTGTCCAGTTGCAGTCTTCCTTCGCCCATAATTTTCGAGTCACTTTGTCCTTTAAATTTTCACTGTGCACTCAAAATGGAGAGGCAAACCTGTCAGACAGGTCCAATCTCAGTGTCTGAAGCTACCATCTAGCCTGCACTGTTAGTCTTTCCATTGAGCCATTTCATCAGTTCTGGCTCTGTTGAGGGCTCACTGATGATTGTGATGGGAACACTCTCCTCTGACTGTAGACAAACAATTCAACTGCCTTCCAAAGTTCTCCCATCAAGTCAGTTGAAATCAAGCAAAAATAGAAAGCTCCTTTGTGAGTTACAGAGCCATTTACGAACTTGTCAATTTCTCCCACTATGTATCTTTCTAAAATCCCTTTTCGCCTTTGAAATGCAAGTAACTGACAATGTTCCCTTGACCTTTAGGATTTTTCAAAGATGTTTAATTCACCTGTCTGCCTTTCCCAGGAATGTCCTCGGAAAATTACATTTTTATTCTTACACCATATATCAAAGTGTTAGAGGGGAATACATGTTGCCCACTGTTATAATTTCTATTAAGAAAAGGAACTTTGGAGGAGCTGTACATGAAGAAGTACAGAAGTCAAACTGAGGCTGTATACTGCAGTACAGAACACTACACAACAACCCAAACCCCACATTAAATGTAGAATGCCTCTTTAAAGTAGCTCATATTTCATTAATTCAGAGTCTGGAAAAATCATTTTTTGCAATGTTCTTTCAGAGACTGGAAGCTGACTTGTCATACTGGAAAGACCAATCTCTCTCCAGTGACCCGTCCCGGCAGCACCACTACGATGAGAACTCCCCCATGGGCCCTCGCTATCCCTCTCATTACCGACACGGAGCAAACGTCAACTATGACTACTATTAACTTCTCCTTGCCCTCAAAAAATGGCATAGTCCATGAACTAAATGTGATTCAGTGTGGGATATTAGCCCCTAGTGTAAAAGCAATATCACACTCATACTCTCCTGCTCCTACTCTTTCAACTTTTCACACAGCAGTCTTGCAGGTTTAGAGTCTGGACTTTCTTACAGATTTGTCTTTTATGCTTGGCCTGTAAGAAAACGAGCTGCAGTCTATAATCCTTCCTATGTGCACAAATCTAGAATGCCAATATACTAACATTAAACTTAAAGCTGAACCCTGTATCGGCCCTTAGAATCTGTTCCTATAATAACCAAATGTTTCTGCCAGGCGTACGTCATTACCTGTGCTGCGAAGAGCTTCGCTTCCAACTCTGATGACTGATGCTGTGTGTGGGCCTCAATGTTCCTTTCTCTTTGAATAACTCTCCATTCAGCTTTGTCACACCATGTTGCATTTACAGCAGCAGAGATGACCTTCTTGGTAGCACTGTACCTGAAGGCTACTTGTTCAAGAGTTTCCTACGCACTGAATAATTTGCTTGAATACTGCTTATATTAACAGCATTTACCCTGTCACTGTCAGAACAAAACCTCATAGATAATTTGGAGAAGGAAAAAACATTCTTAAAATGACTGGACGTCAATGTAAATATATTCCTTTCTGAGTAATGGAATTAATCTTCTCACTAGTGGTCAGTTTGTCAATGATATTCTGACACAGTGTGAGAGCAGCAGGTGTTTTCCTATCATGTGAAAAAAATGTAATCAAACAAAAAAGGAGGTCTTATTCTGACAACAATGGCATACACATATTTACCCGTACTTAATTAAAAGTAGCCCCCTCCAGGGTGTATTCCCGCCTTGCACCCGATGATTCCAGGTAGGCTCTGGACCCACTGCGACCCTGAACTGGATAAGCAGTTGCTGATAATGAATGAATGAATGAATAATTAAAAGTAAATAATACCCTTGGTAAAATAGCAGTGTCTTGTTTGTACACATACGTGTCTTCATAATCAAATGTTTACAAATCTGTTTTGTTGTTTAGCTCGTCAATTAGATATTTTATGTAAAAAAAATGATGTCAAAACAATGTCATTTTACTTCATAAATCTTGTCATCTTGTGGTCATAGGAATAAGCTGATTATAATAACTTTAAAGTACTACTTTACCATGTAACGTACTGCTTATGTATGTTTTGAATTCACCTACTTTTGAGTTGAGTTTTCATAGTTTGAGTGAGAGAATGAGTGATGTCCTTTATTTCACTGATAACCTCCCACACCTTTGTCACAGCTAAAGAGTTCTGCACTATTTTACCTCTTTGTATTCAGAGATCATTTGTAGAATTTCTCCCAGAAGCATGGACAGACCATATTATGTGTAGTGAAAGAAAAAAAACTGGCCTCACTTGTATCTGAGTCATCTGATTTATTATAACGCACCACTGAACTTTCACATTTGTTTTGTAACAATTGAGGAAAAGTGAGAATAAACCAACACAGAAAAGCTGTTGAAACTGTGCCTGTCAGTAAAGGGTCAAGGTTTTTTTTTGTAATTTACCTGCTTTCACCTACGAAAACATGATACACAGGGTTAACAGTGTTTAAGACAAAAAATGGGAGTAGGAATCAGTGTAAATATTTTATTAAAATATTTTTTCCACTTGAAAGTCATTAAAGAATCTGAGATCTGTGTAAAGTGTGATGTGGCAATACTGTGCATTGCTCAAAATCACAACAAAGTAAAGCAGAAAAAAGCACTTCCCATAGTTTCTTTTTTTCCTCCTCTTCAAAGTTTTCCAGAACAGAAACCGAGTGTTTGCTGGACTGGGCTGCACATTCAAGATAAATTAACAGAAATTCACAAGCCTCCTTGGTAAATCTTAACATTGAAAACAAGTGTCTGTTCAAAAAGACACTCAACATTAACATCGATAAAAATGATTACATCAGTCAAAAACTGCACAGCATGAACGCAGAAACACAACGTGAAGCTTTCACTTTTTTAAATAACAGATGATTGACAAATCCAAAGTGCAAGGCAAGGACTCTGAGCTTCTTATTTTTGTCATTTTTCTTTTTCTTTCTGAGGCACATGTCTGAAAAGCAAGCGTGACAGAGACAGTTCTGAACTACGGCTGCTTTTCCAAAAATATCCAAAAAAATTGAAAAAAGAAAGAAAAACCTAGGAAATGTTTTTGTTTCTTCTAACGTTCTTTTTTAAGAGAGAAAAAAAAACTTGTGTAAAATGGCAGCTAGAGGCTCCAGTACCTCCAGTATCCCAACATCCCTGAGAGAATACCCGTTCTTCAGTTGTGTCTCGGTCTGCCTTTCTTCATGCGGGCAGCCTTGGGTTTGGGAATATACTGATTATTGGCTTGATGCTCAAGCTCTTTGCTGAAGTACTGGATGGTTTTGTTCAGCCCTTCTTCCAAAGGTACCTACAGTTTAAACACAGTTGTACACACATCATTTTAAAAACTATTATATAGAAGGATTCAGTAGCACAGAAAGGTTATATAGCAGATGAGGTGATGAGCTGCGGTTTCCTCAAATTGCAGAAGAATTGTACCATGCAAATAGCACCATGATGATGCAGCAGAGTAAATGTAACCTAATTATTATTCAAATAATATGAACTGAGCTTTATGATGAGTGCATAACCTACAGCTGTAAGTCAAAACTACATGAAACCTGTTCTACCATCAGTATAACTCCAATCATTTCCTCTGCTATTGATTGTAACCTTAATAAACAAACTTCACATTACTTTTTGGATTCACACATGAAGATCGGGTCATTTGGCACCCAAACTTGAAGCAAAAAATGTGATGTGAACGTGTTTATAACTAAATACACACACACACACACAGAGTACTGTGCAAAAGTTTTAGGCACCAGAGATTATGAGATTTAAAAAGCTATTTATCTGAGTGGTAAGTGTTTACTTGCTAAAAAACAAATACAAATAACAAATAAAACCAAACAACATTATTCCAGTGGGATACTCTGTGTGTGAATGTGTGGGTTTAACTTTTTCCAAATCTCTCACTGTGGGGTCCATATTATTTGAGGTTATCATCCAATACCTAGTTTTAACGGTTAATAAATAATGATTTTAACTAATGTGTGCTGTTGATTTAACAAATCCATGCAATCAAGGAGAATCTGAACAAAACTCACTCACACCTACTACTTTATAGAAAAAACTCTTATATTTCTAATTTGCTTTATATTATTATTTATTTGTATTATATATAACTTTATACAAGTTACAGAGAAAGTATAATGGTGGTAGAACAGGTGTGTGTGTGTGTGTGTGTGTATAAGGGACAGACAAAAGCATGAGAACAGAAAAGGAATTGTCAGAATATTTAGTAATATTCTAATCTGCAATGTTTATCTCTACCTGGGTTTTTAGTAAAATATAATCTGACACAAGCACTCACCACAGGCTCCCAGCCCAGCAGCATTTTGGCCTTTCGGATGTCTGGCCTCCGTCTCTGAGGGTCATCCTGTGCCTCTGGGAGAAACTGAATGTGACTGCGGCTCCCTGAACACAGCGAGTGTCGAATATGAAATCAGACCTTTATTTAATCATTCATTCAGTGACAGTGAGGAGGAAACAGACGTGAGCCTAGTTGATTTTAAAAGAAACAACAGATTGACCACTCACCAACCAGGCTTTTAATCAGCTGAGCGAATTCCAGTATGGTGTGTTCTTCTGGGTTTCCCTGGAATCATTTATGAAAGAATAAATTGAGAAATTAATTCAATAGTGGGTTTGGCGGCATTTTGGCTAAACATGAAAAGCAGGAACAGTAAAAGAACAAAGCTTTATTAAAAAAAAATGATAGAAAATATATGTACAGAAGACCCACCAGGTTGACAGGACTGCTGACGTTACTGTTCATCAGGGACACAAGACCATTGACAAGATCACTGCACGAGAGGAGAGATAAACTTTGTAAAATTAAATATTTAGCATAACAACAAGTCAAGAAAATAGGAGTGAGTGAAGTACACACAAGAACAGCATTTCTTTTCATTTACAGTTACGTTTAATTTTCTAACAACTGCATTTGTTATGACACATAGGAGCTCTATTACAGCAGCATCACAGGATGTGGAGGAGCCAGCGGGGCAGGACAGCACAGTATCCAGCTATTCACCCTTTTACACCGAGTTCATTATGATACTCCCTTACTGACATGTTCTTCAGTTAAAGTAACACAACATGGTAGTTTTGTTTAAGCAGAGATTATGCATTTATGAAGCACTGCACACAAGCTAAAAGAAAAGCTAAAGTCAACTAACATCACACTCACTGAAATTCAGTAAATGACTGGAAGCTCAGACTTAATCTTGCAGCTTAAATGAGTTTCAAGCAAGAGCCACCAGTGGACAGAAGCTGATAATATCATGCAGGATTTTGAAGCCCTTTTAAAAATTTTTTTTTTTTTTGCAAATATTATTAAACTATTTAAACATTTAAGTAGATTATTGAGCAGATCACTTCAAAAAAAAGATCTTAATCATTATAAAGAGTTTGCTAAATATAACGGTTAGTGGGATGTTTGTTAAATATAAGGCTGGAATAAAGGTAATCTACACTGACATGTATAGTGTAACAGAGCTGCTACTGCTGGTGGAATCATCTGAATACACTCAGCCTTATTAACCTGCTTTTCATCAGTAATCCCTACCAGCACGAAGTCTGTGATCCCCCCCCCCCCAAAAAAAAATTTTTCACACAGATACCCTAGCCACAGCTCAGCGATACAACACCGGGGGAGACAACAAAGCATTATTAAACAGTAAAGAGCTTGACCCAAGTTAAACACATATATATCAGTCAAACACAGCCCAACAGGGAGTTCAAGCAGAACATGGTATTAGTTTTCCAATTCATCTTGGAAAGCACATGTTTCTGTGTCTCAGGTGAGGTGGAAAATGCACATATACAGAGCATATGGGAGAGAGCAGAAACACATCTCTACCGAGGGAGAGATGTTATATATAAGAGAGTAGCTTATTAATTTTCTTCTTTTACACTTGCCATTAATTTGAACAATTATATTTATTTATTTTTTAAGTACTGAGTATCGAGATGAGAGCTAATGAAGATGTGCAGTTTGGCAGCTATCCAAAACATCTATAAACAGACAGTACCCACTCTGATTGAGCACTAAGACAGAATATTTAAAAGCTCACTCCATAAGTTGGATGTATTTGTTGGACGTATTTTTGGGGTGGATGGGAGAGGTGTCCACTTGCTACAAACTTATAAACTGCTCTCACTGTACATGCATTGTGGTACCTTGCTGAACGTCAGAGAAGTAATCTATGTATAATAATCTTATGACCCATGTGGGAACAGTGTTATACATTTACTGAGCTATTTTAGTTCCCAGCATCAGGAGCTGAATAATCTTGATTTAATGGCTTCCCCAGAGAATTCACAAGCGCAGAAACAAACCTGGGGAAAGCTTAGCTGACATAATACAAAGGGCAGGGTGATAATATTATGATGAGAGTTTGATTCTGTTTGCTCACTACTGCAGGAGTAGCCAATAGCACTTTTTAAAAATGCATGTATGTGTTATTTCCTGATTTGTTACTTAATGCAGTACAATTAGCAGGTTGAAAATGAGCGTGCTAATTACATACGGCAACTGAAAGGTTATAGCCTTCAGCTCTCCGAACAGAGATTCAGCTTGCAGTTTTTTTACCACTTAAGCATTAAATTAAAACAAATTCAATAACACAAATTTATTGAAATTAAAAACCTTTTTAATATCAAAAATGTAAAAACCTTCTGTAATAGCATTTCCTTTGTATTAACAATGCTGTATATATCAGATACATAGTTGGGTAACTAATATATATACAAAGCAGTATAGGAAGTTCATCAAGGAGATTATATAAACATTTTCTAAATGCAGCTAATGTCCTCTCACTCTTCTTGAAACTCTAATTAAGCAAACCCTGCACCTACAGGTAAATACCTGTTCCGAGGAGATAGTGAGGCTTCAAAAAGCCTGTCATGGCTCTGATTCCTTACTGCTAACATGGCATTCAAGTTTGTCAAAGAAATGCCTCAGCATTGAAAACTTCAGTGGATGAAAGGTGCTTGATTAAATTATACTCGAAAGGACATCCACACGAGCAGCGTTCATGTTGAATAAAAGATGCTGTCCACAAACAAGGTTTACTTTATGGGGTTGGGAAAGTTTAAGATATAAAAGAAATCTTTACAGCAAACATTTTATAACTGCAAAATTATTTTGCAAAACTCTCAGATAATCAAGATCATAAATGTTTGATGACAAAACCTTCCCCTCTATGCTCCCATCACCTGACAGCCTTCAGCTTATACTTCAGCTCACACACCTTTAATGTTCACACACACACGTAAAAGTTATCACTGTATGCAAATATACACAACTTTATATATCAAAACAGTTATTGTACCTCTAATGTCTTCTACAAACCTTAAAGCTATACATGAAATCTCATTACATCTGTGTAAATGTGACTTGAGTTATCACACACATCATGAGTGGTCCATGTCAATCTATTTCTGGTTTGTTTAATAAAGAAAAGAAGGCGTAGTGGTAAGGAAGCCCTGAATGACACACACTGCATATTATTGCTGTGCACTAAGATCATTAGTACCATTATTGGTTTTACAAAAGAATTTTGTTTAATAGGTTTACCTGTGTTGAGACATTTCAGATGCTTCAGAGAGGTGTTGTATGTAATAAAGCAAACTAAATGTGTAATAAGTATCCTTTCAGAAAACCACCGTAATATTCACAAATCTGTGCATGATCAGTGTAATACTATTAAAAAGTTCATTTATTTCAGTAATTCAATTCAAAAAGTTAAACTCATAAATTCATTACATAGAGAGTGATCTGTTTCTTGTATGTTCAGTCACTGTAAACATATCAGCTGAATTACCGCAGGCCCAATACTACTAATGCATGAAGAAAAACACTGGATAACGGCTGCTAGAATAGACAGGATGAGAAAAGTCAGATATGTTGTTTTCCTGAATATAGCTTATAACATTTATGTTGTAATGCCTATAAATATATCTGCCCTGCAAGTGGAAAAACAACATGGGGCGGCAAACAAATGTCCTGTTAAAGCACAACTAAAGCTGAACATAGAGAATCAAGCCCCTGGAATAATATAAAAAATGCCTGATTCTGACACATGGCCAGGCTCACCTGACATACTGGAATGCTCTCGTCTGAGATCCTGAACCATAAACCTGATGAAAACAGAAAAGAGTAATATGAAACAAAAATGACAGCGCAACACTAAACTCAAAACATCTATTATATTCTGTGCACAAACTTAGTCGGTTATTACTGCCTGCAGGTCTCCAATGGACGTGAAACTAATGATACATTCTAGTCATTTTTATTGCTGCAAATCTGTAGATATTTTCATATTTATTTTATGGCTCAAAGAAAGATTCAATGAGCAATGGGCCAAAGTGCATACTGGTACAGCATCAGTAGGACTCACAGTCAGTGGCTCTCCTTGTAGAGCCTGTAGAATAAAATTACTGACAACCCGACCATCATTCATGTGCATACGAGAACCAAAAGTGTTAAAGATCCGTGCCACTCGTACTTCCACTCCCTCCTGAAAGAAAAATAAGAGAAAATCATTCAGATAAGTACAACTGCTTCAAACATTCCATGATGTAAATCATGATGTAAATATAAAAGCCTTTTCATTTATAGGGACTAAATAAATCATAAAATGGCAAGCACGGCATTATATGTGCATACATATACAAGACTATGGGGCAGTGTGAACTGCCTGGGAGTTAAAATATATTGTCCTGTGATTTCGTTTGTATATGGATAAAACCATTAAAGCTGTCATAAATTATTAAAAAAACAGATATCATATTGTCAGGAACAGAAAACTCAGAGCAATGCAAGGGACATTACATTAAGATATAGGAAAACGTAGACATTTAAGTATGGTCATTTCCATCAAAACGTGATCATAAATCAACGCAAAGATCACACAGCAGTGGAAAGGTCCCATATATGTGATGGAGGGATAAATTAAATGGATATTAGTGCAGGCTCACTGTTCCTCCCATTCTTCCCAGAAACAGTGATGAAATTAACAATTTGCTATCTAATAAAACAGATGGACAACAAACACAGAGAATGTCTGAATTTAACCTTTATAGGCTAATGACTTTATAGGCTAATGACTAATGACAGTCAGTTTAGTTGACATGATGGTGCCTACACTGATTACCAAACCTTAATCTTAACTTCCTAAAAACATACATCCAAGTTTGCTAAAGCAATACTTCTCGTATATTTCTCATGCAACATAATGCTCTTACCATAATACAATCAATTGGGCTTAGGTGGTTTATTGATTTTGCACATCACTGTACAGTCAAAGTAACACAAAGTGTGTCTAGAAGCAGTGACAGCTAACTAGCCTGGAGGAAGTGTTTGTGATTTTTATAGCCACCACACCATACACAGCTTGATAAGAACTTGATAAGATTCTGATTGTAATAAACGGATATGCAAAAGTAAAGGACGCACCAATAATCTTAATTTGGGCAATGCCAATTTAGTGCCTTGAACTATTAGAGTCCTAATCCAAATTATGGATAATGATTGATCTTAAACCACCTGTGGTAGGTTAATTTAGCTGTGATTGTAGCTAGCACCTCTTGTACTTTCTTACTTATAAGATGAATTTGATATACTAATCATTGCAGTTTAAACTATTTCACATATTTAATCTATCTCTGGAAACAGCACATACTGGCTATTCAGGTAAAGCTAGTGTTTTTGGTTCTTTATTAATTTATGTTGTATTACAAAGATGAAACTGTAAATGACACATTTTCCTCATGGCTCCAAAAGTCTAATTCATTGCAGATCTGTCTTAAAATTACTGAAAGGAAAAGTGTTGCTATCATCATCTCTGAAAGTACATGTGCTGATGCTTTCAAGAAGATCACACAGAGAAGAAGAATGTACTTACTTCTAATTCTTTAATATGCTTTTACTGGCTTCTACCATGGTAACTCTGTTAACAATCAGACAAAGTCCCACACTGTTGCACTTTTAATGTGTGATTGGTTATTTGCATATATATTTTTTTGGGATGGTACAGCCATACCCTGCACATTTTAAGAACCTTATATTTGTTAAAATTATACTCTACATATCAAATGATACCTGGAAATAAATTGAAGATATCTATATTTAAAAATGAATACATATACAAAACCTATGAATATATTTTTTAATCTAACAAATCTATCTAACAACATGCTAAATAAACGAGCAGAGTCAAACTGCAGTGAGAGGTGTGTCTTTAAAAGAACGTCAAAAGAACATCCCTCTCTAAACTAATCATCTTAGTCTCACACTAAGACAGGAATGCCCTGGAATTTTGCTGTCTGGTGACTTTATGTGCCAATAAGATGAGTGGAAAAAACAAAACCACAAATTTTGGTAGAGAAATCCATGCAAATGCTACTGCTGCAGGCTGATATAACCACATTTTTCAAGGTAATGTGTGGTGATTAAACCTCAATTGGTACATAAATGTACATTTCTAATCATTCTTTTACTGCACATTACAAAATTACTGTTGCATTTCTCCTTAAATCTAATTAAGTGCTAACTACTAAGGTAAGTTATCAGCAATGGTACTGTCATCAGGAAACATTTTAATAAATATCAGATATCAGCCTTAGTCCATTAAAAATGATTGTATTCTTATTACAAATGATCCATAGTAAGAGATGCTAAAATTTCAATTAATGCTGTAGCAACATGAAGAAATGTGCAGTTTTGGACTACTTATGAGTGAGTACATTGCAATTTCAGTTCCCAATATCTGCTGCAAAATGTGGGCAGTTCAGGAAAGTATAAATCTAATCTAATATTTGCATTACCATGCTAATGAAATGTGCATCTTCTGTTCAGTTAGTTGTTGTCAGTTCAAGGTAAAGTAGAATGGTCTCGCTAAAATAGGCATAACCTTTCTTATTATGCATTTCTTATGTATCTACAGCCAGTCACTTCAGACTGGGAGACCTTGCACTGAGGTAAGAGGCAAGAGAAAGAATTGTAAGTGTAGCTCTGTCCTTGGAGATGGATTTGTATGCAAATTTGTCAGTGCTTTATGGAAATTCTTGACACATATTTTGAAACTTATTTCCAGAACTATTCCTGGTAGGAAGATTTTTCTGGTGGGTGGTGAAGGTTTTGATATTTCAGTTGTTGCTACATAACAAAACTTCTACAGTGGAAAGAATTGTTAGAAAACTATGCTTAAATGTGGACAAACAATGCCAGCTTCACACTATAGTACAAAGAAGCTAAACGGTAAAGCAAACTGTATCTTGGGTTTCAAGACAACTGTTCTATGACAATGTTAATCATTTTGGGGCTGTAATTGTTTCTAGGTTGAAACAATATGAAATAATTCACAAATCTACTAAAATATTCAGACTTTATCCTGACTTCAGCTGAAGCTCTTGGTAAAAAAAATAAATTTTAATTGCAATGCTTTGACCTCAAAGGCAATAAATTGGCTCACTGAACTGGTTTAACCGAGTGATGAGGTTACACTGAATAGAACATGAACAAGATTCAGTGTGTCCCAGAGTCTCTACAGGGATTCCCTTTTGGGTGCAAAAGTTCAAAGCACTAATTCATGTTAAAATGAAGCTAAAATGTGACAAATCTGATCCGATAATATGATTAACTCTGTGTTTGCATACATCAGTGCTGCCCTGCCTTTCAACACAGGCCATAGCCCTCTGGCTTTAGTATTGTTGTTTCAGTCTGAACCTGTTTGACATGTTTAAAAAAGTCAAATACTTTCAAAAACCTAACAGGTGTGGCTTGCACAGGAGTTTTGAATCACACCAGTTTAGTTAAAGACGTGAATGTCTCAGAGTTTTTATTGAGACGTTTTAATTGAGACTGCTCAGTTCAGTTGTTCAAGGCAGACAACCTTAAGGTTAAGTCTTAGTGTATGGACACTACATGACTACAGACATGAAATGAGAGAAATACAGATGGGAAGATGAACACAGTCATTTCAGGATGAGAGAATGCATGAAGGTGAGAACATACGAACCATAAAAATTAAAGCAATTTAGCTTGGAGACAAAATAAAGCCATAGTATCATAATCTTAGGTCATGTACAGATATTCACGTATTTATGAGAATAAGTGTGAGCTCACACCTGTTTGAGCTGAAGAAATAAAAGTGATGTGAAATGCTAATCTGAGATGACAAGGAGATGGCAGGAAGGCTTGAAGAATGTGACCACATTCTGCTAATTAGTGGCTAGGAGACCTGGGGGATTAAAAGATGTCAAAAGTGCCCTTTGATTGGCATGATGCTCTAACACATTTAAGAAACTGATGGACACAAATAGAATGTGAGAAATGGGGGAGTGTGAACACAGATCAACAATTTTTTTTACAATACTCATACACACAGGTAGAGGAGTTGAGTCAATGTGACTTGATGGTTTAAATGGAAGAGCTGTGTCTTTCTGCGTGACGAAATGACAAACTGAGAAGACTGAGCAGGCACTGTGGGTGCATGTCATTCATCAGCTCAGGCAATCATTTCTCAGGATGCTTCAAATACATTTTTATCATCAAGGAAAAGCCAGAATGCAGAAAAGACAGTCCACAAACTGGAAAATATGGTACTCTGACAAAAAAGTAAATACACTTTTCTTTCATATGGAATGCATCTTGCATAATTTCAAAGAAGGCCTTAAAATGAAGAACTGGGCAATCTCTGCCCAGCAGCCTCTTTAAAATGACAATCATCATCTGTTCAAAAATTCCACACACTCATTTTTTGGTTTAAACCCTTTTGCTTGGTTAGTTTTTCATGATTGGTATACTTATTGCCCGTGGGCTTGTTTCATTAATATTTGTGTGGTATAGCAAACTTTACCAAAGCCTTAGTAGAATAAGCTGGGCATTTAACTAAGTGTTCTCACAACAAAGTAACATCAAAATATGATATTATTAGGAACGTCAGTTTGCATATCTACAGCTACCTGGATACTTTACTGCCTGGAAGACATTATTTAAAGGAATGACAGAAAACAGAGGGATTTTAACATATTTTCAGCCTTTGGGAGCCAATTGATCTTTATGCCGTTAGATATTTTAATATTTTAAAAAATTCACAAAGGATAGATGAACTTGATTACATTTAAATCATACCATCACGGTGATGGACATTTCTATGCAATTCTATGTAAATATGAAGCAGTATGAGGAACAGAATCATCATGCTGACATTACACAGTAAGCTAAATCATAGCTTGGGGTGTGGGGGCCGAGATAAAGAGATGGAACCTGAGGGACAACAAACAGATTTAATCGGATTCGCTAAAGGCTGGTGTCAGTCACTGAGGCTGGGTTCAAAAGAAGGCATTATATGAGATAAAACCTGAAAATAAACCTGTCACACAAAAGTAAATGACGTTACAAATGGAAAGATAACACAGTCCTCACAGATGACAAATCAGATCTACACATTAAGTTGAATTCACCATCGCACTGGGTGTCATTCATCAGCATGTTCAGTGCAGCTGTTCCATATCTCTATTATGTTTCTTGATTATGCATGTATGCATGAAGCATACAGATGCAGCTAATACTGTAAAAAATGTGAAACCTCCATATTAATATAAATAAATACACCAGAAGTGTAACATAACTGTATATCCCTAGCCCCCCAATTACTGCACCATTATTACTACCAGGACATTTAAACACTGCTTTAGATTGCAGTTAGTTAAAAGAAGGCTTTTAAGTATACCTGCTTCATGTAGGCATAACACATGGTCTCAGCAACACGCTTTCCTTCATCATAACAAGCCCTAGGCCCGATGGGGTTCACATGACCCCAGTAGTCTTCATTCTGAGGATGCACCTCCGGGTCTAGAAACACACACAAACACACCAAAACAGTCAGCTCAAACTAATCTGATTTGACAAGCTGTCCAATTATGATGTTTTCACAACATATGTACCCATATTCAAGAACACATGCACCAACTTGCACTTACGTGTAATTTTAAGATATAGTCTTGTGCAAAGTGTTATTTTTTATTTTTTTTTTGGTTTGTTATAGAAGCAGTTCTCAAACTGTGGACCATTGCCTCCTTCCAGTCAGCAGAGTGGAAAGATGGGAGGGAGACTCAGAAATTGTATCTGTAGTTAGTCTTTTTTTATTTTAACTTGTTTATTAAACCTGTTTAGGTCATATTCAACCTGCCACAGTGTGTGATGAATAACCTTTGTTTTCAGTCAGCTGAAATTGTGTAAAAAATACTTTAGATAATATCACTGAAAAGACAAAGACAAGCAGATCCTGTGTATATACAGAGAATAATACTAAACAAGCAAGTCCTGTGGTATATACAGAATAAATACCATTCCATTTATTTGACTCAGTGCATATTAATAAATATTTCTCTTATTTTGCTAATTTAGACAACTTGTCTAATCTTTAACTGTGGACACAGGGTCAGTAATAAAGTAATGTACATAATCCCTTTGGTGTCTCATGCTGAGAGAGTAGCTATCAATACTGGTAAAGCAGTACTGAATTCACAGAAGAATATAGATATTAGTTAAGTATTGTTGGCTCAAAAAGACATGGACATAATTTCCAGAGAAATGAGGAATGCCAGAGGACAGAAAGAAAAAAATAAAATAAAATTTACTTTGCACCATGCTAAAATGCTAAATATTAGAGTTGAGTGACACAGAATGGCCAGTCAGCCACTTCAGAAGATTCTGAATTTCTATAAAGTCCATGTAGAAACACCCTCTGTAACTTTTGTCTTAAAGAGCATCTCTGAGAGCTTCCAAATTTAAACTTTGGCATGTCAACTTGACCCTGTACTGACCTTACTATTACAGTGCTGTCTGATATTTTGACTACTATCTCACATCTCATTAACCTTCGCTTACATCTGGCCAAAATGACATCATTTACTGGATAATACAACTTGTTATAATAATATCCAAAATAGGTTAAAAATTAAATATTTTCAATACTGTTATGGTTCCTTTTAGTGTAAGTTTAAAAAATAGAAATCATAACAGAACAGTCCAAACAGATCCAGCTCACTTGATATTTTAAACATGGTTTTAACATTCAGAATCTCTATTAAAATAAAGTTGCACAGTGAAAACTTGTACAATAATTTACTGAACAAGACTACTTGTTTACTGTTGAAGACCTAGAATCAGTTTCCCATTAAAGACATCTTATTAGACAAGCTAAGGAGTTCAAAGCTGCTTTGAGAAGAGAAACAATGGCCTACGATTGTCGGTAAACGCTGTTCTCTTGTTTGTTTACATTCAGAAGCTCCATATCTTTTAAGGTGGAAAGGTATGTTTGAGGGAAAATTGTTTTTTCTACATGGCTGAAGTTTAACTGTAAGTTTTTATTCACTGTTTGAATTACCACAGAAACTCATTTGTTACCCAAGTTGATTATTTTTGTAGCAGTCTGTGTTCACTTGCAGTTAGCGCTCGGCAGAATTTAGAGTCAGTTGCATATACAGCAAAAATAAGTGAAAAATAAGTCAATATTACCCACTTCTGGTGCATGAATAAATCAATTTCCTCATTTTGATTCATTCTTATAAACATTTACTGGTCTCTGCATTGTCTAAAAATATTTGCCATAACTTTTTTTTTCCACATTCAACCAATCATGAGCATGCAGACTGACTGAAGACAGGCAAATGGTGAGGAAACATCTTCAGAAGTTTTTTGCGAACATAACTCTTGTGGGTCATTATAATTGTTAAGCCTAAGCTGTCTGCTTTGGTTTGCAAACTTTGGTTTACAAAGGGAGTCCTTAGAGTTTACATGAATGACCAACAGCACTACACAGTGAATAAATGCCACCAGCCAACCAATCAAATGTATGAATTCTTTCCAGAGAAATGAGAAATGACAGAGGGCACAAAGTAGGGAAAACATTTTTAAAAATCACTGCCAATGACCTCAATCCCACAATATTTTCCATCTCACACTCTGGCTTCCTGTGTTCAAGACTTAAAGCACTCATTAAATATTAGTTTCTAAAACTAAATGCTGAGAAAATTGAATTCATGATTATTGGTAGTAAGTCACAACATATTCTGACATGCTTGCTTGACATCACTTGCCGTTAGTGCCATGTTACTTTGGTTATCAGGTATAGAAATTCTGCTTCAAATCTCTACATGACCTTGTATCCTATCTTGACCTATATCTCTGCCTTTTGGTCTGACGTCAGCATTTAGCAGGGTATTTGTCATTTTGCAAACACGACCTCAATTCTAGAAACTAGGAGATCTTGTTGGATTCTAATTCTACTGCAATGGTTAAACTCAAAACAAATCCTTGGTTTTTATAAAGAAGGTATCAATCAAAGATATGCCCATACCTCCATAAACTTCTGATGTTGAGGCAAGAAGCAATCGAGCACCCACTCGCTTGGCCAGACCTACAGAAAAAGAGATAAACACAGAACCTCCCTTGTTAAGAAACACCAAGCCAAGAATCAGTGCAAGTTACAAGCAGAGCAGTTATGTAGCCACTGTACCACTGTATACATTTCAGGGTCACTGTGCGTCCAAACCCAGAATAAAACATATGTTATTTTATATTTTTTATTTTGTATTTATAAGAACACTTTCTGTTCTGAAAAATACATAGATGTTTCTGTGTGTATAATATTCTATAGCTCCTTCAGAGGCAGGGGTCATAAATCAAATGTGCAGGAATACACTTCTTCAGATTCTGCCTCAGTGGCAGCAGAACTTTATATCATTCTGCTTCCACAGAGGCAGCAAGTTGCATTATACTCCATTCAAGTAAAACAAAATGCTGAGATTTTTTTCAACACTTCCAAAGAAAATTATATTGAACATTGTTTTCTGAGACATTACTGGCAGTTAAAATCTTCGCTTCTTTTCTGCCTAGAAGGCCACATTGCCTCCAGAACCATTTTAAGTAGTGATTTTGCACACAAGCTAAATACACAGATTAAACAAAATATTAAGACTATGCAAAAGTGAAGTAAAAAGTTTTGCAAATAATTTCATAATTGAGCAGAACATGGACCGAAATAAAAGTGATGAACTGGGGCATGTGGGCTGTAAAACCTGCATAAAATAAGGAAAGATATCTGGATGTCAGGAATAAAAGGAAAGCATTTCAGTGATTCAATTCAAAGTCTAGGCATAAAAAGCTGTTGTATGTTGCCTACACACTGTGTATAATTGACTTATGCTTATTTCCTTGGTCGCCATACAAGACTGACATATGGTAGGGCTGCAACTCATGAATTTCTTACTTGAAATCCGCAGTGCAGTCAGCCAAAAGCAAGTGCTAGCGCCCAACCAGGTTGCCGTGGAGATGAACTGTGTATTGGTTTTTTGACTTTCATTCTGCCATAGACCGTGTGTGGCTCAGGATAAAGATGATGTGAAGAGAATACAGTGTCCCTGCATAAGTATTCTGATAAAAGTTCTGACTTGCCCCTGTTCGTTTGACAGAACTTACCAAGCATATTGAGAGTGCCTATAGTGTTGGTTTTCAGTGTCTTGATGGGATTATACATGTAATTGGGTGGGGACGCAGGAGAAGCCAAGTGATAGATCTGGTCCACTGAAAAGAAAGAAGCCAACAAAAAGTGGTAAAGAACAAGTTTGATTACACACAAAACAGGCAAACCATCCCAAGGAAGTGCTCAAAGAAGAAATTAACAATAAACGGGTGACAGGAAGTTGTGTGCCCAGGGCACAATAACATGAAGGGGCAAGTGTGCCATCCCCTTTCTTAACTGAACTGATTGAAAATTGTCTCCCTCTACATTAGGCTAACATAAATGCTTCTGCTGTCACTTCACATATACATACTCTCTCCATGTTACTCAAACCTGCCTTCCAGCCAACCCTGATGCTCACAATTACACACTTGCTTCTGCATATACAGCAGCATACTAAGGTCTGGATACCCCAGCAATATTGTGTGCTTTGTTAATTTTCTCATTAAAAAATTGTCCATATTCTGTTCACATTTAATTCACAATTACTGTATTGCAGACAAACTACATATTTGGGTTTGCATAAAAAAATGTTTATAAAATGTGTTAACATTTACTTTGCAAACAATGAAACATATGTCCAGGTTTGTGAATGCTTGGTTTATTACACACACACCTCTAAAAGGGCCCTGATCCTCTCAAAGGTGTGCACACACATGCGGCACATGTGACAGTCACATTTTTTCACTAGGCGCTGTAACTTAATGAGAGCAGAATCTGATCCAAAAAAAAACTATAATTTGAAATGTTCCATGAAAACTAGACAAAACCACACATTATGTTTTGTCTTTTAGAACTTTTATTTGTCTAAACACTAGTTGTCACCTGCTAATCCTTCACTACTACTTACACATAAGGCATCAACAGGTGTTTTTCCCCCTTTATACAGCAACAGCCTCAACTTTTCTGGAAAGACTTTTGACTGGATTTTTAACAATCATTGCTATGGGGATTTGTGGTTATTATACGATGGAAAAAAAAAACTATCAAATGACAGAGTTTATGAGATTTATACTGAGATTATACAGCTTACAAACACCATAACACACTCACCTTCAATATAGAGTGGTTCCACTACATCATGGTTAATGAGCTCAAAATTCTCATGGCCAATCCAGTGCTCTACATTACGCTTACGTCCAGTGAAGAAATTATCTACCACGGTGACCTCATGACCGTCCATCATCAGCTTATCAGTCAGGTGAGACCCCACAAAGCCTGCACCACCAGTGATCTACATCCAAAAAGACAGGTCAAGTCCTGCATACAGTGTGAAATACATTCTTTCTGATACATCAGATACAATCTGATTTTAATCAGATTGTGATCTTTTCTGATGAAGGATTCAGGCAAGGTTTTAATGAGATCACATCTGTTGCCATCTCACAATCAATACGTCTGAACTAGAACACTGGGCGGTTTTAAGAAAATTAAGGGGTACTCTATGTAATGCTCACATTCTCCTGTCCCTGGCATTTATCAGTGTGGAGCAAGACTACATTCAGAGGATTCAGACAGACTGCAGTTCTTTTAATACAGCTTCATTTGACCCATTTATTTAATCAGTATTTCATTGCTACATTGCAGTTAGCTTGAATGTCTGACAGAACATAGGTTAAATGTGGCTTTCTATTATTTTTTTATTCAGAGCAAGCATCATTGTTTGCCTAATGGTTATATTGATGAAACACAACTTTGAGTAGACATAAATACTGGTAAGCATTAGCTGTAGTACTACTGAGTATACATATAAAATTTTAAATAAACACTGAAGTAAAATTAAAATCCATAAAACTATTATCTATACACCATGTCTTCTCCACAGAGTATGTTGATGGTCAAATAAAATATGTACATGAAAGATTATTGATTAATATACTCAGCATCACATTTATTTATTTATAATTATTATTCTTAAAACACCACATTTTTTACTATTTAAAGCAATAATGTGTTGGAACTGACACACCTGGCATATCCATGTTCAGTGTTATGGCAGGGCAATAAAACTTACTGCCATAATACTGACTACTACTGCCTTAAAACAAGAGGAAATCTGCAGGATTGCAAGGAAATTTCTCCTCACCAAAATCCTTTTTCGATCTTTCTCGGACAGGAACTTCACAGGGGGATATCTTTGGGTAAAACTGAAAAATAAAGAAAAGTGTATTTTAAAATACCTCAAATTTCACCTGCTTATGTGTTTAGGAAGGGTTTCTGACAATTTTCACATTAAAGCAGGGCATTATCAGTGGTGTTCTAGAAACAAATTAAAACAGATCAACAGTAGTTAAGTGAATTTGAACTTCAGCATTGAAAAATAAACAGATCACAGCAGAGAAGGCTCAACAGACCCGGCCTTAATAATTCTGTCTGCACTGATTCAGCACGTAGTATTTCCAGCATGAAAACCAAGCTCATGAATCAAGAATTATCCATTCATTGGATAACCCTATTTTTAAATGGCTCTTGCCTAACACTTTGGGTCAGACACTATATCTATGAGAAAGCTTCGGAATAATATGTTAATTGTTTGGTTTTGAACTGTTGAAAAATCCATTCCTGGGGTTCTCTGATATGAATAAAAGGCAAACTGATTGTATTTTTACAGAGCTTTGAAGGTCAAATATGTGAGACAAACAAACACACATTTTGAACATTCTGGAGCTGAGTTGGTCATGTCTTACTGATCACCCAGTTTCATTCTGTAAGATCAGCACATTGTGTATCTATTCAGACCTGTATCAGATTAGTCACAACATTCCTCTTCTCCTATTACACAGGCTTAACTTAAAGCTTTTTATTTGCTAAGAGAACAAAATCTTACACTATTAAACACTCCATGGGTCTCACTGTCTTTGCTGTGGACTAAAATCCTGACCAGGCAACCTTCCCAACACTAACATTTTGTTTGTGTGTAGGGATATGAGCTTGTCTGAAAAGAGGACCAAGAGGGTGGAATCAAATCCGTGTTTAATTTCAACAGTAACACAGAGTGTAGAGTGTACGCTTTGTTACATGTGACCATTTCTCTGCTCTCTAACTTGGAAAATTGCCTTGTGAAAAGTGCCTTGAGATAGGTGCTAAACAAACACACTGTTACAAAATTTTGAAAAACTGCAATTAATATATTAGAAGAACACCAGGTCAGATTTTGATTTTTTTTTTTTTTTTTTTTGCTTGTGGGGCACCCCTAGTGTAATTCATTTTTACAGTATTGTACTGAAATCAATGGGGTTTCCTACCCTCTTCCAAAAGGTGCATAATGAGGTTTCTGCAGTGCTGAGCCCAAAGTAGCAACAACACAGGCTCTATTCTCCTTGTTACAGGTCAGCAAAGCATCACAATGGTTTTGAAGATGTCATTTTTAGGTAAAAAAATTACATAGCATATTACATATGTTGCCCTTAGTTCTTACAATGAGTCTGTATGTGGGTTATGATATTTCTGTAAATTGGCATGTAAAACCACACCTATGTTGTCATCAGATAATTTAAAATACTGAAACATTTTTCCATTTTCTAATTTTCTATATTGGCTATAATAATAATAATATTAGCAATTAGTCCTACCTAAATTAATTAGATTAATTTAAAAACATTAACTAGTTTAAATGAAAAAAAGGTCAACACTTGTCAACACTCCATAAATAAACACAATAAATTACCAGATTGTGTTTTGTGTTTCGCTTGTTAATCTTTTTTATTTCACTGGCATCAAACATCTTAAGGTTTCCATAGATTTTTTTAAAAGTCTGAAAACCAGCACATTTACAAACACTTTTTTCAGCAAACACACAAGCTCAATAAAATTAAACTTGAAGGGAAAAGAAAAAAAATAAATACATATTTAAATATAAATATAAAATGTATGGGCCTTTCAGACAGATATTTAGAACCTTTAAAGATGAAGTATAAACCTACCTAAGCTCAAGGTCTCTTATCTTCTCTCTCAACGGTGCTATAGCCTGTAATGAGATGAAAAGAGAAAAATGAGATGAAAAGAAATGCTTTTTTTTTCAATCTTGTGGAATGCTTTTTCATTCCTTCTCACTGATTTATACTTTGGACCGCCCTGTTCTGCTCTGTTTGACAATCAACTCACACATAAAAACAACTTAGTCTACAAAAAGAACAAAAATGATTTAATTATTTTAAGATGGTTTGGATTTTACAGGTTTGATGAGCAGCAGAATCGCATTATCTGTTGGGAACACTACCAACCTTCTTTCAACACTTATAACAGCAACACAAGATGTTGCTAGACTCCAAGCGTCCACTGCAGTATTCGGCATTACTCCAGACAACAACTTATGTATTTTAAACTTTATTTGGACATCTTGTTAGGCTTTGGTTTCTAGCTTAAACTAGTGTTTTTTTTTTCTTCTTTTCCCACTTTATAAAAAATATTAACATACAGAATAATGGGAAAAATTTTGAACGCCTCAAGGAAAAACAAAACCAAAAAACAACAATATGATCATTAGTTTGTGATGGACTTAATAAAGCTAATAACAAAAACCTAATATTTTTTCACATCATATTGGTTATCTTTTATCACCATTCGGTTAAAATACACAGAAATGTGATCTTTTGTCTATTTCAACCAACCCTATTATTACTATCTATGAAAAAAATTATCAAATGAAAAATTACAAATGGAAGCAACTTATCTGATAAAATAAAAAAGGGGCTAATGAGGTTTAATCTGTATGCACCTCTTTCTACTTTGTAATAAAAAGACCTTACTTCATTAAAATTCTTAATGGAGACCTTAGTGCAAAACACTTTCAACATTTCAGAGTGTGTGCAAAGACTGCTTTCAGGAATTTTTATGTTGTAATTCAGCTTTAAGGAAAATATCAAGCATCAGCAGCTGTGGACAAATGTCATCCTTTTCAAACGCTAGCTCAGACAGTAAAGAAAAAAGAAACCCTGCACCTGCATGAGAAACGCTTTGAACCTTAAGGTCAGGTAGATATGGAGAAAGCAGTTACTGTATCTAATGAGTTCTTTCCACTGATAAGGAGGCACAGACTAGCCACAAAAGTAGCATTAGTGATCACTTGCTTTAATGACTCTCTGAAGCTCATTCTAATTGCAACTATTATCACATGGGCACAAACGTCTAGTCTGAAAAAAGAAACCTTTGCTTCAAATCGAATCTAAAAAGAAAATCTCAATGAAAATATTACATTAACTAGATCAACAGAAACGTGTTAGTATCAACATCTGCCCCCTCTCTTTTTGAAAGTTCAGTTCAAAAACCAAGCACTATCTCTGAAATTGCTTAATTATAGATGATTGAACCCCACAGTCATATGGTACAACCATGTGTGAACAGACAGTGTTGGAACTATTAGTCAAGCCATTCCTCTAAAAAATATGGTTCACACTACTGTTTCAAAAAGTAGAACAGATTCACAAGGTCAATTAAAGCCCCGGGTAACTCATTTTGTTTTGTTTTTTTTTCTTTTTTTTTTATATAAAAAAAAAAAAACACAAAACAAGTAAATTTGTGGCAGAAAATTAGTAGCAGAAGCACATAAAAATGTAATACTAAAGAAAACTAAATATATAGAACAGCAAGAGGGAAAGATCTAATATGAATAAAGACATTAAGAGAGCAAGTGGCAGCTTGTTTTCACCAACCTCATCTATTCTTTGTTCTATCTTCATTTCTCCATGTTCCTGAATAGACCTGTGAGAAGGTGAAAGGAGCAGCTGTTGATTCATCCATACAAATATTTACACACGTTCACATACATACACAAATCTATTCATGCCAAAGAGAGCTTTGCTGAAGTATAGTATTGTACTGCAGGCTCTAATGATAAAACATGAAGCATTTTACCTACTTTAGCTAAAACAAAAAAGGAGGCAGCCAGCGGATGTCCCCTGTGTAAATGAATAAATGTATGCCAACGTTAGTTGGTCAAGGTAATGTTTTTAATGTTTTTGGTTCTAGCAAACTCTAGCAAAACAGTCACATTGCCTTTACACTAGAGCTGTGCCATATCGTCATAATTTTAAAAACACTATAAAAAAAAAACATTGATAAAAGTGATATTCTGACTTGTTTATGTAATGATGTCATGCAGTTACCCATAATAATGGCAAAGATTCATTACATGAGTCGTTTAGGCACAGTGAATTACGTTGGAAAGTGACTCTGAGGTGGAGGGATTTTCCCCAATAAAAGAAAAAGGGGAAGGGACTTCAGTCGTGTGGATGTGGTTTGGTTACAAAATAGCCGATGTACAATAAACCATGTTATTATATGAAAATATTAATTAATTCATTCATTGTCTGTAACCGCTTATCCAGTTCAGGGTCACGTGGGTTATGTGAAAATATATTTAATTTAACTTAATATAATTCATATTAATATAACACTTATTTTGTTGCAAGTGTGTTCTTGAAATTAATGAAAGAACGTTTCTGTGTTTTGTCATATCACCAAGAATATCGTTATATTAATTTGGGGCCATATCACCAACACCTACTTCACACCCATGTTGTCAGCAATGCAGCCTTAGCAACATAATCTGGATTTGCACATTTGTTTAAATCCTTAACAAAATTAATTTTCTGTGATGTTTATTATTTAAATCTTCTTTTATTTTAATTTTATACTTATTATATTCTTATTATGTATTTATTTTTCAGAATATTGTTTAATCTTTTATGGTGTATTGCAAAAGCAAACTTCCCAAAAGCAAGCTTGATACTTTTCTGATGTATACATTACAACATAAAATTTAGACAAGTTGGGACTTTATCGTTTATGAAAGGAGTTAGTAAGACTTTTGAAAAGGAAATAGTAATTATCTGAAAGTGGAAAAAGACAGTACATTTACCTCATATTGGTGTAGGTTCCCCAGACGGCTGAAAAACAAAAAGAAGAATGTAAAAAAATCGTAAGATACAGTTAACACTATGTTACGTTAATACATTCACACACTGAATCTATAACCTTAATGTTGCAACTACTAGCGTTAGCATGATAACACTTTTCCTTTTCAATACCTGTACTCAGCAGTAAAACCCTGAGCAACAACAAATATTAAACTGATTTTTTAAAACTATATACAGTACTACAGACACTGACTTTCTAATACATACATAGCTTGATTTATTACAGACAACAGTATGTATCTGGAGTATACCAATTTAATTAAAAGTCATCAAATCAAAAAGCTTAGACACCTAATTAAATCTGACAAATAACAGCCCAGAGCTGAAACGCTTGAAGGAAAAACACATAATCACCATTATGCAGACATGCTTCAATGGAGGTTAACAACTATATATGCCCAGTGATACTCAATAAAAATATTCCATATATTCAAAAGTGCGTCTTGTTCCTACACTCATTGTCCATTCTTTCAGTTCCACTGACAACACATGGGCACTTTGTAGCTCTACAATTACAGAGTGTAGTCCATTGTTATACATACATTGTTTACCCACCACAGAGCAGGTAAGATATGTGTGACAACAGCCCTACTGTGTCTGATCCACTCGTACCAATGTACACACCACCACCAAATGCAGCAACACAAAACACACCAAACTGTGTTCAGCAGCATGAAGAATGAACAACCAGCGAAATAATGCCAGCTCTGTGAGGGTCCTGTGGGGATTCTGAACTTATGTTTGTAAGGCAAACCCCTGCAAAAGCATCTTAAAAGGAAATTCAATTGACTTGCTAATCTTCTTTATAATTGTTTTTCTACCTTCTTCAGGGTGTTTTGAATAGAAATTACTCCTTGTTGAAACCATTTAAAATGACTCTAAATGAAAAATTTTGCAGTCCCTATAAAAACATTCATTTAGAGGCTTATAAGTGGAGAGAATGAATGGTGCTTTCAGGAATGTGTGTCAGATCAACACAATATTTTGTCAAGTTCACTTTCCAACCACCTGCATCATAAAATCCAGCCATGCTGCAAGGGCCCAAACAAAACTGTAACAGTAATTCAGATAAATATTCTGACCCAAACACAAGCTACACAGGTTTAACACTAGTGTGTACCACCAGGAGGAATAAACACAGTGGTGTATACGAGCATGCAGAGCTGTATTCCTCAGTACGATTTATGACTGCCATTATTGATTATACTAGCAATAAGTAACTAGTGATCCCACAAATGGCTCCCAAGTGGCACAACCATCTAAACTTGCCGGGACACAACAAGCTCAATTCCTGGTCATGCTACGGGCATCCATGGACAGGAATCCAAGAGTGCATAACTGGTCTTGCTGTGAAATGCTAGTCAAAAGGCATTTCTTGGGGTGAGCCAGGCATAAGAAAGAGGATAATCTGAAATATCAAAGAACATCCAAAAATTGCATGAAGCACATATTCTATTAGACAGTTTAGAATACTTGGAGCAAGTCTTAATACATTAGATTGTATAAGTAAAAATAATTTATTCCTTATATAGCCTATACCTTACAGATATTTGAAGTAGGTGGTTAGAATTAGTCTTCAAGATATTATATTAATTGTGTATTATATTTCTTTATGAATAAAATGTCTATTTATAATAGACAAACAGGCAGACAATACAGATAATTGTGTACTATATTCTCTACTAAACAGTATAACTGTAAACACTGTATATTTTTATGTAAAGTAAATATAAATTTTTCTTGTTCATTCATTTGAGGATTACAAAAATTACAAAACCAAAAAGCATGTCTGTAGATTATTTTTGCCACAATTTTGAAACAATCAGTTAAAGATAATAATAAAAAATAAAGTTAAATATAATAATAAAAAATAAAGTTAAACATAATAACTAAAAGAGAGTTCACTTAGGTTTGGGTGTTATAATAGTAACCCAGGGGCTGTTTTTCAAAATTATGACGTGTGTAGTGTGTCAAATTTCTGTTCTGTGTACAAGTTAGGTACAAGGCCAAATAGTTTAATTATGTGAATTTAAGAGAGCTCTCAGAATGTAGATAAAAACTATATTTACATGTCTTCAAGATAAGCAAATTGGATATTATTCAATATCACAAATTCTTATCAGAATTCCAGAGGTCAGCTCTAGTGCTTGTTATCGCATTCAGCTCTGGACTGTTAATAGCAATGTCATAGAACAATCTCTCCCTTTCAGACAATACAGTATACGTCTCTGTATACAGTTTATGATTCATAAACACTATAGCTAAGCATATAACACAAATACTATTCCATTAAATACTGAGATTATATGATTTGTTTCATCATGGATAAGATTTAATTCAGGTCTGATCCAGTATTTTTTAATCAAATTAAGTTCAACGTGTACTGATGAGTCTTTTGTTAATTTAAAAAAATAAAATAAAATAAAAAATCCCACAAATAACAGTGTGACTTAGTGTTGGGTAAAATGATGACAAAATACTGCAGTGATGTGTATAATCATGACATTATACTGCAGTATATGGAAAAGTTGTATTTGAAGATGAAAACAACATAAATTAATAGTCAAATTTATTTTCCACATCTAGTTAACTGCAGTGAGAGTTGTTCCCTTTAAGACAAGAACACCAACAGAATGATCCCTAAAGACTTTATAAGGTCACAGACCACAGACAGGAGAGCCCACAGCTCCTGTCATCACTGTTTGGAGATATCCCATGCTGAAAGGAAGAGCAGAAAGAAACACAATGTCCTGCAAAATTTTGAATCTAGAGGCAATTAAAGCTCCCCCTTTGCAAACTACCAAAAAATTAAACCTCACTCTGTGCAAATTCCACACTATTTAGCTTTTCATGTTTCATTTCTACTTTTGTTTATTTTGACATAGTTACTGTACACGTGACATAATGAAATATGTACTACAGAGAATTAAAGTGATATTGCTTCTAGCGTGCTCTATTTGAGAGTTGTCATATAATGAAAAAAGACCAGATACTGTAATGTTTTTGTGAGTATTGCAATTTTTAATTTAGTCTAAATACATAAGCATTTATTTTAACATTACACTTCCCATATGGGCTTTCTGTATGTTTGACTCGATACTTGACCTGGATTCTAGCCTAAAAAATACATGTTCTGACTCAGACTCCAGCCTAAAGACTTGTGACTTGACTCTGGCTTGTATTTTGTGACTTGTGAACATCTCTACTTCATAGGGATTTTTTAAGGTTAGTTTTAGAAGAGCATAAACACTGCCTCCAAATGTGATGGAAAATTTTTATTTCAGTAAAACAGACCAGTAACTTAGAAGTTATTTTCATATCCTGTCTCAAATGAATGCATGCGACCAGAAAAGGTGCTCTCCTGAGCTAGCATCAGCCTTTACACAGCCTATTTAACAAAACAGCCCGATGCAGGCTAGGCTCACACAGACACTGTTGGGTTGTATGTGTGTGAGGAGTAGGAATTGCACTAAATCTGACTTTTAAAAAATCAAATTTAATACATAACTGTTATACATCATAGCAATATGTACAATCTGGCTCTCTAAACAACGAAAGGCCTCAGTTTCAAGATTTAACATTAAATAATAATTACAAAACCCCCATGTACATCAAGTGCAGTAAAATCAGTTTTAAACAACAGCAAGGACACACTGCCCTTACAATCTCCAGAACAGTGCCTGTCTGAACTGATGAGATTGCTGTTGTAAATACATTACATTGCTGTTAGTTATAATATTCAACTCAACGACATAACAAACCCGAAAGCTGAACATTAAACTAGTAACAAACAAGATATAAACATGCGAAGGGGCTGGCTGCAGACATGCACACTCTGTCTAACATGCAGTCTATTTATGACATCAGTGCACTCTCTGCCACAGAAACTATACTATGTTGTATCAGTTAAGGAATATATTTGCACTTTATGTGTACAGCCGGTGTGAAAGACTACACTAACTTAAGCAGTTTTCAGAAACGTTGGTTAATACATTGAAAAATTTGACTGAGCCCAAGATTTAATACTATTTAACCTCATATTTGTACAAAATGTAATAAACTTTAAGCTTGGTATAAGTATATGAAATTAGACAGAATAAAATCATAGCATGTCTCGTATAAATTTCAGTAATGACACAAGGATTTAAAAAATTAATTAAACAAGTAAATCCTGTCACTCTTACGACTGGCATTCTTAAAACATAAATATATATATATATATATATATATATATATATATATATATATATATATATATATATATATATATATGAGAGAGAGAGAGAGAGAGAGAGAGAGAGTTATAATGAGAATTATAGTTTATGACTAGAAGAAAAATTCTAATGGTGATAATAGCAAACTGAGTGCAGCAGGCTCTCACTAACGTTAATCTGTGCCTCAATGCAAAAAAAAATCTCCATTCTGGGAAAACTGTTTTTCTTTTGAGGATATTTAACAGCACAGCTTCTACAGACAGTACGGTTGTTTGTACCGCTTGCTGGACATTTGCGTCATGTGGGCGCCTGTACAGTTTCTCACTTTCCCAGTATTCACTGCAGTGAAGCCTACCAGGAAGTGACACGATTGACTAAAGGTTTCCCCATTGAAAACAGCGGCATCACTGGGTCCAGTTTATATATATATATATATACACTGTTAATAACAGATAATACACCGAGCACACGTGAACCAGGCACGTTCCAACAGATACATAGTTACTCTATACTGATAATAATGGAAAGAAATTGTCTTAACAATAATAATATAATAATAATAAAAATACCACAAAGATAAGTCACTGGGTCTGTTTTACTGGCAGAAACAGTAAGTTACTCTGCTCGGCTGCATGAAGCAGTTAGTGGAATTTCTCTAGCTGTCATCATATAGCACTAGAACTTTCAAAAATAATGACACTGTTATATACAGCACCAGAAGTCAATAAATATGACACAGTTTATCTCTCGACTTCTTAAGCAAAAACAACTAAACAGAACTATTCTGCTGAGCTGTTTCTAACATTGGGCCAGAGAGTGCACGTGATGTCATGGAGGCAGAGAGTGCATCTGGCAGGTAGTGCATGTCTACAGCCAGACTCTATTACACAGGACGCTGTTGGCTCCACTCACTGAGTCGTTCGCCAACTCGTGCATACACGGTGCCACTAAGGGCAGTGTGTACACAAATAAACCACAGCTTCATGGAGGTGTTCTAATTAGAGGTGTAAAGCTGACAGAATTAACGGTAACTTTGCCATGCTTTGTTGTAAGTAGGTTGCTGTAGTGTGTAAGGCTGTTTTTGGCTTCGTTCAAGACTATGTTGACAAAGGCTGAATACATACGGAGTGGTGGGTTTGTCTATAACCACATTTATCCAAAAAAACCAAATATCTGAATCTCAAAATTATAAACAGAATTCCTACCCGCTATCTGAATATTCGGGGCCCAGTCCTAGTTAATAGAGAAGAAACATTTCAGCTATGCTCTTGGAACTGCATAAAATGTGGATAAACTGGTTAAATCTATTTTGTATTTTGTATCACTGCATTTGGGTGAGGCTGGAGGATCATGTAAAGCTGTCAACATGTGTATCAGAAATTTTCTTTACTAATTTCAGAAGAAGTGTTTTACACTTGTGAATTAATGAAATATTCAGATTTGAAAAATTCACATCCATAAACTCCTAAAATGCACTTAAATGATGTTGTATAAAGGTAAACAAAAGGGACTCAAGAGTTTAATGGGACACACTTTGAATCATATCCCTTTAGCTATGTACATAACTTTGACTAAACATGATGCAGCACTGTGTTCAGCCGAGCTGGAAGCTGCATTAAAGTGTTTTACTTGCCACTCAATGTCATTCATTTGTTTTATACTTATTACTAATTTTTTTTTATCATTACATTTATATAGCGCTTTTCTAGATACCCAAGGACGCTTTACAACCAACACTGCACAGAACACCATTCCATTAAACATTCAATCCACACACACACACACACACTGGCAGCCAAATGTGCACAGTGTACTCTCAACCAGGAACAACCATCCACCTGGAGGACTGCATCAGGCAATAGGGATTCGCCCAGGATATAACGCCAATCCATATCTGGGCACACACACACACACACACCCATATTCACTCACACACATACAGACATTCATTCGCATACACACTCATCCTCCAGGTTTTTGAACTGTGGGAGGAAACCAAAGACCTCGGAGGATACCCACACAAACACAGGGAGAACATGGAAACTTCACCAAGTGGAGCTATATAAGTCTTTCTGCGACCCACAAGCCTTTAATTACCTGATATTTTAAAACACAGAAAAAAGTCAGTTAATCTGTCCTTATAACTCACCCCAACACACAGGACACATCAGACTTTTACTGAATTTTCAAATATGAAGCTGGTGAAAACACTAATGAGCCTTGTAACTGCAAATATCCAAAATTCAGATATAAATATCACAGCTATCTGTCTCCACAGTACATCAAGTGTACACACATTAAGATTCAATGGCCTGCTATTATTTTGGATGAGAGCGTATATACAGAAAGAAATATACGAGAAAGTCTATAAATGAACTATTAAGAGGAGGGGCAAAACATTAAATATTGATGTCCAAAGTCCAAAGAAGAGGAAAAAAAAAGAATGAGTTGGTCAAGTAAAGACCAAAATAAAATGTTCAGCACCTTGGAGAGCAACAGTGTTTCAGGATAATGAGGATCACATTTTCAAATACATTCCACTGCTGTGAGCAGATTGTCATATCAAACTTCACTGAAACACCGTTTCTAAACTGGGGAGTCGGGTATCTATTTACAAATGTATTTATATTTTTATCATTAATCATAATTTATATGATTTCACAAAAAAAGCAACATTATATAATACCAAAATTTGTATAGAACCTGCACAGTGCCATATTCTAATGAAAAAAATAATAATAATTTGACTAAATCACGCTTTGTCACAATACATGGTAATAAAGACTAATAAAGTTAAAATATGATCAATAAAATCTAAATCAAAATATAAAATAATGATTTACATAGTAAACAGTCATTAGGGGCCTGCAGCCAATCTTTTAATTAAATGTATTTTTTTAATTTAACAGTGCCTTTTGTGTATGTGTTCTTATTTAGTGAAATATAATTATACATTTCACACTGCAGTTGTAGGTCACCAGAAAAAAATTTATTTCCTAAGATGTAAATGTACCTGATTTAATATAATAATGTGTAATACCTCCATGAGCACCAATAACAGCTGCCATTCTATTTGCTATGGACTGGACAAGTCTCTTAATGTAAACATAAAGGTTCAGCAACACTTCCATCAAAGAATTGCTCAGTTCAGACAGATTTTGTTGATTACTTCCCAGGCATTTTACTGGTTGTTCCAGCTAGTCCTACATATTTTCAAAAGGATTCAAATCAGGGGATTTTACGGACCAGTCCATACGTGCTCCTGATGATCATCATACCAATCAGTCACATTTGTAGCCCTGTCAATGTAAGAATTCTCATCTTGGAATACAGGGGAAGGAATGATGTTTTCCTCTGTAAGAAGACGAGCAAAGGCATATCCTCGTTGCTCACTGTAGTCACTGTGGTTCAAATTTACTGTCACCTCAATGAAGGCAGCAATTTCTGCTTAATTAAAACATCCCCAGGACATTAGAGCCTCTGCTGGCTTGCCCACCACGCACTCAGTCCTCACTGAAGGCTTTCTGAGGACTACAATAAACACAGTGATAGAATCATTCACATACAGGTAGAATCAGATTCACCTCATCCAATAACATTTTTTTAGTCAACATTCCCAATTTGTAGAATGCAGTTTTTGTGTCTCCATACCCACGGTAACTGGGCAGAAATGAGCAAAATCCTCTTCTCCATATGTTCATGGTATTCAGTACCCTGTAGAGTGTTCTTTTAGAAATTTTATAAATTTATAGTGTTGACTTCTAGAAGCAGGTCTTGCCTGGGAGCAAAGCGATTTTTACTCACTAGCTGTGAAACACAACAGCAGTCCCTGTCCATCAGTGGTCTCTGTCCATCAGTTTGTCTTTCTGATAGAATTGAGAGAAGAAATTGCATGTAGACTGGGATTTTAGCCATTGCTGGTTGACGTGCATGAGGGTACATGTCGATGCAGTTCAAGACACCTTCAAATTCACCTACTTCCTTCAAACTACGGCCTTTGGCAGGTCCATCACTTCTTTTTGCCAATCAGTATAATCTGCTTTGTGACCCACGAGTCCTGTCACACACCCTGCGGGTATTTATAGCCCAATCATCTTCGCACAATGCCTGCAAACACTTCATATTTCTCAAAACATTTCACGAATGTGTTACAGAGTTGTATTCTCTTACACAAACGTGTTGCACAACAGGCAGCATCACTGAAACACACCACCAAAATGAATATATAACGCCCTGCAGTGGACTGGCTTCCTTTACTCTGTGTGTTTCTTGCTTTTTGCTGTTGTGCTATTTAACAAATAGCTGTCATGCCGTGAGTGTTCTGCCATGAATTGGCTGCAGGTTCTCATCCATGTGGATGATGCACATCAGTGAGGGTTGAGGCCATTTCCTAATATTCCAAAGATGGGAGTCTAGAAAAGCACTAATTAAATGAAAGTAATTAAATCAAATATAAAAGCTATCTAATCTGCAAATTGTTTCAGTTACTTAAATTTAATCTGACAGCTGGATGGAAACCTGGCAATTGATGCAGCGTATTTCAATTCCTGACACATACATCTATGAACTTTCACATTTACAGATGAATGACAGCTGTGTACTTCACAAAACAAGAGCCACTGATGATTTATGAATGATTTATGATTAAACATTAGGGAATAAACTGGTAGTGCCAAAGTAAGTGGGAGTTTAGCACGCCTTATTACAACTATCAACTATCCAATAAAATTTGAAATGTTCTTTTTTCACAAACACACTGTTTTTTTCTTTAGTGACTGTTTACAAGAAAGAAATACCAGGTGACTACACCGATTCACCCCTAACACCTACTGCTTGATAAATTCTGCTTTAAAGAGGAGGTTTCTGACAAAGCAAGAATGTACAACATTCCACTATAATATTATGAATACTAGTTATTGACCAATATATCAGCCGGCCGATAAATCGTGCTGATTTTTTGCATTTTTTAAATAATCAGCATCGGCCAATATATTAGCGCAAGAGGCCAATATTTACCCAATGACACACAGGTAATGTTGTGGGCAGCTCCGTCATTCTGGCTGTTAGAGCGCCCCTTGCGTCAATTTTGCCATCTTACAGGCAGACATCATTGAGCACAAGTACAGGAGTACGAGCCGCCGACCTGTAGCTGAATGCGGTCTCATCAGAGAAAACGGTATGAATTATTTTCTCTTCTTCAGCTATCACTATTTATCATGACTGCTGTCATAAACAACTGCGCTAATAGTTGTAACTTAGAAACCCAGCCTTATTTAGCCTCTTATTTTGCTCATTAGTCGGCGGCGCCTATGAAAAAATCCCATGCGATAAATAAGTATTTTTGCTGTTATTGGAAACTGTTATGAAAAAATTTGAGTCAATGTGTACATATCATACACCAATCGGACGGACAGACTCTCAGGATCACGAGGATATACACTAAAATGTAAGAATTGAAGCCGAAAAAATAAGACGATCCAAATTTCAGGTTTCTTCCTCATCAATGACAAAACTGCTGTTTCTCGAAGCCTGAAGATCCCACAAGCAGCTCACACACAAAGTTAACACAGCAGCGCTTACCTTAGATCCCTTCAAAACAAAACAAAATCTGAGTCTCTCCATCAAACCGTTCGTGAGTAATCCTCATGTTTGTGTCAAGTTTACTGGCCAAAAAATAGTACACTTTTTCAAAAAATAATTAAAACATGATCCCCGTGGACCCATGTTACACCTACTGCCGCGTAGCTAAGGCTCTCAACTTTCCAACGACATGTCAATCAAGTCTTTAGACCAATCAGGGGCAGAGTTATGGCGCTGCGCACCCAAAGAGGAGGAACAAACACGCAGCAGAGCGCATATGTTTTCAGCGCCTGACAGACTCAAACGGTTCTGTTTGGCAGCTACAAGCTCCACAAACAATAATCAAGTGAATAAACATGTTTCAAAACTTAGATGTCTTTTACTAGTTACATTTCCCCCACTGAGGGCATTTAAATGCAGCAGGGGGTGTGGGGGAGGTTGCCTTGCTCTACAGCCAATCAGAGTGCAGCTCTCGCCTTTAACATGTCAGAAATTTAAAGGAACCCTGTATTCAGTGAGAAACAAATGTAAACATCAGAAATAAACTCAGTACATCAGAATAAAACACACCATAACTAAGGGTTTTTACTGTTTGGTGAGGTGTAAATGGTCACTTGGTGAGGGACAGGAGACTAGTTTCTCATAGAAAGTAAAGGAAAACACTGTACGATGTTGACATTAGCGCTAGACAAGATATATACACTGTAATTTTGCAGTAAAAGTAATCATTTTCCTTATGGAGAGCTCGGGGTCTAAAGAGACACTTGCAGAGGCCATCTGTCCACTGTCTGCTCCAGCTTCAATAACTTCAAATCAGTATGAGGTATCAACTCCAAATTTTACCTGATGAAAATAGAACCCTGGAAACACAAGTTTAAAAAGGAAAAAGTAATTGTGGGACTGGAACTCTTCAGTTTATAGTCACTAACATTTTTTTTTTTCAAAACTAAGACAAGCGCCTACACTTTTTTGTGATTTTCATAAGCTTTTGACCACTTCATATATATTTCAGGACCTCTAAATGGTTTCTTTCACAAATTTGAAGGGTCTTCTGTAAAAATAAATCATGATAATGCCTCTAGTTTATTGGGATGGGAACATCGGTTTTACATATGGGCCATCGGCCACTACTGCTGTCTAAAAATCGGCATCGGCAATCAAAAAACCCTTATCGGTCGATCACTAATGACTACACCCTTTTTTCTACACTGACTGTCCATTAGAAGTTGTATGTGGTCCCAGCCTCTCCTGTACCCAGCAGTACGACTTTATAGTGCATCATTGCTAGGAAACATTAGAATGGTAGAAAAAATGTGATACAACACAATCCTAAACCACTCTACAATTAAAACATACATCTACAAAAATAAAAGATATCAAAATAAAACAATAATAAATCATTTTATTAGTGACACAGCTCTAGTGACTCATTATTCCTTATGCCTCCACAGATTGCTAAGCATGGCAGAGATGTACTCTGTGTCCTGTAAACCCATCACATGTGCAACCAGATTTACAGAGGACCACTAATAGTGATTTATATCCACAGGTTTCCTTTAACCTTGTAAACAATTACAACCCTGTAAAAATGTGTGAATGTGACACCCTGCGATGGTCTGGAGCACTGTCTAAAGTGTGGGTTATTTCTGCCTTGTGCCCAAAGATTTCAGGTAGGCTCTGGACCCACAGAGACCCCAAACAAGATAATTTTGCTGTATGTTGTTGCAAATTAATTGCACTTAAAAAAATAAATTAATGAATTATCATTATAGAAAGATTTCTTAACATTGTTCAAGAATGAAAAATATGACCATTTTGACTTTGGCACAATGTTCTTTCAAATATAAAACCACTTTCCCTATTTTCTAAATCATATTTTATGACATACTGAAAGTCAGTATATGAATTATAAAAGGTGACTTAGTTGCGAAAGGTGCAAAAACAAAAAAGCAATTTATTATTTCCTCTATAATAACAAAGCAAATCTAAATTAATTTGTTCACCTTTGGGCAGCAAAATGTTCATCAATCAGCTTCGGCAATGACATGAATTTTCACCACCAATCATCCTCTGCAGAATTATGGTGACAAACATGGTTATTATTTATTTGTTTGTTTGTTTTTATTATTTTATTATGCCAGTCAAGTGAATGTTAGTCACTTCTTAGCATTACAAAGCCTTTACAATTAGCTACATACTAATTACACACTTCTTTAATGGTGGTTTCCTTATTTGTTTATTTAAGAATGATTCAGTTTGCTGGACCAGTTAAAGTCATAATGAAAAACTCTATGCCAGTGAAAGAGATAGACTCAAGTTTTAACCTAGAACCTACTTCTCTATCACTCCTGAGGTCAGCTAACTGTGGCTATCCACAGCTTGCTTAGCCATTGGATACATTCAAATATTTAATTTTTAATAAATACCTTCATACCCTTCAGCATATTCCTATATTCATAAAACATGTTGATATCTGTCATAGAAATGTAGAATTCAGAGTTGTCACAAATAGCTTAAACGTGTTTGGGAACTAAAATAAGGCTGGGTGAGGAAGCTACAAACATGAAACAACATTCCCTATTGATGAGAACAGAGCTGGACACACGCACAGTGACACACACCCCTTTTAAAGAAAGTACACCTTTGAATGACTAGAGAAATTTAGCATAAAAGTTATGCAATATCACAATTGTATATTATCCCACACCAAATTTTCTGACCCTAATATTATTGTATGTCCAGCAACAACATTTAAGATGTGCAAGTGTTGAAGCTAAAGCACTAGATGTTGAATTCCAATAAAGGTGGTGCGGGGGGGGGGGGAGATAAACACACAAAATAAATATGTTTTATTTAACCATGTATCAATGCCAATATTTTTAAACAGAAAACTAAATCAATATCATTGAAGATCCCTACGCTTCATTTAAAACTGAATTAACCAATGTTGCAGTCTTATTCTATATGCTGTGCGCTGTACAGAAAAAAAAAAAAGAACAAAATGAGATGTAAATCTCAGTCAGTTCCACTAAGCCATATTTACACAAACAGCGTATGCACATTAGCACAAGTTGTGTTATGATGTTTATATATGGTACGAAAAAACAGAAAGAAACAGGTTTGACCACACACCAAATAGCCTTTATAGTGAAAACAAGTCCATCCAGTTCAAAGACTCCCATGGCAACCAGAAAACAAAATATAAATTAGATTATAAATATGAAACAAACTACATATATGAAATAGCTGTGTAATTTACTTTAGTAATTTAACATTAACATTGCAACATACACACACACACACATATATATATATATATATATATATATATATATATATATATATATATATATATATATATATATATATATGAATGAGAGAGAGAGAGAGAGAGAGAGAGAGAGAGAGAGAGAGAGAGAGAGAGAGAGAGAGAGATGGCAATTGGTTGTTTTGGCGGCTATATTTGCATTGTAAACCTTGTGATTCTTGTCTCTTCCTGATTGATTCTTCCTGCATAAAATATCAGTGTTTATAATAAGATAAAGGTTCTGAGAAAATGCTTGTAAAGATAGACTATACATTTACATCTATAGTTGACATCTAGACTTTGAAGCTCTAAACGTTTCTCACTTTCAGCTTAACAAAGATAAGGTAAAGGTCAAAACCTGTTCACCTAAGTTTACTGCAGCTGAGCAATGCTTCCTATAACCACTCAACAAAAACAAGTAGCTCCACTTCTGTACATTGCAGGATTCCACATCAGAACTCTGTGAATGACACTGTTTCCTATCTCCTACTGAATGGTGGTGTGTGTTAGCTGAATGTGGAAAAAGTGTAACTGTAAGAGTGTCTACTCACAGGCGATGTATGCGATGAGAGCGAGGGCTATGAGGAGCTTCATTATTCTTCTATTTATTACTGTTATCAGCCAGGTCATCCGCATCATCATCCACAAAATGCAGCATTGAAGCGGGAAGCCGCGGCGCAGCGAGCCTCCTCACAGCTGTTACAGCATTATTAATACAGTCCGAGCGAGCTTCTGGGGAAAAACTCACATTCATTCATAAAAATATCCACTTAAACTGCTCTTAAACGATCGGTGCAGGTCAGTGGCTCGAATACAAGGTGCCAAAAACGTGTCCAAAGTGGAGAACTAACCTGAGGCTGCTTTAAGCTGAAACTATCCGAGCGAAACAGGGAGTTTTAAACTGAAGAGTGGAAGAAGACCGTGACAGTGACAGTTCAAGCTGCTGCTGATAGTGAAGCTAGCGAGCTACTCGCTAACTTTCCCTCAAAACTGCACTTCCTAACACGTTTCCTCGGCAGACGACTCGCTTATGTAACGATACGGAATAAGTAATTTGTCTTAACCATCGAGACTTTCTCTATTCCGCAGCTTATAATAAAAACAGTGCCATTCCTCTCTGCTCCAAGAACAAGTTCTCGACTGTTAGCTCGCTAACGTGAGTTCAACAAGCGCTGGCACCACTGAAGACATTTCGCGTCCTAGTGCCAAAAACACCTCTCGTTTTCCATCTATAACCGTCTAATAACTTACGCAACAGTCACATTTCACCGGCGAACTACTTTCTGAACAAACTCGCTGTCTATTTTTAACTTAAATCAAAGAAAAGGAACGCTGCGTTGTTTCTGCGAGTGGGCCGAGCACAACACGAGCGATGAATTCGGCTATCGACTCATTCACCTGCCGCGGTAGCACAAACACAGCATTTGAGAGAAAAATAAGTTTCAGTGTATTTTTAAAGCAGGTACGGGGTCAACCGCACATTTAGTGGTTTATTTATTCTTCCCTGGACAAAAATGTAAAATTAGTGTTTCAACAGTATATATGTAAAACAGTGTGTTGTCAGATGAAAGTAATCAAGTGCAGATCTATTCACCATGAGAACAGAGCCCCTTTCATACAGAGCAGACAGCGCGGCAATATACGATAAACCTTTTAATTCAGAGGCCGCTTCTCAAATGGCACCTTAAGCCCTATATAGTGCACAAGTCACAAATTAGTGCTTCTTATATTAGAATAGTCTCTGTGAGAGTCCGACCACTGAAGAACAGAGCAAAAAGGTGCCTAACAAAGTATGCAGAGCAAGACATGGACTACACTCTGTAACTGTAGATAAGCACATAGTCTGCATGTTTGGGGAGTAGAGCTGATAAAATGGAAGATGAGTGTAGAAAAAAGTAGGTCATTGTAATGTTTTGGCTGATCAGCATAAAGTCAATAGAAAGGAAGTAACACTTAATAACTGTAAATGCTTCAACCTGGGAACCATAAAACACTTTTTTAAACCTTTAGCCACCATCAGTTATCACTGTAAATGCAAAGTTGGTTTATATTGGACATTTCAACCAGAAAACTCAGGATACACAGCTTTAAGTCTCAGTGCATTCAAATCAATATTTTAAGAGCTGAAAAAAAATATTAATGATAACTTAATATTCACACTGATATTAATATACATATTATGCAAGTTTATAAATACCTATTTGGATGTAGCTTTTGAATGTTAATTCAGCTTTGCTTCATTAGGTTTAAAGAATTATGAGAAACCCACCTCTTGGGGGAAAAAAATTGTTCAAAACTGACAAAAATATTTCAGATAATTTCTGATTAAACATAGGCCTACATTTGTAATATATGGCATGGCTGTTAACCACTGTTAACCGTGCAGTTTTTGAGAGGCAGGGGTAAATCAACTCTGAATTAGATCTGAAATCACTACAAGTGTATCTGTCTATTCTTTCATTAAGAGGAGATAATTTAGTACTGGGTCTGCAAGAATGTGTAGTGGTCAAAAGTGTTTTTTACATATAAACCCCATTCCCTAAAAAGCCCATGTTGTAAAATATAACACCATACTGATCATTAACAGTGTTTCGAATACAGACATCCATCTCTGATGTTTAAAAATGACTTCTGAGGTTTGATGTTTTGTGCCCATCTCAATCACTAATATATATTGTGCAGCCTTTAATTGGTTGCATTTTCTAGGAAAGGGCAAGCTAAGACTTTACTATGTATGTCTAAGTCATTCTTAATAAAGAGAACACTAACAATTTTGCTTTCCTTTTGGAACATATGCAGTATACACCAGTATTTAAAAAATGAACTGCCCAGTCATGTTACATTGGCAGCAGTTCAAAAAAGATGCAGTGACTGGCTTTACTGTCTCAGTGCTAGCATTCACCATACCAGGTTCATGTCACATGATTTGTGGACTCCTAGCTAAAAGATGGAAATTGCACTGACTACATTGCGGAGAAAACAGTAAATATTAAGCACAAAATAAGTAGCTACAAAATATAATGAATTCTTAACAAAAGTGAATACAGGATATATCAGCACACAGTCACTGACATGTTTTCTTTCTGTATAACCCCAGAACCAGAAAAGGTGTGGTCTGTTTATACCTGACTAGCTAAACACAATGCAACTTTTACATCATTTGCATAGTTGGAGTTGAACTCTGCTGAACCTTTTTTTATGGCACCACAGTCTATACCATACAGTGTGTGGAACCTCCCTATTCAAATAAATAAGATGCAGTCAGAAAATGTTTAAGTGGATGTGTACTGTAACAATATAAAACAGACTTGCATAGAATTCACCAGTCCAAGTAGAATATTTAAAGGTAACCTAACCCCTGTTAACACAGGGGTAACACAGTTTCCTGTGGTCTTAATGAAATGTCTGTGATGTACTTTGCTCAAATCTTTTATCCTGTTCAGGGTCCTGCTGAGTCTGGAGCCTAGCAAGGCACACACTCTGCCAGTTACACCTATGTCCTCATGGACCCACTGGTATAACTAGGTCTCAGTGGATTATGAATTGCTGAATTTAAGCCTCTTGTTTGTTACACAAACACTACAATGGGGTTTTAGGGCCACGACATTGAAAAAATAAATAATAAAGAATAAAGTCAGAATTCTGAAAAAAATCTCAGATTATTTTCAGAATTATGAATTTATTCTCAGAATCTTTTTTTTTCCCAATGCCCTGGCCCTAAAACTCCGTACAAACACACACACACACACACACACACACACACACAGTGAGAGAGAAATTGTGACTGATAGAGAGTGTTTTCAACTAAAGGTTTGTGGTCACTGGCTTGTATAAAGTAGAGCTGAGTTGCCTGGCAACATGCTGACTGTATGATGAGAAATCTCAGCTGCTCTACAGCGTTCTTTCTGTCCAGGACACAGTGGTCATAAAACCTGTAAATATCTGAATTACACTTAATCACACAATGCAGCTATAAAACTGTTATGAGCAAAGAAATGCAGTTGCACATAAACCTGTGTGGATTACATTTCTTAAGACATGTATATTCTGATACACTATATGTCCAAATGTTAATAGACACCCTTTACATTTAAAGTGAATTTGGTTACTTTGTGTCCACACTGTAAGCAGAGGCAATTAATTGAAAAGAAATTAACCAGCTGTACATACGCCTAAGATTACAATGACCAATACAAAATAAAGCTCAATAGTCAAACATGTGACCAATCACAAAGAAGAACAGCAAAAAAACTAAAAGTGATTAAACACAAAGTAAACTAATAACTAAATGTTAATGGCTAAATTGAAAATATCAATTACTTACTTGCAATTGATTAGAAGTTAAAATCATAATTTAAATATCATCTTATTTTAGCTATACAACCTTTATTAAATCAGACATTAGTCCACAAAGCAGTATGTGAAAGTTGACCCCTGGTCAAATAAAGTGAAAATAACTACACACTCTGTACAGAAAACAAACTTCAGGAAAGGCTGTAGACAGCCAATGGACCAGTGCTTCTTATGTATTTAAAGATATCAGTTTCTTCTACACTGGTAGTTATTCAATGGTGCTTGATGAGATCTAAACAGAACTATGTGTATGCTTAAATAGTTCTTTCCATGGTAAAACAGTTTTTCTGATTTATGGACATTGTGTTGTATTAAGAGTGTAGGAGCTGATTACATTCTGTGAATTATAGACTACGGAGGTCAGGCACTGATTTTGGATGACTAGTTCTAAATCACATATATCTCATCCCAGCAGAGGATGATCCATCATTAAAGGATTAAATCCCTAATTTAAGGGCCCAAGAGTCCAAAGTGTAGACAAAACAAAAGATTTTCATCATCATTCTCATCATCATCATCATCATCATCATCATCATCATCATCATCTTTTCCACTTGTCTGTTTCAAGGTCACGGTGGCACCAGGGCAAGCAAAGAAGCCTAGACGTCTCTGTCCCTCGCAACATCCACCAATTGCTCCTAGGGGATCCCCAGGGGTTCCCAGGCCAGCCAGGAGATATAATCCCTCCAGTGTGTCCTGGGTCTACCCTGGGGCCTCCTTCCAGTTAGACGTGCCTGGTATACCTCCAGTGGGAGGTGTCCAGGAGGCATCCTGATCAGATGCCCAAACCACCTCAACTGGCTTCTCTCAATGCGAAGGAGCAGTGACTCTACTCCGAGCTCCTCCCTAGCCACTGAGCTCCTCACCCAATCATGGAGAATACGCCCAGCAACCCGTCAGAGAAAGCTCATTTCAGCCGCTTGTATCCGCGTATATTCTGTGTAGTGAAAGTAGTGCTATGATTCTAGCAATTTCAAAGTCTCCCAAAAATGCTTTTATTAATATTGTAACAAAGTTGTTCAGCTATGACTTGATGTTCACATTTCTCATTAAGAGCCCATGCATCTCTCTCTCTCTCTCATACACACACACACACACACACACACACACACACACACACACAAACATACACACACACATCTAGTGTAGATCTTTCCCAGAAAATTAGAGGTTGTACCTGCAGCAATATCTGCTACCCATCAGCTCTAGAATGAAAGCCTCATATTGCGGTTTTAATATAAGGAAAGGATTTACAGTATATGAAGTGTTATATGAAAGGCTACACACCAGCCCTGACTCATATGATGCCCTGCCCCTCAAACACTGAACTCCATCTGAACTTATTGGGGAAAGACATTTCATCATACACTGTATTGCCAGAAGTTTGGGGGCACATCTCATCCAGCATTTCTCTTGAAATGAAAAGTATTAAAAGGTGGACCTCCCATATCCTTCACCTTTAGCTGCAGTTAATGTTCTGTATGGCTCTTCTATTGTAACAAGCTTGACACTGTAACAAAAAATAAGTTTTTTGGTGCCATATAGAACCCTTTTCTGAAAAATGTTTTAAAGAACCATCTATAGCATATACTCCATCAATCTGAAGAACCCCTTCACAATGCACAGAACCCTTTAATCAGGCAAAAGGTTCTTCAAATGTTGAAGTCCTTCACACTGTAAAAAAAAAAGACCTTTATGTCATGTTTTTGGCAATCATATATTGAACATTTAAGAGCTGTTTTGTTTACAGTACTTTTCTGTAAAAAAAAAAAAAAATATATATATATATATATATATAAATTTTTTTTTTTTTATAAATATATATATATATATCGTAAAAAAGCCATAGTATTTACATAAAAATAAGAAAGAAACATGGTTTAGCCAAGGGCAGCACGGTGGTGCAGCAGGTAGCGTCGCAGTCACACAGCTCCAGGGACCTGGAGGTTGTGGGTTTGATTCCCGCTCCTGACTGTCTGTGAGGAGTTGGTGTGTTCTCCCTGTGTCTGCGTAGGTTTCCTCCGGGTGCTCCAGTTTCCTCCCACAGTCCAAAAACACACGTTGGTAGGTGGATTGGCGACTCAAAATTGTCCATAGGTGTGAGTGTGTCTTGCCCTGTGAAGGACTGGCACCCCCTCCAGGGTGTATTCCTGCCTTGCTGGTTACAGATAATGAATGAATGAACGGTTTTGCCATAAGATTAACATGTAAATTGTGTGACAAATAAGAGAACGGAGACTGAGATATAGTCATATTTAGATGCAGCCAAACCACATCCTAAATTCAGCTCTAGAAAGGAGATATTGCCGAAAGGACCCAAGAAATGTGCGGTATCTGGGTGCCATACTCCAGCACTCGGAACACAGGCTGATGGTGAACTTTCCTGAGCAACATACATCTCGTCATAACATGCACAGAAACACACACAAAAAATACACAAAATAATTACCCCAATGCAACCCAAAATCAAAAAGACAAAAACAAAGAAACTCTGAAAATCATAGAAAATATGAAGAAGCAAGGCATGCTGGGAGCTACCTAATAAGTCTCAGCTCCTCCCAGAACTTGGACACTTGTACCGCCCCTAATGGTTTGTGTGTTTAACAGTGAAATAATGTATTTTTTACAGTAAAGAGATGTAAAAATTTGTGTTTTGGCTGATAAATGTATTTACAGTATTTCACTGTTACAGAAACTGTTTTCAACCTTTTTAGAGTTTACAGTCATTTACTGTCATGGTTTTGCAGTTTTCCACCGTAAAATTCATAGATATGTTTTACAGTGCACCGGACCCTGTGAATAAAGGTACAAGGGCCAGGTTAATATTCCCTTCCTATTCACCCACAAACTCCAAATATACTGTGGAATCAACAGCAAAGCTGCCCATGTATAATCTACTTTCATTCTAATCAATGTCGCAAAAAAAAAACACACATTTACACATTTTTTTTCTTAGCCAATAGCATTCTAAAGAAGATAAATTACAAGGTTTTTGTTACACACAGTAAAAACAGCCTGTTTATCTCAAAGGATAAAAAGTGGAGAATGTGATCTCTTTAATAAATCAGTGCAAGTGATCTTATTGTTGATAAAGAATATAATATTTTTATATTGTGATATTCCTGTTTACCAATATCACCAATGCAGATTAAAGGAGGGAAAATTATATATTGTGGCAAATTAAAATTAAACCAGGGAAGACAAATTCAAAAGTTCAACCTCACTTTATTAGCAGGATGTGTAACCAGCTTTTATGAAATTGCACACAGACGCTTTAATGTTTGAGGCAAAAGCAGTGAATACACACGTTTATTAAGAAGACGCATATTAAACAGAACACTGTATACAACATGGGACACTGGAATAAAAGAATATGAACATTGTTCCATCACTTAATATATGATATTACCAATAAAAAAAAAATAGTACTTTAAAAGTACTTTAATGTTCTTCTCCTTAACAAATTGATTGTGTTTGGTAATGGTGTTTGGTCTAGTTGTGGTGTTTGGTAGTGAGTATATTTTTGGAAGTGTAAGACTATAAGCATGCTCCATTTTTATAGTGCTTAGAAGGACCATCCATCACTGTTTCCGCTGACTCTGCCAAAGTCACTCCACCCCTCACAGCCAAGATCCTGGGACCCTCACAGGCAAATTTACAAAAGACTGGCACCAAATTTAATCAAGGGCAAGACACATTTAAAGCAGTCCAGCTTCCACCATGGGTGAGAGAGGTTAATTTTTTATGACAGCTCATGCATCACACAGAGACACTGGATCTGACCTCTCTTTTCTTTGGCCTTTAATGTGAGTCATCTTTTTTGAAAGAAATCCATTCAGAAATATTTTTACAATGCTCCAATGTTCAGTCTTAAATGTTGGTTGCATTTTCTGTTTCTCAAGACCCAAGTAATCCCCAACATATGCAGGGATGTCTGGGCTGAAAGCCAGTCCATTTGTTGAATCTACAAGTTTTCTTGGATTTTGTCTCAATAATTGTGGTCTTTGGGGTGATGTTGCAGCATTAATAGCTTTGGGGTGAGCTACAGTGGCATTTGTGATCCAGAATTAATCATCCAGGTATATGAATCAGTACCTCATTTTAGTATCACACTAATACCCTGTGGCTGACTGCAACTAAATACTAATATAAACATTACAGCATTGGATCTAAAGTTGTCTCTGAACATTTACTGCAGCAAAGAGGGACAAACTACAAGTAAAATGATTTATAAGCTCCCTGTACTCTGTAGAATGAATGTGCACGATGAAGACCTCAGTTGGCTGCCATGAAAAGGACCATTTCTGTATTCAATATTTTTTTCCTTTTCTCAATGAATGTATGAGAGGGTGTAAGTGGAAATTGGACTGTCTTTTCCAAACATTTAAAAGATTATCGTGTTCTAGCCATGTATTCTTGGATACATGATTTATCACAATGATATGACGCTCAACATGGTTTTTTATTTTTTTGTGCTGTTGTCGCAAACAGATATATTTCTTTGAAGGACATTTCATACATAGTTTTGGACATAGTCTTACATGAGCTCTTAAATGAGGGAGTCGACATAGCATAGACACCTCCTGAAACTTTATTTCAAAACACATACAATATATTGTTGCTGATGTGGTATTAGTGTGTGTTTGGTTGGTATGAGTTGATACAAGTTTTTAAAACACTAAACTTAATCATTGCCTACTGTACTGTACTGTACTAGTCTCAAGCCAGCTTTTACACTAAGCTGTTTAAAAACCCATGCAGCACTGCTGTGTCTCATCCACAACACACACCACCAACAACACCACTATAGTGTCAATGCAGTGCTGAGAACATGGTGGTCATGATTATTGGAAAAACAGATTGAAATGAGGCTGAAAATTTTTGCAGAGCAACAGATGGACCACAGCCTGTAATTGTAGAACTACAACATGCATATCTATGGTCAGTGGAGCAGGTCAAATGGACAACGAAGGAGGTCATGTGAGTCATTTGAACAAATCTGCAGTTTTTTACATTGTGTGAAAATTTCATGACGAATGGACCAATAGAAACGCTCCAAAATGACCTGAACCATTATATTTTTAGTAATATCTATTTAAATTAAAATGATAAATGTTTTTGCCTTCTCCTGAAAAAGTAGCTGAAGTGACTACAGTGTCTTTATTTCCTAAAACTGTACCAACAGAAATGGTTAAAACTCCTGAAGAACACATTGCTCCATTAACTTACATTCAAATTTAGAATGATTTATGGAAAGATAATATTTTGAAAACATGATTCTAGACATCTAGAATTCATCAAACAAGACCAAAGCTAAGTTTTCTTAGTGGGCAGTCTTGTCAGCGAACATAATGGATTTGGTTCAGAGTCCGGACATTACTATACACAATGACATCAGTAAAACATTATATAAATATGTAACAGACTATAAAAAGCAATCCATCTGTTGTGAACCAGTTGTTGGTGTTGTCTAATGTTCTTAGTCTATTCAGAGACAGGTTCATCCTGCCTCTCCTCTGTAAATCAAAATAACGTGAAATAAGCAGAACAAATATGTAGTGATGAGATTGTTTTTCATTCTTTAAATCAGAAATGCTCAATCCTAGTCATAAAGATCTAGCACCATGTGATCTTTGCAATTCATGTCACTTACGACAACACATGAACTCTAAAGGGGCTATCGGCTCATTTAAAGTTCAGAGAATGCGTCCCTAGAGAGTGACAATTGGTGACCCCTGGGGGACAGGTCATGGCATTGTGAGCAGAAAACCAAGCATAATCTGAAGAATACAAGTACAAAAAGCAACACAGCTGAAATTGTTAAAAAAAAACTTTTTTTTTTACACCAGGAATATTCCACTCAGAAATGAAACAATTTAACTACAATATTTTCATACAGACGCTCCAGCTATTTCTTGTCTCTCTTCCAGAGCTTCCATGCCATGATAAATGTAGTATATTTTAACCATGTGTGGATCAGTATAACAACAAATCTTATTCCCCATTGTGCTTTTTTGCAACTGTTTTAACTCAATATCATAAATATGCAGATAGCCATCAGCGCAACTATAAAAGGCTGGCTATCACAGATTCAATTGGAAGTGATCTGATCGCCCAAAGCACTCCCAGCTTAGACCTAGACTTCTAATATAGCATATATAGTGGTCATTTTAGGTCATACATCATTATTAGTGTGACAGATTAACTCAATCACCAATTTCAAAGCCCTGGAGTACCAGAGAAACACACGGCACCTCTGTGATTGAATCACACACAAATGTTTTTGACATCTGAGTGCCATGATCTGTGTCTTAGTCCTGTATTTTGTAGTGTGTCTCATGGTGCTTCTGTCACATGCTGCTTTGTTTGTTTATGTTCTTGTGCTTCGGTTCCCCCATGCACGCTCTGTCACCTTCTCTCACCTGTGAGCTAGTAGTTGGTCATGTGACAGAGCTCAGAGATGTTCCCTGTTGTCCCTGTGTGTAAAAGCTTGGTGCCATTGTCTTCAGGTTGGAGTTCTTTTTGAGTTTTTTCCTTAGATGTGTTCATGTCATGTCTAGTTACCACATGTATCTTGGTCCTTTTATGTATTTTACAATGTATTGTCTTTACTGGATTATATATTATAAACTTACACTTAGGCACATTTATCTTTCTCAGCTCTTTGCAGCTCCTATACACAGCTCCAGATTAACATAATGAATGCCCCATGCACGGATGCAGTGAGTTGGAGTAGCTGGCTCCAGTAAATCCCTGCTGGAGTGGCCAGACAAATTTGTATCACGTGACATCAGACTTGCCAAGCTGCCAGGGAAATTGCTTCACCCTCTGTCAGGTCCCACAACACAAGAGAGTTGCGGTCTAACAATGACATGGAAAATAATCGATCTTCTCACCACAGACACCAGCAAAATCCCTTTGGCGAGGTTTCCAATCGTACTGTGTGTTTTTCTACCATATATATATATATTAAACAACTTTTTAAGGATCTCATTAAATCATTCGGATTTAAAGGGTCCAGTGACATTTAAGCATCAAATTTAGAACCAGAATTGCTAAAGTAATCTGTTTAACTGTAATAAAGGTGTAGGAATATCAGCTGTTACAAATACATCGCAGGTGGTTACTACTTTACAAAATAATTATAATAATAATTATAATCCTAAAATACACAATTAAGGATTAATCCGAAAACAAAAAACATCATTTGTTAATTTGAGAAAATGAGCATCCTCTGATAACAGCATTGGATTCCACCTTACAAACTGCTCATGTGCGGAGAAAAAATAATCAATATCCTGTTTGTTTAATTATCTTAGATAATCAATAAGAATACAGCTCTTTGCTGCTTTGTGTAGATCAATATGTGTACACCAAACATGCAATAACTTTCAGACATCAATTATCCAGATTAGCCTGTGCCTAAAACACACATAAGGGTTAATGAGCAATGTAAGGACTGATATTTGATTGTGGTCACAGTTTTAAAGATGGATGTGTTTAGATTATGTGCCACCACACATTGTCAGTCACCAGTGAAGAAGCTCACCCTGTTGGTGTATTAAGATGAAGTGGTATTGATAGTTCTGGGACTGGGCTTTTGAGTCCAATACAGGGGGCAGAGGGTTTACGTTTACATTTACACTACTATGCAGACGCTCTTATTTGGAGTGACTGAGAATTTTATTCATATTAGTGATCTTACTGTAGGACTATTATTGGTGTATTGTTGTGTTCCTTCCTAAGGAATGAAACCCATCTAAAACCTCTGCTTTGCGGAAAGCACTGATGTTACCCAACACTACGCACTACACTATACCAACCACAATGAATTATAAATAATGTATTTAAAACAAAAAAAAGTGGGTTATCTGCTTTTAAAAGCATGTTCATTTATGAAGTATTTGCTAGAGCTTTGCTGGCACACACACACACATAGACACTTTTGAGTCACCAATCCACCTACCATTATAAGTTTTTGGACTGTGGGAGGAAACTGGAGCACCCGGAGGAAACCCACGTGGACACAGGGAGAACACACCAACTCCTCACATACAGTCACCTGGAGCGGGAATCAAACCCACAACTTCCAGGTCCCTATAGTACTGTATATTATGAAATTAAAGAATGTAAAGTGGTGCAGCAATCCAGGGACCTGGATGTAGTGGGTTCAAGTCCCGCTCCGGGTGACTGTCTGTGAGGGGTGTGGTGTGTTCTCCCTGTGTCTGCGTGGGTTTTCTTCGGGTGCTCCGGTTTCCTTCCACGGTTCAAAAACACAAGTTGGTAGGTGGATTGGTGACTCAAAACTGTCCATAGGTATAAATATGTGTGTGTGTGTGTTGCCCTTTGAAAGTCTGGCACTGAGATAACCTTCCAGAAGGGCAGCCAATTGAATCTCTCCATCAGTCAGACCTTAAATGCTACAATGGCTGGAGGGATGTCGTGTTCTTACTCAAGAGTAAGAACACGACATCCTGCCAAACGGTACATGAACACTCTGATTTTATCACATGAATAAGAAGTGTGTCTTGATCATTTGATCGATCTGAAAGTCACTACACAGTCACTCTTTTAATGAAGGTATCAAAAAGATTGGAGTAATACCATGACAGTGGGCGTCTGAGACTGTGTAAGGGCTTGTACACTGAAACACACTGAAACAAATAATTTTGGAAACAGATGTTCAGCTGTACACTTTATATAATCCTTAGGAAACACAATGGGATACTCCGGAGCAGCTGCACATGAGCATGACATCTGTGCCAAGATTGGGCCTGAAGAGGGAGTGAAATGTGAGCTGTGAACCAGTAGAGCTGTCTTCTCTATAGTGATGGAACTATATAAATTAACTCCACTACGATGAGTTGGAGTGCTGTGTGGGATCATGAAATAAGCATCCAATATTTGTACCAGACCTCAATGACGTTTTCATGGCAGAAGGCCATCAGATCCTTGCACAGATGTTTAATGACTTAACCAAACCAGAAGATGGGGAGTATGAGGAGGACAATCTCCCTATTAAGGCCTATGTTTGCAGAAGAAACATTGGATAATAGGCGGCATTGTGACGACTGAAGTTATTGTTGCAGCCAAACAGCTTCAAGGATCCTGGCTTTGCCTCAGATCACTGTCTGTGAGGGATGTTCTCCCTGTATCTGTGTGGGTTTTCTCCCACATTACAAAAACACATGATGGTAAGTTGATGGGTAGGTGAAACTGTCCAATGGTGTGGTGCAACTGAGTGTACCTCAGACCTACAGCGATCCTAATCAGATAACAGATGGGTCAATTGGTGAATACATGAAGGAATGAAAAAGCAAACAAAGGTTTCGATGAATGAATGAATGAATGAATAAATTAGCTGTTGTCTGCAGATTTCGGCAGCTGAGCAGGTGTTCAATGTTATGCACACATGAGTAAAATAAATTCAAGGCACATATGTGACGATCATTCAAATCATGGACATACAATGCGCTCGCGCTCGTCCTCCTCTGTGTCTCTCGACGTCATCAGGGGCTTTATATTCATTCCACTCCGTTTCTTCAGAGCGCAGATGAGCGCACGGCTGCTGCAGACCAGCGCACGTTTACTCTGTCCAGTTTCAGAGAAGAGCGCGCGCCAGAACCGCCAGAGACGCACAGGCACGCGACGAGTGGACCAATGGATCAATGGCCAAAGGGTCTGTAAACAACAAGGACGCTCTGTGTTTGACGGACTAATTTTTGCTTTCATAAAGCCTACTGTATTCAGATTCAGTAACAATATCCGATGCGCGGGACTGGTTTTCCGTCAGCGCGCGCCAAAGTTTATTGCGCTAGACCAGTGTTTACATGTGGTTCTAATCGTTCGGTATCAGTCACTCATTCACTCAGCAGCGACCGCCACTTCTTCATTTCTGTTGTTGAGGTTTTGCTGATCGCCAGGGATGTAGACAGCAGCAAAGGACTCGTCGCGCGCCTTCAACGAGCCTCACAGGCGCGCGACGCATGTAAACACTGGAATGAGTTCCAGTGACGGGCACGCGGTGAGCTAACAGTAGACCCCCAGCGGCACGATGTTCTCGCAGCTGCCCGACATGAACATGAGCGGGAACGCGACCCTGGATGAGGACTGGAGCGACGCCGCGGCGGAGAAGTTGTCGCGCGCGGGATTCACCGTGCTCTCCGTCTTCCTGGGGCTCATAATGACGTTCGGTTTCCTCAACAACCTGCTGGTGCTCGTGCTGTTCTGTAAGTTCAAGACACTGCGCACGCCCGTCAACATGCTGCTGCTCAACATCAGCGTCAGCGACTTGCTCGTGTGCGTGTGCGGCACCACGCTCAGCTTCGCCTCCAGCGTGCGCGGGCGCTGGCTGCTCGGGAGACAGGGCTGCATGTGGTACGGATTCATCAACTCCTGCTTCGGTGAGTCGCGAGCTCTGGGGCCCTCGAGGACTTCTTTTTTTCTTTCTTTCTTTTTCGAATGGCACTTATTTAGACGACATGAAATGATACAAAAAATACACAAACAAACACAAAATAGGCAAAATTTAAAGTTAAAGGACAATGAAACAAGTTTAACATATGACAATACCTAGATAGATAGATAAATAGATAACAATGGGGCAGTAACAACAAGCAAAAGTCAGGACTGTTAAATTTATATAATTTGTAATTCAAATTCTAGTTTGAAAGGAAGTGCTTTCACTTTTAATCAATTAATTAAACATTAATTAATTATATATTTATGTAATCTTTATTTAGTGTAATGTATTAATGGCATTTAGTTTGGCAATTGTTGTACACATTGGAAAATATAAATAAATATTATAAATTAATAATATAAAAAGATTAGGTGCCATAAGTGTTGCACAGACAAGATGCAAATAGACTCAGGTCAAATCTGGTGCCTAGAAATAAGGGAAAAACAAGACATAAGTGCCATACAAGACATTCCTTCAGTTCATACAAGTTCTTCAAGACCAGTGTTAAGACCCATCACATGAGCTGGGTCTTCGGTAAGAATTTTACAACAGTGATGGAGTCCATTCCACCACATAGCACTGTAAAAAAAAAAAAAAAAAAAAAAAAAAAAACATGTATTTTGACCCTTTAATAAAGTGGATTATATTTCAGCGTCATATTCTGAAGTTGGGCAGTTGTTGGCTCTGGTAGGATTTAATGCTCAGTGTGTGTTCACAGAAAGTCTGTGGACACTGACTCACTAGATTTCAGTTGTTCCCCCATTCTAGAACAGCCTCTGCTGTGTAGACTGTACACTAATGTGGGAACATTGCTGTGCTGCACTATTTGACGGAATTTAGCCTCAAGGCAATAGTAAAGTCCGATAGTTGGTTCTCAATTCCTGAATCTGAAGTTCTTGGTCCAAAAGCCAACCGAACACATCCCATAATGTTTGATTGTACTCTATCCCTCGGAGAGCATGTGCAACTGGAGACAACAAATTCTTATCTCATGGCTAAAAAAGTGTCCCTGGCTGTTTTTTTTTGTTTGTTTGTTTTTCTTTTGGTAAAGATTACACTTGGTGTGCACAAATATAACAGAGGAACACATGCATGTTAATGAAAGGGAATGAATGTATTTGAAGTTGTCAACAAACAAGAACTTGCAACAAAGAACCATGCATTGGAACACCTCTTCAGCCAATGGCATAGTTTGATACCCTCTATTTAAAATAAAGCAGTCACTAAAGCATATCTTCTGTTTATTAGGGTGTGTTTTATTTAAATGTATGTATGCGGATAAAAACTCTTTATCTCCACTCCTAGGACCCTAGTTATTTTGGATTTGGTAAATTCAGGTTTTTTTTTTTTGTTTTTTTTTTTCAGTTGAAATTAAACAGTAATTATGTGACATAGACATATTCAGTATGTTGTTTTCTTTTCTAACAACCCTTGGCTACTCAAATATGTGATTATGTGAGGCATGATTTCTAACTACAATTTGATATTTTCTTGAAATTTGACCAAAATTTTAACAAGTGCCTGTTTTTATTCTAACTTCGGATATCTTTGCAGAAATAGTTATTCTGGGATGTCTATTTTTGATGATAGTTTATAACTCGGCATATTACTGTGACAAAATTACTGAGTAGTATCAGACGCACCTATTTTTCTTGATGTTCTCAGCTCTAGGATCTATGACCGATACAACTCTGACAGTCACAGCAGGCCCAGCTTTAGAGCATTTTGTTCAGGGCCAATCTGGACAATATCCCAACTAATAAAAATCATTTTGGTACATTGGCGATTTGCTCAGCTGCTTATGATAGTAACAATTATTATTATTATAATAATATTTAAAAAGTATGTTGAAATAATGCTTGTTAATTTAGAATAAATACAATGAAAAAATTATTTAAGAGATTTAGTTTATATTCGGTGATATATTCCAATGTTATTTGATATGAAACCTTTTGAACTCTATAAATAAATAATAGTAGTAGAAATTTAAAAAATGGCATGTTTTTGCTGAATGTCTTTTTTATCATAAATAAATAAATAAACACAAATTATAAAGCAGAATAAAAAATGCATTTTGAAGGAGCGGCTATTTTTTTAGGTGCTTTTTCACACTGGATTACAACCCACAGGCTTCACCACAGCGCACTATTTTTAGAAAATGTAGGACCTGTGGTTTCTAATGATATGCGGAGCACACCGATGCCTTCAGGCATTCATGAGTTATAAAGCTGAGGAAACAAGGTGTGCATTTATCCCGCAAAATGCAGTATTCAAAAAGTGCTACTAAAAAGAAACTGATGACCAGTGTTTCTTCATATCGAAGGCTCAAATGACTGGACTTACAGAATATCTTTTAATGCTCTTATGCACTTCTTAAAGGTGTTTTATCACCTGGTGTGAGACATTTTTAGGCTCATTTATAGATGAGGCCAGTATGTGTCTCACTACTCATGGAATGTTAGAAATGTGTTTTACAATGTGCCACACACAGGTGAAATAACTCCACTGTTATTATTCCTTAAAGGGCACAAAAAGGTGATTAAGAACCTTCCAGTGATGGGTACATTGTCGTTAAATTAGTAGTTACATTCATTCTCCACCACACCCACTCATCAGCAGCATCAGCAGTGTTTAAGGAGGAAAGAAAACCCACCTTAACCCTTAGCTCAGGTGTGAAATGGTGGTTTGGAACATGGATGCCGAGTTTTGGATCTGATTTTTGTATGAAACATGTATGATTGTATGGTAATGAGGCATTTATTAATTTCAAATTATTCCACATTGGAACATCTCTATGAGTCATTTCACCTTGCAATTTGGGCACAGTGTGAATGGCTGTGCTTACATGAGGCAGGTGCTGTTCATCAAGATTACTAAGTATCTGGGGACAGCTGTGGATTAGTCTGTCTATTAATTAGGGTGGTTATTACAGAGTCTGTTGGTATTAAGTGTGGGATTACAATGAGGGAAAAGCTGACAAATTTTCTGAGCTGAAGGTTCTTTGAGGCTGAGCATAACTGTGCAAAAATATCCGTAGGGGTGAATGTGTGATGCCCTGTGATGGATTGGCACCATATCAATGGTGTGTTCATGCTTTGCGTCCAGGTAGGGATTTATCAATCATGACCCTGAATAAGATGAAGCAGTTACAGATGAATGAAGGCAAGAGTGAATTTAAGACAAAATTTGTTATTTACACTGTTTTCAAATGTTACAGCAGACCAATAAAAGCCCAAGATTAAAATTGCAAATATTTATCCTAAGAATTATATATAATATATAAAAATATAACTCTCTGTTACTACTACAAACCGTTTTCGGAGTGTGCTACCACCTGATAAACCTACCACATACACATATTTTTGCTGTTTGTTTGGTGTGTTTTAGTTAGTCATATAAAAATGTCAATTCAGTGTTCAGCAGTGTTAGCTTAGATACAGAAAACTTCATATTGTATCTCCCTATTTATTCATTCATTTTTTGTAACGGCTTGTAGTTCAGGGTCATGGTGGGTCTGGGGCCTACCCGGAATCACTGGGGGCAAGGTGGGAACGCCCCTGGACAGGACACCATTCAGAAATCATTTATTCATAATATGGTCATGACACAACTATAGAATGTCAACAATATGGGGAAGGATTTTGAGAATAACATATATTGTATGATTCCAGCTGAACAAGGAAATGTTCTTCAGTCACTGAATTGATGTCAGTGAAGGTCAGGTGTAGAAATAGCTGCAGCTGGTGAATGTTCCGACAGTTGGCTCTGATAAACAGAAAGATCTTGATGACAGAGGGCCACGCTGTAAAGAGCACCAGATGCTTCCTGTATAAAGTACTGTCTTTCTCTTACTATAATGAACCCATGTGTGTTATGACTGTCACATTTGACTGTTCCATGGATCTATTCTCTGGGTGTGATTATTCTTCTGTATTACTGAGGGGTGAATGTGACTGGACTAATTTAAGTGGTAATTGTTACAGTGCACTGTTTGGTTGCAAATTTGATCAATTTGTAAACACAACATTAGTTTTTTTTTTTTTTTTTGATAATCAGCTTGACTAAAATATGTCAAAATTTAACCTCACCATAACACAAATCATCTCTTTCTCTTGTAAAATCTCTTTGAGTTTGTTGATAATTTCTCACATGTGGCCTATGCTATGTGCACTGATGCAAAGAGTAGGGAATCCTTATCAAGACTTTAGATCAATGAGCTGACTTATTGGCAGGTTCCCCTAAACCTGCTGAGCGACATTTGTGTTTTATCAAAAGCTGCAGCTGTAGACTCTGATTCAGGCAGAGTACTGTACACACACATAAAGCAGTACATTTGTGAACATTTTCATATGTTTTAAATCAGATACTGATTCAGTTCACTTGGTTATATTGGCAAATAATAGCATTTCAAGTCATTTTAATGGGGCAATTTAATTTGACATACGAGCTAAAGGAGTTACAAGCTTGGTCAGAGAACAAATTAAACGTGTAAGTTAGGTATTACTGTGTGTATATAGGGCGGCACGGTGGCGCAGCAGGTAGTGTCGCAGTCACACGGCTCCAGGGACCTGGAGGTTGTGGGTTAGATTCCTGCTCCGGGTGACTGTCTGTGAGGAGTTGGTGTGTTCTCCCCGTGTCCGCGTGGGTGTGCTCCGGTTTCCTCTCACAGTCCAAAAACACACGTTGGTAAGTGGATTGGCGACTCAAAAGAGTGTGTGTGTGTGTGTGTGTTGCCCTGTGAAGGACTGGCGCCCCCTCCAGGGTGTATTCCCACCTTGCGCCCAATGATTCCAGGTAGGCTCTGGACCCACCGCGACCCCGAATTGGATAAGCGGTTACAGATAATGAATGAATGAATGTGTGTATATACAGGGTGGGCCATATATATGGATATGCCTTAATAAAATGGGAATGGTTGGTGATATTAATTTCCTGTTAGCGGCACAATAGTATGTGGGAGGTGGGGGGGGGGACTTTTCAAGATGGGTGGTGACCATGGTGGCCATTTTGAAGTCAGCCATTTTGGATCCCTGTTTTTTTTTTTTTTTTATGGGAAGAGGGTCATGTGACACATCAAATTTATTGGGAATTTCACAAGAAAAACAATGGTTTTAACATAATTTTATCCTTTCATGAGTTATTTACAAGTTTCTGACCACTTATAAAATGTGTTCAAAGTGCTGCCCATGGTGTTGGATTGTCAATGCAACCCTCTTCTCCCACTCTTAGAACTCCAGTACTTTCCCGTACTATAGTGGAGCAGAATGTGTTTATTAATGAATGCTCCACCTTTAATCAGTCGTAGAGGAGGTGTGATGAATGTTGCAGAATGTGTGTAATTTTGTACCCCCTTCTACCAGGATACCTCTAAGCTGCCAGCCTTCCTCTTGAGTTTGCACTGCTATTGCACCTCTCTTCTAATGCTGCCACCCCAGCTTACAGCTGTAAATTAGAGAGCACCTGCAACAAGAGACCAGTGTGTTTTTGAACGACTCCTTCCTGATGTCCATAACAGTTTCTTTAGTCTTGACCATGTTGAGGAGCAGATGTTTCCTCTTCCATCGTGCAACAAAGGTCCCTTGCTGATCAGGTCCCTTCAGTCTTTTTCCTGATTATTCAGAGTAGGTGAAGGTGAAAATGGCATCAATCCGACCTGTTTTGGGAATGTGTCTTGTACAGGGTGAACAGGAAGGTGGGGAAACACAGTTCCCTGGGGTGCTCTGGAGCTGCTCAGCTGGTGCTCTGAGAAGCAGGTTACCAGCAGCACAAACTTAGCCCTCTTCCACCAAAAGAACTCTGCGTCCTTGAACTGATTCCAACTGGATTCTTAAAACCTTGGTGTTCTCCTGCAAACAACATGCATTTCCACCATTTTTGATGGGAACCAAAGATACATCATCAGCAGGGGGCATTGTGGGGTTGCTCACTTTCAGAGTTGCTGTGGCTGAATTAACTGCAGTGGCACGGATAAGCGGACAGAGTCAGGTTCATAGTTTTTCCATTGCTTACTGCAGGTTCAGATCATATTCATACAGCGAATGAAATGAGCCAAAGTGCCTTGTATCACACTGAACACAGCCCCATGCAGAGAGAGAGAGCATTTTTCTGTTTTAATTTCTTTTAATTAACATAACATTTTGAAATTGACAGCATCCAGCTCCACTGTACAATAACACTTTATTTGAGGCGCTGTGCTCTTTCTTGAGCTTCTTTACCTTGACACACCCACAGGCATGGCCATAGTCCTTTGGTTCCAGCTGGGAGCCAACTTTTCTGGTCTGGGAATCAATTTACATGGGTGGAAATTCACTAAATGCTTCTAAGGTAGGTAAGTGAATGTTCCACTTTGGTGGGAAAGGGCTAGGAGTTTGCCATGTATTCTGTGGCACAGGAGGTCATGGACATATCCACATGTAATCTAACCATCTCCTCCCTCAACAGCAGAGGTTGGATTGTACTGAACTGATTCAATAAATGTATATTGTACTACTTCATAAATCTGACAACAAAACTTTGGCTTTGGCTTAGCTGAAGAGTGAAGGAAACTAATGAAAAAAAAAATGGCAAGTATTTCCAACTGAGTAAAAACAAGAACAAACTTTTATGGGTTTAAACAAAAGATTTGCAGAATTCAGAAGATGTATCTTAAAGCATTGATAAACCAGTCTAGAGGATCTGAAGTCCAATGTATCTGAAGACGTGAGTAGTGTTTATTTATTTACATGCTTCAAAGTAAAGCTGCATTCCGTGACAAGAATGCCCAGTCCATGCTCATCCATGAAATCAAGACTTCAAACACTGCAGAATGGGAGTGGTGTAGATACACACACACACACACACACACACAGTGTCCTGCTTCGAATGTTATTCAGTTATATTGGAGCAACATGAAAGCAACAGGATATCTAACTCAGTCAGCCACTCAAGAGAGCCTTGTTAGTGAGTTTCATGTTAATACTCCTCCTCTTTGCTCTCCCATTCCTTCATCTCAGCTCAGGTTTCCCATCACTCCAGCCACCTCCTGAGCCCCTCAGCATGATTGTGATTGATTTGAAGCCTGAGCAGAATTCTGGTGCCCATAAAGTAAGGGACCATTATCTTGAACCTCATTTCCAACAGGAAGGTATTTTTGCCACTGGGGTCTTTGGGTCTCCTTTGGTCTGACTTTGATTACACACATATATTACTCTTTACTCATGAACTAAATAGTGCCTAATTTCCCTAATGGCCAACTTTACTGAATCTATGTCATAGTAACCAGACACCAAGTTCTACATTGTCCTTTTGAAGACCCCTCAAGCGTGCACATCTATACGTCTGAAAGATGCCTGGTTTCAAGCTGACATTTAGATTAAAATATTTATGAGCAACATGACAGCACTTTGACTTCAGACATATTTAAGGACACCCTCCAGGGGGTATCAACTCCAACACGCATAATAATGAGAGCAACCAAGCATCTCCAGCTTCCTCTCTCTCTCTGTGATTGGGCACAGCTGGAGTTCATTTTTCCTTGCTGTGTTTATGCAATAGACTCTTCAGAACCACTTTTCTGCCCATGACCCAATCAATTAGAAATGTTCTTGAAGCACTAATTATTATTCTTAATTTCAATCAGGAACTCCCAGTGGTTCCTATATATTTATTTTTTGAGCTTGGATTATGCTATGCTTTTCTCTTAAATATTTGTATTACCCATCTCTAATTAGAATTACACTGATAATATTAGTAGTAATTGACAATTAGGAGCAGCCATGGTGAGTCTGGAAATGCAAGTTTCTATCCCAAGTGCCAGCAGGAAGAACAGTACATCCTGCTCCCTAGAATCATGGGTTTAAGTGCCCTTGAGCAAGGCACTTAGCCCCCAGCTGCTCCCTCTGAGGAAACGTTGGTTGCCTACCACTCCAGGTGTCTGAAAACAGATTACAACACCATTCTTTTAGTGCTTGTGTGAAGGCAGGCAAAAATCCATCAGCTTGCTCAGGGCAGTACGAGCACTTCAGTGGCATCGCTGAAGCCAAGGCAATGTAAACAATCCCAGAACAGTTTTCTTTTGCTTTTAAAGCATTTCTATCTTTATTGTTTATCGGAAAGCAGAAGCAGAATCTGTGTGAAATGATGAATTAGGGAGGTGTGATATCAAAGCAAAGGCTTTTTTGAGTGTTAAATATGAATATTTATGAGTTGTCATTGGGCTGGCATATTAATTTTAAAATGTATGTGTTTGGTTTTTTCCCTGCCCAAACATGTCTAACACAACTCATTGAATAACTGCTAGTTTAATTTTGTATACTAGAGCTACTGTGCTTTTAATTAATTTTTTAATTAATTTTTTTTTTTTGTGCAAAATTGTTATAGAAAAATAATAAAACACTAGTTGTGTGCAGTCATAGATAACATCACAGCTGTGATCAACTTTGGTGAGGGAATCACTCTCCTGCTTAAATATACATCCACTGGAATAATTATTCATCTGTCAACGGAACCACATGTTTACCTCTAATCACTACAAACACAGGGAGGACAGGAAAGGGACAAGAACAGATTGTTCAATATGGACCAATAACGGAATGAATTACTATCTCTCGTGCTTTTCTGAATGTCAGTGTATTGACACAGAAACAGATGAAAATACCTTGATGTCTCCCTGAAGACTAAAAGATGTATGAGCCCACGGTCTAGTGTACACATTTTCTTCACCCAACGCTTTGCCTATTCATTAATCACAGGCTTTGTCTGTTATAACTTCTACTGGGAAGGCATGGTGCATGAAGTACTTCTTGGAAAAGCTCCTAATACTAAGACCCTAATACAATTTTACAGCTTCCCAAAGACATACACCATGGTCCCAATTTTTCTCCTACACCTCATCTTACCTGACTTCTTTTCTCAAGAATAGGCCTGAAACATTTCTGCCAGGTGTTATTCTAATTACATGTCATAATAAAAGTCGGTTAATACTTGTATTATTTTATAGGTTCTAGATGAATACAAATCCAATCAAAAACACATATCTCACCACTGCATAAAAACATGTATTTTCAGTGTTCTATTTTATCATTTTTTAATGTTTCCTTTTTCTTAAAGCAGCTCCATGAAAAGATTAATTTCCATTCAGTCCCATAAGGTTGAGTTGTCTTTCATGGTGGAAGGGTGGACAGAAACACCTGGATTTGTTCAAGTCTAAAGAAATTCTCAAAAAGAGGACATTGTCAAAAAATTTAAACGTCATTCATCACTTTTTCATTTGACCTTCCCCTTCATGAAACAATTGGAATATTTTATCTAAATGCCTATGAAATATTTCAGTTGCTCCGTGTCCATTGCTGAGAGAGAGAGAGAGAGAGAGAGAGAGACTGAATAAGTTTTAGATGAAGCCCCACCTGAGAATGTCATACTAAAAAGGCTCTGGACTCACCACGACCCTGAATTGGATAAGCGGTTTCAGACAATGAATGAAGGCAGACTATAGACATTATCCTACTCACTAGAAGGGTGACCAGACGTCCTCTTTTCGCCGGACATGTCCTCTTTTCGGGACCTAAAAAATGCATTCGGCCGGGATTCCAAAACTGCCGGGGATTTTGCCGCCCACAGTCTTCCACCGTCCCAATTCGTACAACAACCCTAATCCCCTTCTTAAAGTGTGCACTTCAATGACGTATAATGACGTTGTTTTATGTGAGCAAAAGGCGCGCGCCGGGATCAAGTGTTCAAGGGGTCGGAGCTCAGAGCAGAAATGGGACACACTTCGCCGCGCGCACCTTCTTGTGTTTACCTCAATTTTAGCCGAGCTCCACATCACAAGTGTTTTACTGGAACCTCGAACAGAAATGTGCTGAATGTTGTTAAGGTAATTTATCAGAGTCTCTTCTTTGTATTTGGAAGCGTTTCTGTGTCACACGAGCCTTTCACTTTCTGCTCTATATTAAAAGAAAAAATGACAGTCGTCACTTCTGTCCCTATAACGACACAAATACACGGACACACCTGACTGTTACACCTGCTCAGTTTTCCTGTTTAACATTAACTTTAGAAGAAAACAGGCCAACTCATTAAATCCGGAACTGGGGACTGAATTAGAGCTATCACATACAACACGTTTTTCAGCCAGACCTTATAAAATATAAGTATTTTTACATAAATGTCTGGATCCTAGCGAAGCTCTGATCATTTATCAAGTCTAAATTACTTCTGGTTGATAAAATGTGGTGCTTGCTCACATTTTGTTCTGGTGTAAAGAAGTCGCTTTAATACAGGGCTTCAGTTTAGAAGCTTGGTGTGAACAGAAATAACAGGTTTCAATGATAATAAACTAAAGAAATGACAAAAATATTGTTTTATTATTTTTGCTTAGGGCCAAATGTTGAATGGAAAGGAATCTGTCCACACAGGCATTTGTTTTTTATCTTGTTAACGAGTATCTGTTTATGTATTACATTTCAGCAGCATAGTTGCATGGTCATGGAAACATTTGTGCTGCCAACCTGCTCCATGTGTCCTTTTTTTAGAAAACTCAAATATCCTCACCCTACTCACTAGGAATTAGCAACAAAGCTCAGCCGTGCAAGAAAATAGCACCTTTATTTTCCTGTCCCTTTAATTAAAGGAATACAGGTATGATTTACATTACTTTATAACATTTTAACAGTGTAAAATAATAAAAAACATTTTCCTTCTATGACCTGTGTTATACACTGATGGACTGGTCTGTGTACTAATGACAATAGGTGATAGCAGTGTTGTAAAATGATTTCTAACTTGTGAAAATACAAACTGGTAGGAAGTGACTGCGGGAAGTCAGGATAAAATGAACATATTTACCTCAGCACGAGTTCCATTTCTGAAATATAAAGAGCCTAGTCTGGTGTAAATTATCTCTCTGTGATGTGAGTGTTTTAGTGGCCAATCTGACACTTGTTTACATTGATTCTCTGCTGGAATCATACAGCTTTAATTGTCTATTGTTTGAGAAACAAAAACATAGATTTTTTGGCTTAGCCTTTTATTTTATCCATAAAATAAAAACATGTTTTGTTGTTCTCCTCACTGTTAGTTGTGCTGAATACTTAAAATTCTATTAATTCTCAAGCGCTTTGGACTTTTTTGTATTTGTAATTTGTATTTTTGGCATACTCAACCATTTACACATGACATACTATATACACAAAGTCTTAAACTAAAGGAACCTATATTTCTATCATCTATAGCATGGTTTTGAAGCACCAGCCTCGGGTATTGGAAGGCAGAGGCTATTGTAAGAATTGTGTTATTTCATGTATAAGAGTAAAGAGCATAGTTCTTCCTAACAGGTTCATTCATTCATTATCTGTAACTGCTTATTCAATTCAGGGTCGCGGTGGGTCCAGAGCCTACCTGGAATCATTGGGCGCAAGGCGGGAATACACCCTGGAGGGGGCGACAGTCCTTCACAGGGCAACACAGACACACACACACATTCACTCATACACACCTACGGACACTTTTGAGTCGCCAATCCACCTACCAACGTGTGTTGTTGTACTATGGGAGGAAACCGGAGCACCCGGTGGAACCCCACGCGGACACGGGGAGAACACACCAACTCCTCACAAACAGTCACCCGGAGCGGGAATCGAACCCACAACCTCCAGGCCCCTGGAGCTGTGTTTCCTGACAGGTTGTGTTTATCAAAATGATATAACAATGTAACTGTGATACCTTTGAATCCTTAGTGCATTTTACATTTTATATTATGTAGAAAAATAAACAGGGAATTTATAGATTTACCCAAATTGTCAGGGTGCCATGTGTATAATCAGAAAGCTGGATGCATGTGCAGAGTTGGCAAGAAATTCCTAGCGATTCCTTTGGCTAGGAATACTCAAACAAACACAAACACCACAAAGAGTATGTATAATAACTGACAAAATTACTGTAGGATTTGAAAACCTAAATACACAAGGGTAACAGGGAACTCCTGTGGAGAAATGAAGGAGGATCAAGATGGGTTGTGACAACACAAGGACGAATGGATGCACACAGCTGCTGAAAACAAAAACAAAGAAGCACATGGGGTACAAAAGGAACAGGAACAGACCACAGCAGAGATGGTGCAGAAGACAGGAAGGGAAGGTATGCAGATAATGACACAAATACATCAGTGGATATGTATGTTCATAAACAGGGATAATATTTACTGAAAGACATTAAAATCTTCAATAAAACTGATAATAAACGTTCATAACTAGGTAATTGTTATTACATGGAAATAATGCTTCCTAAATATTAGAAAACAAATGTCTGTCAATTTAGATTAAGGCTCTTTATGCCAGTACAATGTTAAGGATCAATACGCCACGACCCTGATCAGGATGTAGCAGTTACAGAAGATGTAGGAATTTTATATAAATATAACTGATTTCCAGTCTACTCAATTTTTGTGAATGTAGGTAGCCTTTAAAATAAAGTGTTATGGCAAAATATTGCCCTATTGGAAATGGTGATGTATTCTTAACAGTGGTGTTTCAGTGATTTCTCTTTTGCTTTTATCTGTTTCTTGCTGGGGATTACAGGTCTGTCCGCGATAACGCTTGTCCTCTATTGATTATTAGATGTGGAAAAGTTCAAATTAAACTACAGAGCATTTGATTCTTACCTCCTTCAGTTCCTTTATATTACAAAAAAGACAGTGACCTCCAATAACTATGTTCAATAGACAGTCTGTATCTGAGTGCTCTGCATCCACAGATTCACTAAACTCATATTGAAAGCCTCCGTATGAAAAAAAAAAATCCATATGAATGATGTTCAGGCTTTCTCTGTTGTAACCTTCTAACATTTTAAAGACTCTCCGTCTCTCCCCAGCATTTAATGTTTAAGCATTTTTCACCTCATGTCTTGTACATTTGCTATCATTTTTTCTGTACAATTTACTACTACTTTCATAGAATTTACACTGTATCAGACGTTGTGGTGCTTGGGTCAATTACATATTTTATAAAACACAAGCAAAATTGCATGATGCTAGCTCCAACACAGACAACACATCTCACCCTCCTCTCCATTTTAGCAGAGCAGAGGGGGAGCATGTTCATCACGCATGACCCACACATTGTGTTCAGATAAACAGTATGCATTCATTCATTATCTGTAACCGCTTATCCAATTCAGGGACGCGGTGGGTCCAGAGCCTACCTGGAATCATTGGGCGCAAGGCATGAATACACCATTGGGCGCCAGTCCTTCACAGGGCAACACAGACACACACATTCACGGACAATTTTGAGTCGCCAATCCACCTACCAACGTGTGTTTTTGGACTGTGGGAGGAAACCCACGCGGAGATGGGGAGAACACACCAACTCCTCACAGATAGTCACCCGGAGCGGGAAACGAACCCACAACCTCCAGGCCCCTGGAGCTGTGTGACTGCAACACTACCTGCTGCACCACCGTGCCGCCCCTAAACAGTGTGCAGATTTGTTTTAAATATTTGTGATTTGTGGTGCTCCGTTTGTGTTTTAAAAATCAGCTACAGTTTACTTCATACAGTGATTTAAATTAATGTTGTTTGAAGCATTACTGTCTGATGTCAGCGTTTCAGTTGAGCTTGCATTTAGTTTGTCATGAGGGTTAATTCTGTAGTCAATGTGACAAAAAATAGGAACTCAGAGCCAGTGAACTAACAGCTGAACTCAAACCCAAGCTATGAGCTAGAACAGACTACACAACTTGCAGCCAGGTAATACCAGGATAGCTTTACAAGCCAAAGCTCAACTTGAGCAATGCAAGCGGCAAACATTAAAAAAACACTTTTTTTTATCCCTTTAGTATAATTCTTTTTTTTTTTTTAGCAAATTTGGGGGTGTTTGTGGTTTCCCACCCTCCTTCAAAAGTTACACAGTGCAGTTTCTGCAGTGCTGAGTCCAGAGCTTGCAACAACAGAGATTCTGTTCTCCCTGTTACAAGTCAGTAAACATCATAGCAATTTTGAACCAGTAATTTAAAGGGAAAAAATTATAATCTACACTTCTAAAAATGATGGTTCTACACGGGTCCTTTAGTAAAGAATATTATTTAATATAGAACAATGAACACTTGAAGAACCCTTTGCAAGATTAAAGGGTTCTTTGCATCATGAAGAAGTTCTTCAGATTGATGAAGAATGTGGTATAGCTGGTTCTATACAGCAGCTTTTAGAAAAGTGTTCTACATGGCACCAAAAATGGTTCTTCTTTTTTGTACCAAGCTTGACATCACTGTAGTTAGGACTGAAAACACTGAGAATATTTAAGGCCTTACACAGATTAACGATTATGCTCCCGAATACTGAGATTTCTTCGTGGTGCCAAATACATGGACAGGGCAAAGCTCATTTCATTTGTTTAATATCAGTTTGTGGCTTAGAAAGATGATTTCTTAATAGACTATCATTTGGCTTTGTAGGAGGAAGATAACTTCCTCTAAGACCCTTCAGAGTCTCTAAAAGATACAGCATACCTAGCAACAGATTTTTAATTGGGACACACTGGTTAGCTAAGCATTCTGCTAAGCACTGGTTGCTAAGTAGCAGTTCATTTTATGCTGCTGCTATTTTTATTTATTTATTTATTTTTTTTGCTACTGCTTTTAACACTTCACTTTTCACACATACAGGAACTAAAAAGGCCAACTAGATAACTTTTATAAGACAATATTTCACCTGCAGCTAATTTGGTGACCATTTTTCAAATCTGGTTTGATATATATATTTTTTTCAGAGATAGAATGAAAAAGTGACAAAAATAGATTTCTGGTTTGCCAGCATTTTATCTGAAATTATATGTTTCACCCTAAACCCTATGGTGTTTTCCAACCTTAATGGTACAGCAGTTACATTCTGGCTCCTTCAGTCTATTGTAAATGTTGCAGCTGTTACATCCTGGTGTCTATCACTTCCTTTCATTTTCTAAATATTAAATAAAAAATATAGTCCTGTGTGACAGTTCTCATAGTTCAGAGTGTATTGATGGCAGTAATGAAACTGTATTCTTTAGAAATGGAAATGGTGACCAAGCTACTTGACAGTCCTTCACTTCCAAAGGGTTTAATTGTGCTCATTTCAAATCCTCAGAATTTAAGGCTTTTTAAAAACGGAATATTAGAGTGCCCTGTGAAGGACTGGCGTCCCCTCCAGGGTGTATTCCCGCCTTGCGCCCGATGATTCCAGGTAGGCTCTGGACCCCCCGCGACCCTAAATTGGATAAGCGGTTACAGATAATGGATGGATGGATGGATGGAATATTAGAGTATTAGCTGCCCTTTTTGCTGAATAGCTGCTCTGAGTGGGATTTTCTCAGCAGGTAATACGTTGTGGGTTCTTATATGGACTTGCAGTGTTTTGAGACACACAGCATGGTGTGTGTGCTGGGAAGAGTGTGTGGGTGTTGAGCGATGCATGCCTTTGCTGCTCTTATACAGCAACATTTAAGCTTGTGTTTGTAAGAGGTCTGCCTGGGGCTGGGGTGAGGCTGCCTGCTAAGCCACCCCCAGTCACTAGAGGGAGACAGAGACACTCTTAATTTGGGGCAATTGGTTCCGCCTGGGCTACTCCTACTTAAGGGAAGCCAACACACACACTTCAGTGCTCAGTCTTGGGTTTTTCTTTTCAGAGCACTGTGCAAGTCTGGCTGGTAATTTGGTGAAGGCTTTTGAGTTTTCTCCTGGGTCTCTATCTTCTTTTTCTCCACCAGAGCTTTCCCTCTGAGTTTATCTGAGGGTTTCTCTGGTTTTCTCTTGGGATTCAGTATTTTCTTTTCTTTACCATTTTTTGGTATAAATAATTAGAAATAAAATAATTTGTGTTCTATCTTTAATTTCTTTTGTCTTGTCTTGTCCTTCCATTTTGTTTTGGGAAACTCTCTTGCTTTTGTTGTCTTTTGCTCAATTTTGAGCTGATCAGTTTTCCCCTGATATCTTAAGTAGTCCTCTCTTGTGTTTCATGTTGTCTTGGTATTCTTAACATCCAGAGGGGATGTTTGTGTCTCTGCACTTGATGCCTATTTCTCTAGTGCTCTGTTGGTGGCTTGCCCTGTTCCAATCCACCCCTGTGTGAGCTGCCACATTAGTGTTAGTGTGTGTTTCTTTTACCTTGTCCTTTAGTCTCATCTATTGATATCTTTCTATTGAGGAGAGCAAAAGCCAACATCTGCCAAGGTCTGGAGGGGCAGCAGTGAACACAGCACGGGTGACATGCATGTGTGTTAAGGTACGAGTAATGTGGAGGCCAGTCATTAAAAATTGCAATTAATAAAGGTAAAGAAACACTGTGGTAAACTGCCTGTGTAACATCTTTTTTTCAAGCTTCAGTTTCTAATTTTGTTTACACTTCCAAATACAGTCAGTTTAGTCATCCCACATCTTTCTTCTTCCTTTGTCAGTGAAACAACGTCTCAAGGATTCACAAATAACATTTATTTTTTTTATTGCATTGCACACTTGTGCAGTCTAATTGCTTTTCTAAAGGACTAGAGGGTGTTATTGCAACAAAGGGATATTACAATGCTCTTTCAGAAGACACATCAGGTAAGTAGATGTCCGTAAATTTGGCCATGTAGTGAAGATTCAAACATTATTATTGTTAGAGAATAATTGACAAAGATAAGATATCAATCTTCCCCTCATTGATCTCCAGTAACTGACCTTAGAGGGGTTTTCTGAAACATTATAACACAAAACATCATAGTATGGTACTGTGAGTTTTATATTTACTTTCTCTTTCACTCATATGGCATTTTCCTTGTAATATTTCAGAAATCTAGGATCCATCTTAAAGGTATCCTGGGAATGTGAGGCCTTCATTTACAATGCCATATCCTACTGTGGGCAATGGAACATGGAACTTTCCTTGACCCTTTTGAGATTCTGAGAGTCCATTTAAAAGGTAAAAGACAAGCCAGACTTGTGGACTTTCAGTGGCCTTTTGAAGATATTGTGAGGCCATGTAATATAAGGGACCCAAGAGGTTTATGACAAAGCAAAAGCGCTAAAAGAGGTTACAGGAAGTGCATGGTCTGACAGACGGTGTATATTTTAGAGTATGCCCTTTCCATTTTTTTTAAAGAAATACCACTGCATTAAAAAAAACCCTTTGAAAATATGTAGTAATCTGTAGTACAAATTTTTAAGTTTTAGCATGTAACATTTTAGGGTTTCAACCCCTGGTTCCAAGTTCTGTTGGTGAGGGATCTGGGTGTTATTTCAATAACCACTTGTCTCCACGCCACTTCAAATCTAGTGGCCATACCCTCTCCTCAATAGTGGATCTCAGGGGGCAGAGAACACCCTCCCCTAAACTCCCCATGCCCAGTGGATGAAGTGTGTACTGTGGAAGTGTATTATCTATCTCAGAGCATCAAATCCTAACACTTGGGTGACTGTAACAGCTTGAACCATAAAAACAGTGATAATTTTGGATTCCAGGTTGGACCACATGATAGACAAACAAACCAGACTACTGCAAATCAATACAGAAGCATAAACACAATGATTACAATCGACCAGGCACTAGGAAACAAAGGAAAACTAGGCACATGAAAAGAAACTAACCTCTAAGCAAAGGCAATGTTCCACAAAGAGCTGAACTAAATGTCTCAGATTTAAGCCAAAGTGAAGCAAGGAACACCCGAGGATCAGAACAAAGGGGGAATGCTACTGAAGAGAAACAGGCAGAGTAAATAGCAAATAAGGAATTAGGGTAGAAACAAGAAAAAAAGAACTAGGCAAGCCTAGTTTTGCCAGACTGCTGTTAGCCATACAGCCATTGTCACAGAGGTGATTCTGGCATTTCAAAAACAAAAATACCAAGGCCAAAATACATACCCTTATCATTGGAAGGTCTGGAGAAGCTTTGTTGCTTCATATCAATGTCTTTGTTTATATGTGGTATTTATTTTGTGATTGTATTGTACAGAAAACATGGAGGGCAGGACATTTGTCCGACAAGCATTTGAGCTCAGAGGGAATTTGGACCCTAACCTATTGGTACTAGCTAGGATTCACATTCTGTCTGAATGCTTAGCACTTTTGTGAGTCACTCTGGATAAGAGCATCTGCTAAATACTGTAAATGTAATAAATGCAGAAATTAATAAAGGAGCACAGCATTTTGTGCATAATATATAACACCAGAATCAGTGTTTTTTCTTTATTTTATTTAAAAATACTGTATCTACCACAAGAACAAAGACAAATATTTTGTTGATTTTAAGAATTACAATTATTTATTTATTCAATGTAAAAAGTTAAAGCATGACGTTTAAGAAGGCTGTGTACAGTTTTATAAACACACTGCCACAATGTCTCCCCACCACTTTACAATATTTCAGGCAAAGACACACACATGAAATAAGACAAATTCAGCAGTCCTCTCTCTGTGAGGTATAATTCCTGTGTAAATGTTGCAGAGTTCCAAGTCGTCCTGCTGAGCTTGTGAACAGCGGAGTAACGTAACTAATGCAGAACCAAACACATCCCCAGAAACACACACAAACTGAATGTTCCTGTTTTATTTTCTATTTATTTATATGAAGCTTTGTACATGACCCCGTCCAGCTCCACGGGATGATTACGCTGTTTTTTAGACTCTGAGCTGTTTCATGAGGTACTTAACTACAACCAGTGGCGGATGCTGGTCTTTCAAGGAGGGGAAGCTCAATTTCGGCCTACATCATAAAATGTGTCGGTTTATTTATACGTAAATTCTACCCTCCGTTCCTTTCAAGAAAATGATCTGTGACCCTGTCGTACCAACAAGGCGTCTTTTCCAGGGACTTGACTAGTGTCCTCTCAATGGCCAGCAGAGCTAGGCTGCTTAAACGGCTTTGGCCCATGTGAAGTGTGTCCGCCTGTTAGTGCTTTGTGACGGTGGAGGGGCTCAGCAGCACCCGCTGGACAGAAACTGTGATAGAAGTCAGTCTCCAAACACAAGCAGCTACAAAAAACTCCACCAGAAATAGAAGCTCGATTTGTCGCTAGAAAATGCTGCTAAGAGGATTAAGAAAGTCTCCCGTTCAACTCAGAACAGAATAAAAATGTAATGCTCCCATGGATCTCTACACCAAAGGATCGCTGATTCGCTCATTTCCCTGTCAATCAAAAAGGGATTCAGCCTCAGATTCAGGGATGATCATCCAATCATCATGCAGAAGCTGAACGTCCGGGCCAGCCGAGGCCAGCCCACTGCCCCATAGACCCCCAGAGACGCCGAGCGCCCGATGGGCGGGACAAAGCACAGCATTTATCCAATGTCTCGTTTCGCTGCTTCGCTATTGAACTCTGTGGACGCTGTTTAAAGCACTGTGAACCCGCGGGAATGATTGAGAGGAAAGCCGCGTCTTTACCAGTGATAAGAAGCTGATTCTGAACAAAAGTTGAGTGCGATGTAGTGCATATTTATTCAATGACATGTACATACAAGAGTATATATTTGATCACTTATTTTTTGATTTTAGGGGAAGCTGAGCTTCCCTTGCAGTCTTAGAGCAATCGCCTCTGCCTTCAACACCCCCATCCGGTGGTCTGGCAAAAAAAAGGACATATTTTATCCAGTTTGAAAACTTAAACAAGTTGAAACCTTCTGCTTAACATCAAATAAAGACCTCTGTGCTTTGCTGCTGTAGGTACTCAGCCAACCAGAAATTATGGACTTTGACCAATGACAGTGTTACTGCCACTGTTTTCTTTATTGTCCATGGTTGAAAGGGGAAAAAAATTTAAATACAAATAACATGGTGAACACATATCTAGGAACTAAAACCAAGGCTAAGACAAAAACATGGACAGAAAAGACCGTTTTCAGGGACCATTTTCATTCTTTTGTTAAACCCAGAGACACATTTGAGTTGCCCGTCCACCTACCATGTTTTTGGACCGTGGAAAGAAACCAGAGCACCCGGAGGAAACCCATGCCAACACAGGGAGAACACACTGAATTCTTCACAGACAGTCACCCAGAGCGGGAGCTCGAACAATAGACAAAGATCCCACAACTCCAGGACCCTGGAGCTGTGTGACAGCGACACTACCTGTTGCACCCCACTTCGCTCACTGTTCCAAAATTACTTGAATACATTTTTTTTATATTGACAGACATCGAAGATTTAGAAGGTATTTTCCTTGTCCTGTAAATTACTGTTTTAGGAGACACACGTCTTTCATTGGTTGGAGAATATGTACAGATTTTATTGCAACAATTAAGTGTTTTAAAGATATCATTTTTAACATATTTTTAAAGTTCTGCTGCTATTTCCTTATGTGCTAGTTAGCATTTTTTTAATTTTTGCATCCTGGTACCCAATGACTCTCAGTTGCAGTCCTGGTTCTTAGCTCTGGTCTTGGGAAACTCTGCTGTAGTGGAGTAGCTAAGAAATTAATTTCATACACTAATGCAAAAAAATGTATAAATCATAACTTATGCCATTTCTTTCCCGTAATTGATGCATTGTTAATGTATTCTTCATTAGAAAAACAATAAACCCTATCAGCTCACCAGAGGTTTTTAATTTTTCAAAATGTTTTACTGGTCTGTAGTTGTTTCTTCAGATTTGAAACTTTACTGATTACTAATACTGACTCTCTCTTTCTTTCTCAGGTATCGTGTCTCTGATATCTCTGGTGATTCTGTCGTATGATCGTTACAGTACACTGACAATGTATAATAAACAGGGTCTCGACTACCGTAAACCTCTGCTGGCAGTGGGGGGTTCTTGGCTCTACTCTGTGATCTGGACAGTGCCCCCTCTGCTGGGCTGGAGTAGTTATGGTCTAGAGGGTGCAGGTACCAGCTGTTCTGTGTCCTGGACTGAACGCTCGCCCCAGTCCCATGCCTACATTATCTGTCTCTTCATATTCTGCCTGGGCCTCCCCGTGATTGTCATGGTCTACAGCTACGGACGGCTACTCTATGCCATCAAACAGGTAAGAGGTTATTACCCTTTTTCCCTTTAAACCAGCAAAGCAAGTCTCACTGAGTGGGAGCAGTCAAATGCAAGTACATTCCTAACGTCAAGGCCTATACTGAGAGCTTTGGAAAGATAATAAATGAGAGACAGTTGGAGTCTGTATAATGTTCAAGCAGCTGCCATGGAGCACACTCCATATATTGAGATGCTTATGATACCCTGTAACTCAGTGGACAATATGCAGAGAAGATGAAAAGCGGAGCAGGGACTCAAACCCACCTGCTGCGCCAATGTGCCACCCACGTAGTTATTCAAACGTACTTCATTTTTTAAAATGAACATTTCCTTTGTGGAACATAAAGTCAGCTGCTAACTCACCACTGGAAAAGTCAGAACACTTGGAGGAGAATATTAACTGCCAATTCAATTCCAACAGCTAACAGATTGGGAGGGGAAGTGCCATTGCTTTCAGTTAGAAACATGAGAAAGGCAAGTTGTGCTCACTTGACAATGATTCTACCTCTTGGAAGCACAAAGCAGATGCTTGTGATGGGTATTTAAACTTAAATTTGATATTTGAATTTATAATAATTATTTACAAAAGTAATACTTTTGTATTAGAATTAAACCCAGAGCCATATCTTTCTTTGGATTAAGAACATATGTTTTGTGCAAGGTGTAAAATACAGGCTCTGTACAGAAGCATATAGTTCATATATTGCAAGATTCTTAAATGATTTATGGCTTTGTGAATATTCAAATATGATGTCTATTCCCATGCACATTTTATTTCAGGATTAAAATACGATGAAGGCTGTCACACATCAACAGAACAAATATACGCTTTCAGACTATGCCCTGTCTCTCTGAACCTAGAAGCTCACTGAAGATGAATGAATGAATAAATATATATTTATCTCTAAATCCCTATATACTGCATCGTATACACACCCCACAACACAAGACAACCTGGGCAGCGTCAGAAACCAGAACAGCTATTGTGGGTGTGTGGAGAACAAACTGGCCTTGGAATTGTCCTGATTATCCCAGTGTGTGGGCTAGGCATAAGCCAGCAAGCTATTTGCAATCTACACAGTAAGGGGAACAGGAGAATATTTTAGACAGTAATGAGCTGTGTTTTTCACAGCAGTTAATGATGTTAAATGACAGGACAAGAACAGTCATACACAACACTCATCGTTATTGTTGAGCCGATTTTACTCATTCAGGATTCATAGTTGATCTGTTATAATTACCCTGTCACAATCCACACTGGGAAGATAATTATGATATTAATACGATGTATAGACTACTTTAAGAATGTTTAAGATCAGATCCTTTATGTTTTGTGTTGACATTAATTGCTTTCCCTAAGAGCACACAGCAGTGGAACACGGTTTAAAATGACAACATGACAACAAAGTTAAATATTTATTTCAGTGCTGATTTTTTTTTCTTATTGAACGGCAGCTTGATTTTTAAGGTCTGGGTTATAGAGGAAAGGGACTATTTTTATCTCTTAAAGAAGGCTGTTAAGTTGCATTTAATGGAATAGTTAATCAAAAGGACTCTTTGACTCTGATGCACTGGAAAGTAAAAGCAAGTCTCTTTTCATGTCTGAGCACAAAGTCTGCCTATTTTTAATGAGTCATGATAATATCACCCCATATCTTTTTTTGGATGGTTTCTGTCCACCAGCTCTGACCATACTGCCCATATCTGTCATTGCTGAAGGAACCAAACCTTATATCTCCAAACAAAATCAGGGTCCATATATGTATTTCAATATTTTTTGAGTATTTCAGACTCATGGGTAATGTTCTGTATTACAACAAATGGCATGAAATGTCACGTCTGTTATGCTTTTTGTCACACAGCTCCAGGGACCTGGAGGTTGTGAGTTCGAACCTCGCTCTGGGTGACTGACTGTACACAAGGGGTTTGGTTTGTTCTTCCCCTGTCGGCGTAGGTTTCCTCCCACTGTTCAAAAACACAAATTGATAGGTGGATTGGCTACTCGAAAGTGTCTATAAGTGTGAGGGTGTGAATGAGGGTATCAGGGTGTCCTGATTATCCCATAGCGAGGGCTGGCATGTTATCTAATCCACAAAGTAAGGAACATGGAGAAGCCTTTCTAATGAGCTGTAATTTTTTTCACAGCTGTTAATGTTGTTTAATGCCACGATAAAAAAGATATACTCCCATGATCATTAATATCGTCCCCCCTCGTTCACATCCCCAAGTTCCTCAACTGCTATTTCTGCTATTGCTTTTTCCTGGGGGGGACTTCTTTGACCAATTTCTTTACCTATTTATTATGACATTTTAGCACAGTGTGAGTGGCAGCCTGTATTTTCAAATTCTCTCAACAACTTAAACGTCAACAACTAAGACACAAGGTGTTGTTCTGACAGCACAAAGTTATTTTGACATACAAGACATTCCTTGTGCAAGACCGAATATGCAGTGTTTTATGGAACAGTAATTTGAGCATGGCTGCCCACATATAGGGAACTGGCTCTATGGAAAATAAAAGGAATATTATAATAATAATAAAAATCATTCCAGTGTTTTTCTCTTCTCCTGATGTCTCTGAACCATTGAAGACAATGATTGATGGCTCTGCTAGAGGTTAGCGCTCCTGCACTGGGAAGCTGCCAGTGAATAGATAGAACAGATCTTGTATCTGTGTAATGTTTGACAGTGATCGGTTTCACAGCATGAACGTGAATACACACCTGTCAGTTAGATATGACCAGGGCAATGCTCATTTCATCTCCAGACTGTGTTCAACACTGCATAGTTTATCATCCCTCTGTACAGAGAATGAGAATGGCTCGTCTTTAAAATGACAAAGTCAACAAGGTTTTACACATCACACAACCATGTAGAGAAGCCTGACTTGCAATAAACCTTTCACACTTAAAAAAAATAAAAATAAAATAAAGGTCTATATTAAAAATTATTTTAACAAACGCATAACACGTTTTGTGTTTTCAAAGAAATATACATATGTTGTTCCATAACAATCAACTTTAGTCTTAGAATTTGACCACATTTTCCACTTGCCATAATCCAAGTAATTCATGGACGTTGAGACCTGAACTCTGTGTGATTCACTCTTTTGAAAACGTCAGCAACTTGAGTGATTACGATTTTCTTTTTTGTATATAAATATAAACCTCTCAGGTGTCAGAAATGTACATCCATCAATAAGCAAATATGCTTTCTTCCTCTATTTTCCAGGTGGGGAAGATCCGGAAGTCAGCTGCACGGAGGAGAGAGTATCATGTGTTGTTTATGGTGATCACTACGGTGGTGTGTTACCTGCTGTGCTGGACGCCGTACAGTGTGGTGGCTATAATGGCCACGTTTGGTCAGCCAGGAATCATCACTCCTGTGGCCAGTGTGGTGCCCTCTCTACTGGCCAAGAGCAGCACAGTCATCAACCCGGTTATTTACATCCTCATGAACAAACATGTAAGTGCTTTCATTCGCAAAGAAACGCATGGTAACGTTTTCTTAAAATGGGTCACATTAGATTAACACGATCAAACCATGAGAGTAATGAGTGCCGTAACGTGTCAAACATCATGGCGTCTTTCACAGGTATCACAGGTAGTAACATGACCCCAACTGATTACTGAACAAAACCTTTCATTACAATTCACGACAACATTGGACACTTTCATAAACCTGTTTGTGTAGGGCCCAAAAATAGCTATTAATCAAATCTACTGTACATTAAAACACAAATCATTCCTCACAATGACTAATTCCACAAAATTAATGTGTGTTGTTGGAATGTGGATGACTCCTCAACTATTCCAAGTGTCAATATTCAAGTATTAATATCACAATTTGTTTATTCTGGTGCATTTCATCAGAACATTTTGTTGTACTTTATCTCAGTCTGAACATGCTGCTAAAGACATTGTGGGAGTTGTAAACATGTAAATATCATTACTGTGGTATGTGTTGGACGATTTAGGGTCAGCTTCACCTTTAGATCCAACAGGAAGTGTTATTTTTGGTGACCCCTAACTTTATTTTGAGACACTGAATTGATAAATAACTCACAAACAGCATGTACATTCATTTGTGTATTTTTATTTACATGTTAGAAAACCATTAACATAAAACACAATTTAAACCAGATTCAAGTCTAATCATGAAATTGGCATTAACAAAATTAAAGAAATGCCATCAAAAGCATCCCATGGCTTTTGAAAGCAAACTGGCTTTAAATCACTTCTGTCTACAGTCATTGTATCAGGCTTCAAATATTTTACACCAGGTCTAATGTTAAAAGGCTGTGTGGCAGGGAAGGAGTGTGAGAGAGTGAGGGCAAGAGAGAATGAGAGAGAGAGAAAGAAAGAGACCTGATTTCTTCATATTATTTAGAGGATAGTGAATTACAACTGACAGAAGAAACTGACCATGTTGTGCCGTTATGGCTCTGAACTCCAACACTGGATCTGAAAGCATAAGTGAGGTTGCAGGTCAAAGAAGGTCAACCGACACATCTGACTATAAAGAGAAAAGTAGAGTGTTCGTACCGCACATGAATTAACCACTTGGTCCAATTTGTAATGGTTTTTAAACAAAACCTCATTTGTTAAACCCAGTGGCATTTGGGCATCAGTGGCACTTATCACTACTCTGATCAGATAAAAGGCCTCAAAACATAGTGAACCTTCATGGCCTTCATGGCCAAGACACTGAATGCTCCTGAACAAGTAAGTTGTGTACCCAGTGAACTCTGTAGAGAATACGTTACCTTCAAATACAGCAGAAACTGAAAACTGCATTGTTATAAGTGCGGCTGAGAATCAGCAAAAAAAATCTGAGACCAAGTGTTCATGTGACTTTTTATAAGATGAATAACCTGTTCAATCATTGGAGACCCTTTGAAAACACGGCACACAGTGTCATTGATGTAAAAACAATTTGACTGCTAATGGCACCCCCTTGTGGAGAAGCTTTCTCCTGTTAAACGTGTGTACGGTCTTAATTTGGAAAAGTTCAGATCAGTGAGATGTACTGAATCTAAACAGGGCAGTGTTTTTTTGCAGTAGTTCATGTCCAACAGACGTACCCTGAAACTCACATAATACGTAAATCTGAACCTCAGTCATTTGTTTTCAAATCCAAATATAAAAATGTGAACAAAGCCAAAACAACAGAAATGGTGAAATTAAGTACTTGATATAGAGAGAGAGAGAGAGAGAGAGAGAGAAGGGGGGGGGGGGGGGCAGAGAGAAAGAATCAGCACAGATGCACAGCACCACAGTTCCAGCACCGTACGCTCACAGGCCTTGACCGTCCAACCACAAAACACCCAATGAATACCTTTTGGCTCAGAACTTCATGCCTTATGTTCTGCATCACAAACTCGTCCAATACTCATTACTAAAGAATCGTTATCTAAAATGATAACTTCAACACATTAAAAGAAGGAAGTTAATCACCTCCTTTGTTTACCAACTTAGTTGTTAACCTAGACTTAGAGACAACTAAGTATGTTTACCACAAAGAGCTTAGAAACCCTGCTACTAGCATGCGTTATCCACTTTGCATTGTACTAATTACACAGTTAGTTCTTCATTCAGAACTTAAGTAAAAGTAGTCATACAATCACTGGCACAACAGCTTGGGATTAAAACAATAAACAAAAAGACACCATTAAATTCCTAAAAGGACTCGGCTTTTCAGCAAACTGTCGCTATCCAAAAATGTATGTCCATTTCTTTTTTATCACTTGAAGAAAGGTTTTTTTTTTTTTTTGCATTGTGTGGAACGTTAACGATGAATGAACCAGTAGAAATGTTCCTAAAGGAGCTGGAATACTTTTTTTTTTTTTTTTTTTTTTTTTTTTGACAGCAATATTTTAAATACTTTGTCTATTGTAAAAGATTTTAGGAAGCATATTCCAGATCCATTTTACAAAACAAAAATAATTAATAAATAAATAAATAAAGAAGAGTAAGAGGCTTTTGTCTCTTGTAGATGATGGTGCCAGTCTTCTAGAGGTTAAAGGCTTACGAGTATAAGACATTCAGTGAGGAGTTAGTAAAAGATCAACAGAGCGTAAAGTACTGCCTTATCAAACACCCTGCAGAAACACTGAGAAAATCTTGCTTACTCACTGACCAGCAGCTTTGCCTCTTCTTCCATCACCTAACACCCCCCTCTAATGGAGAAGCAAACATATTTACTCAGTGTAGACTTGCTGAGAGCTGTTGAGTTTGATGGGCACAGAGTCAGTTAGTGTGGTGGCACGATTACAGAGATATTACTAAATAATTGTTTGCTTGTCTGACTGATCTCTACCAATCAGCCCTGATGTTTCTATTGAAATTCAAATAAAGTAATAATTACAGTGGTAAGACAATTAGTGGCAGGGAAAAATCCCAATATGCAGATGCTCGTTTGTTGTTTTTACTCAAGTGAAAACTGAAACGTAAGTTCAAAATGCCGTTCTTTTCATGTCCCATCCGCTCAATTCACTCCAACACGTGAAAGTTATCAACCACAGTAACAAACTAATCACACAGTTATAAACCCAAGTCTATAAGATGCAGTGTCATTTAAACTCTGCAGAGAGGCCTTGTTTCCTAGTCTAATGTACACCTGAGAGGAAACATCGACAGTTTTGCTATCTCACAACAGCTGTACAGATTTTAGTTCGCCTCCTCCTTAAATTCATACAAATATTAGCTTGTCTTTCCCACTCAAAAATAAACGTACCCAAATCGTAAGACAAAAATCTTATATTCCATCATCGTTACACAAACAAAAATCCCTATTTACATATTAAGATTAAACAATATGAAGGTGAAAATCCCCTGTTCAAAAAAAAAAAAAAACCCTTTAAAATTGAATGCATACAATGCATGGAAAACTTTTTTCATTCGCTTTTTGAATGCGACTCCATGGGGAGCGCATGAGGACCGCAGGACAAGTACAACAACCAGGCTACACTGGATTACACATTACACTGCACTGATTATATTGCCAAAGGCTTGAATCTGATAATGTTTGGGCAGTGATGTTGTGAATGCAGGGTGTGGGGGAGGCCAGCAAGCCCTTGTCCAGCCTTCCGCTGGAACGCCGCTGGCAATGAATGCCCTCCTAAAGTGCAGAATGGAGTGAAAAGGTGGTTTTCTCAACTGCTTGACAAAAAAACTAATAATGGAGACAGTCACTTTGAACTGTACTTTGATCATGCTATAAACACAACAGTGAAGAAAGTTCTGTAACTTGAGTAACCCAGAGATTATGTGGGACTCTTAAGAGAAAATACAGCACAGCTCAGACGGCAGAGCACAATGATCATTCTCAAAGATGTTGAAACAACATGAGCAGCCGAGAAAACTGCACTACAGCAGTAAATAAAACTCAGATTTCCATCCAGTAAAACCTGAAGTCAACTAGTGACAAGTATCAGGTAAAAACAGTGTTTTGAAAATGTGCATTCACTAAAAAAAGATGATTAAAAGCCTTCACACTTGTGAGAAGGTAAATCCACTGTTGCGTGTACATATTTAGACTTGGTGCAGAATGGACTGGTAACATTCAGTGTTGTTGACTGCTTTAAAGTGTTCCTCAGAAAATTTCCTCAAAGCTCCATCGCAGGCAGGACTTAAGACAAATACAAACACCCCACCCCATTTCCCCCTTCTGACTAGACCATCACAGACACACAAACACCTTCAAATGCCGTCACGTGATGGCCAGCAAAAGCTAAATCACCAAGAATCTAAAAAGACCTCTCCTAAGAGATATCCTATTGCTACCCATTGACCTCTAAAATCACACAAGGCTCAGAAAATGCAACTTTTACAAACTGTTCCTCAAGAGAACATTTTGGTCTCTGTGGACCATCATGGCCAGTTTTCTCAGTTTTCTCGGTGAAGGTTCTCTGCCAAACCCAGCACCCAGCTAAGGTCTTTTCCTCTGCTGAACGAGGACGATTATTGCACCCTTCTCCGAGTGGTCAAGCGTTCAGTGGTCACAGTGGATGGTGCTGAAGCCGGGGAGAGTGACCTTGCCTTTCCTCTTGAGGTCATTCTCAGAGCCGGAGTTGATGCGCTGGACCAGCATCTTCTCATAAAGCAGTGGGTGGTAAGCCCCCAGAGTGCAAGCGGCGTCATAGTAGCGCTCATGATAATGACACAAGTCTGTCTGTCTGAAAGAAGGAATGTACTCATAAACATGGACCTCTTCACACAGAGACATCATCAGCAGGATGCCTGAAACACACAAGAGTTAGCAAATCAAATGCTGGCACTTAGAGAAACAAACATGTGTACATAAGAAATAGTCTGGTGGGGGGCTCCTGAGTTTTTACCGAGTTTCAGAGTTCTCAGGTTGATTTACAGAAATAGATACACATCCTCACAGTGCACCAGGTAATATTCTAACTCATACCTTACAAACAGAGCTTTTATAACCATGCAGCAAAGCCTAGTATGTTCCTGATTTGTGGGAAGGGGAAAGGAAATTTTAATTGGGGGGTTGTGTTGTAAAGCAACACAGCTTTGGTTGGTGTCATTAGTGGTGGGGTTTGCCTGTGTTAAGAGAATTTTCCTGCACATCACAGAACTTTCAACTAAGCCAAAAGACCCACAGTGCTTCAGTCTCTCCTATCAAGCCCTCACAGAGTGTCAGGCTTTGGAATTAATGCCCTCATAGGCTCTAAGTTCTAATTCCCTGTCTCATTATTCTCTGACCTCCTAATTGCCTTTTACCCCTGTCTCCCTCTCTCTAGTTCTACAGATGTTTCCTTATCCTGTTCCACTGCAATGTGACATCTGTGGAGAATGGAAACTCATCCATGCCATCCAAGACCACAGTCATCCAGCTGAACCGCATCGTGCACAGCAATACTGTTGCTTGTACAGCTCAGATTTCCACTGGTCTGAAGGAGGAAGACTACAGTACCCCAAGAGAAGAGATAAGCACACCTCCTGAGGTTACATCTTAATGAGGAGGTCACTCTTTTGCATACACATTTGTGAATGTCTTCCCTGATGCGTGTGAGTGGATATTCTGACTTAGTGAAGTGATTCTCCTTTCAACCGAGCCCTGGATGTTCTTTGTACCACAGAGAATTGACTGTGTTTCAGAGGTGTACACCACCCCTAAGCAACCGTGTTGTTGTCCCACATCTTATTTTTGTCCAAACATCCATGACTTTGGCTTAAAAGCTCTATTCTAGCTTGAATACTTTTACTTTGGGAGGAAATACTATTAAAAGAAAGCCTAGAGCACCTAGACAGGCTTTGAAATATATATATCTGGTGTAGGTGTCTATGTGCTCTAGGATGTGCCCTAGTAGTACGACCAAAAGTATTTATATATCAATTTTCTTTACATTACTGTAATGTGTACATTTTTGTCCCAAAATGACACCCACCACCCCCCACAAAAAGGACAAAAACAAAAAAAAGAAACAAAACAAAAACCCCAAATGCATCAAAAATAAAATAAAAACATCTGCATATAAATCGGACAAATATCACTGAAGGCTAAAGAAAAGACAATTCAAAGGTAATGTTTTTTTGTATTGTCTGCTAACCATGGAAGCTCTGATGTGTCTGATGAAAATGAAAGTTTAAAATCATGTTCCACATTATTTTCTTTATTTTTGTATGTATGCCGTTATGTACACCAAAAAAAGTAGAATAAATAAATAAAATTATAATTCTAGCATCAATACAATTTCAGATTTTATATATATATATATATATATATATATATATATATATAAATAAATATTAAAACAGCTAACATGTATCTGGTATACACTAGTAAACTGGTATATGTTATTTGTTTTCAGTTACCCTCCCAAGCTTCACTTAAAATTATCATGCTGTTTCAGCTTTGACCAAAAGGGAGCAGCCCAACTCAACAGTCTACCCATGCTAGAAACACATTCAAACTGGCCATTATACTTCTACAGTATAGACGTTATTATACACACACACACATCATAAATAATTAAGAGCTATTTGTCTCTCCTGTGGCTTCATGGTGATTGCTTGTGCTGGCAGTCTATTGAGTTGAACTGCTCCTTTGCAGTCAAAGCTGGTACAGAACCTGAGAAATCCCTATAACCCCCCATTTTTCCCTCCATTCCAATGAAGACCTGAGGGCTAAATGAGGAAAGAAGGAAAAAAAATGTTTTTGATGGCTAAAAATGAGTGATTGTACAAGAGATTCTAGAATTTTAACAGTTGTTGGTGTGTATATTAAGCAGAAAAAAATAAATGTGGAACATTCTCAGGAACATGATTATATTATTTAATTTTGTATTTTTTATTTATTTATTTTTTTGCATTTAGTCACTGACATCTTTAACAAACAAAAGAAATTTCATCACTGATGCGTAATTTGTTTTGATGTATGTGGAGAAGAGCATTTCAAATCTGCTTGTGACCTGTTAATATAAGTTCTATATATAATTTTCCTCTGCAAATATCACAACTTGTACAGCTAAGGCACGAACAAAGTGAAATGACCATGAACATGACTTTTATTCCAAAGACAATTACCTGTATTAATGAGCAATGAATTAAACTGACTTTTCACACAAGGGAGCACAGGACATTCTCCTGCATTTGAAAGATATGAATGTAAATTTGAATGATGCAGTTATGTGTTTAATAGGGACTGGAAGAGTGAATGCTGACAATGCCATCCTAATATGAACCTGTATTTTCAAATGTCCTAAACCAAAATGTGTTTATACTTGTTTGTGTATAAAGTGTGTGAAGTCATCTAGCTATGAATAAATCCAATGCCTCACAACTGTGACCAGCAAAACAAACAACTCTGTGTATTTGTGTCCTTTAGGTTTGTCTGAGATGAGTAATGTGCAGTGCATGGACCAATATATTGTAGCAATCATAGAAAAGTCTTAGCTCTAGGAAATAGTAAGTTAACAAGAGGAAGAAAAATTATTTTACTGTTTGATTTAAAATAATAATAATAATAATAATAATAATAAATGATTCCATGTAATATTTCATCATTATTTTTGGACATTTGTCGCATAATGTTCATAGCATGCAATATATTGAAGGCTGCTGATCTTTTTTTTTTTTTTAAAATAACTAATTAAATCAAAATTTGCTGTGGTTTGTGATTAATTGTATATTTGCTCTCAACCCCAGAGGTATAACTTTGCATATAGTTTTACATTTTTATTTTGAATTAAAATGAAACTACAAATAGCTACTATTGTTGGCATAAAGCTATCCAGTGCCTGCTGAGAACCTTATGGTTTTTTTCTCATTATGTGCAGGGTTTCTATTTAATTAGAAGGCTTGGGTTCAGTTCCATGTGCAAGTACACAATACTATAACTTGGACTACATATGCTACATTCGCTTTCATGCATAACATGATTAAACCTGTGTGCTGTTCTTGATAGAAGTGCCTGTCACATATATAAAAAAAAAAAAAAACAAAAAAAAAAAAAAGCAACATCAGGCCTGGAACCAGCTAACTTTATATACTCACAACATGTAAAAGGATCCGCACACACAGCAAATAATCCTGACAGTGCCTGTACCGTACGGGTTTTACCATTGCATCTAAATCAATATGGAAAGTGGAAGGTTTCGTGTATGAGAGAGTGTGATAAGCTTCAGCTCTGATGCACAGAGGCTACAGAGCTCACCTCCAGAGGTACAGACAGTAGCAGGATAAATTTTTTCAGCAGGTTATGCTTCTCAGGAAATAAGAGCGGAACAAATTTGGCTGCTGGTTCATCACAGAACCTGTTCATGGCACAACACACTGGCACATTCTCAATTACTGCCTGCACAGCATGAAGCCCTGTTATAGATCTAAAAAAAATATGATTACAAATAAAGATCTGATCTGTGTGTCTTAACTCCATTCTGTGAGTGTGCAGTGGCATGTCTGTTTTTGTTCGTCCTGTCGATGTAGGATATGTATAAGCCTTTTCTTTGGATGTGGTCCTGCACACCTTTCGTGCTTCGCTAAAAGCTTCCAAATGCCATGTGTTGCTACCACTGTAGAATGGAAGCTGTCTTAGAAGTGCCCAGACACACAAATCATACAATCTCATTCCACTGGGATCAGGGGGACAACTCAATCTGCTCCCACTGTACATCAGTGCATAAAATAGTTTGTGTTCATTGGTTTTCATCTGGCTCCACATTAGGAAGTTATATTGTGTCACTAGAGCCTGAAATTCATGATGCTGCAAACAAACGTAGATGTAATTAATCTTTTTATAAAGAGGAGGATGAATAAATTACTTACAACTAGAAATGTTCCACTTTTACATCTGCCATTTTCCCTTGTGCTCCTACATCAGTTATAAAAGACAACCCTCCAAATGACCTCATGATTGGCCGGGTGGGAGTTCAATTACATCTATGCTTGTTTACTCTTCCTCAGCACACCATATGTTTCCAGATCTTAATTTTTATGACCTGATTTTTTCCCCTGTATTTTTGTACCTGAAATCACCCGCAGCTTCTTAAACAACATATTCAATTAAATATCAAATCACACATTTTTTTTCAGGAATCATGATTTCAGGTTCTAGTGACAGTGATTTAACTCCATACAGTTCTCTTTTTTCAGAAATTTCTTGCATTTCTGAAAACATAAAAATGGTACAAAATTAATGCCTAAGTTTTACAGCCTACAGGAAAATCATACTATTTTCTTAAAATCTGCAAAAAATCGGAAAAGACAACTTAATTTACCAATTATTTAAACATCTGAGTTGAAGCTATGCAACAGTTTTGGTGAACTTTGTAAAACCCATGTCTGTAGCAGGTTACGAATAAACCAGATGAGTGGTTTTTACAAGACACCTCAACTGGGTGCACGTTAAAAAACAGGAATGATTCCTAGAATAAAGCAATCCAGGACAAATTCTTAAAATATTTTCGTGTGTTAACCACAGAGGAATTAATCATAGGAATGCAAGTCTGGGAAGAGATAAAGAGTAAATAAACCTTACTTTAGGCTACATAAAACAATGCATTGTCTTCACACTGGCCTTGTGAAACATTGTTGCTTCCCCCAGTTCATTTATGCCAGATGTAAGAAAATAAATCTAGGGAGGAAGGTTGAAAATTGTAGATTTAAAAAAATAAAAAATAAAAAAATACATAGAAACATGATCAGACAACATGTGGGTGATGGGTCTTACCAATGAAGCCTGAAGAAGGTGGGTTGGGCTGAATATTCTCCATGGTGTTGCCCTGGATCAAGTCCCATAGCTGCCAGATAAATTTGGGGTGCAGAATGTAGAAAGGCTGAGTAGGAAACTGTTTCCTGTGCTCCATGTAGGGTGTAAACAGGTTGTAGTCTGGGCTTGTATACCACTTTAAAAAAATAAAAATAAATAAAAAGCAGGAACACTTTAGCAAACATCCTTCAGGAGACAATTTGTACTTTGCAAATGAACATCCATTCTTGCAAAAAGTCAGACATGACAAAAGAATCTTTTAATTTACCCTTCTCAAGGACCACACAGGGAGGTCTTTTTGCAAAGCCATTAAAAAGCCGAGATTCTACAGAATCCTTGTAAAATCCACCTTGAAAAGTAAATAACCACTAACAGAATAACCACTATCAGAACTTTCACAAGAATCTGAAATCTTCAAAATGGCATGTAAAATACAAACCTCAAAATATTTATATAATTCATTTAATTAAAAGGAATAAATGGTGTTTTCTTCTGTGTATAAAGAAATCTGGAATCAAATATCAAAAGTCTTACATAAGCTTAAAAAGGCAAGGTTTTTAACAAGCAATATTTCAATATTATCAGTAAAGATTTGATTTTTCAAATAGGAATCTCTCTGAAACAAGTAACACAGCTTCCCATTTTGCTAAAATATTTCTCTTCAATAAGACACTGTAGTCTCTTCTATTAAAACACTTGCTTATACTATTCTGATTAAATTTTAAAGTACTGATGTAATGTACAATATGAACAGGCCTCATACCAACAAGTGGACTCCTGCAGTGTAATAATAATAATAACAACAACCACCTTTGTTTACAGTTTTGGGGGTAACGTTACAAAAGAATGTGTTACAGTAAAATGATTACTTTTTTCTGTAATGTAACAAATCACTTTTAAATACGTTGTAATGACATTAGTTACTAACTTAATAAAGATCCTGATTCCAGTTTACAGTAAAATACTACAGTCTCTTGTTAGTTCTGCCTCTATCATCATCCTAGTAGTAACATGGCGCAGGTTTTGCCCAGAGTGGATTTAAAACCTCAGTCCAGGCAATGTAATGCTTTCACCTTTTTTTTTTAACACTAATGATGCCCAAATAAAAGTCTAGATTCCAACATCTTCTCATTATGTAAAAATATTACACCTCCATTACAACACACAAACAAAAAAACCCTCTAAAGCTGAATGAAATGTTGTCAAATACAAGAGGATTATTGCTATTAGAGGTGTCATTTTGTATGTAAATTCAATCATCTTTAAGCAAGACCAGTTCAATTCTAACGGACTGTGGGATGCCACAACTCTGAATTTACCCAGGAAACCAAATATGGTTTAAATAAGTTCATTAGTAAAGCTTTTTCAACAACCTTAGATGCAGTTGGTACAGTCTTACAGCTTTATTGCAAAACATTGCCTTAAGGCCCTGCATGGCAGCCTGAGATTGGCTTCTGATTTTAATTATTTTTTCCATGTTAAATGGAAACGCCTTGCCTAACTGCTACACCATTTATGGTGGGATTAATTACTACTCATAGGCGTGCTGTGTTGTGTTATTGCAGTTGCTGTTGATACATCATGTAAAGCTCGTATAGAACTGGCGGAACTGAGCATGAATTAACGGAGCCAGTGGGGCTTGGTACTGTCTTATTTACAAGAGATGCTAAAGTGAAATTATGGTTAAGAGGATTGCAAAGCTCGCTTGGAGGGAGGGTGGGTCTGGGACACCAGACTTCACTGTGGAGCCTTCTGGTGGTGTCATGGGCTTAATTCAGTGCAGCACAGACGCATGTGAAGACCCCTGTGAAGAGCTAGCAATGCTGAAGCTGAGTTGGGTACACAGACTGGGTCCAATGATTAACTTTCGGTGTTAGGTGTAGCTGGTTACTGATCAGATCATAGAACAGCCACAGATGGTCTGGTGTAGGAACAGAGTGGAATGGGCCCTATATGAAACTCTACTGGATATTGTACACCTTATCCTCTGCATTGTTAAGCTTTGCTTGTTTGTTAAATTCCAGTTTATTTCATGAAAAAATAAAATGAAATTGCCATGTTGGGCTTGGCCAATACATTTTAAATTGGGAATTTGTCAGTCATTATAAAAAACAAGCTTTACGTGGTTCCTTAAGCGTTGCTGTGTTTAGAGACATTATTGTTATTTGAAATTAATGATGTGGAATGTAATTATGAATTACATACTTTGTCAGAGTTGACAGTCAGGAAATAAACAGAATACTTGGAGTAGTCTTAAAGACCAAGCTTGATTTTTTGGGTCTCAAGTCTTTCATTATTTGTCGGAAATGATCACCATGTATAGAACAAAGAAGCATCAGTACTTACTTTGCGCAGATTTACGGCGTATGGGGCCGGGTCCCAAGCCACCAATGTCACATTCTTATACAGTGAGCTGGTGTTGAAATGGTAACTTGGGTTTGCCAAGATCTAGACAGGACAGAATAGCAGCACAGCATAGGTGTCATCACCCATGATGTTGCAAATCTCAAGACAAGCATCTGGTATAATCCATGGAATCAGGGAATTTCTGAATTTGAAAATGGCACATACTCATATAATCCAGGCACATTTAAACATGATCTGACCTGGGAGTTTATGATGCGTATGGTCGTTTTATTCCCAACGTCTCTTTCATAACCTTCAGTGGGAGCAGAGTTAAACCTCAATACAGCATCATGGGAATCTAGAAAAAGAGAATCAAATACATCAAGGCTGCTGTTAAAGACTTCAAACTACATGAATATTAAGCGGACAAAGGTATGCAAACAATCATAATTATTGTTTGTTGTATCCTTTTATTAACAGATGTGACGTCAAACCCTGTTTGGATGAGACATGTCACTTTCTGTATGGCACAGTCACATTGCACAGAGCTCAATAGTTTTATTGAGGAAAATATATAATTTAGAAGCTTGTAGCCATAGATAGACTTGATTGTTTGGTTAATCTAAAACATTTTGTCCAAACCGATTTTTGTTTCCTTTATTGAAAATTGATTGTTAGACCACCAATCTTTATTCATATTGCAATATTAAACACTGTTCCTTTAAATGGTATCTTGAGACAGGCTCTTCCAGCTTTACCTTTAAACAAATCCAGAATCCAAAGAGACAGAAAAAAGGCAAAAGAAGGATGATAAATGGGTGAGTTAGAGGGAGATGAGCATCATTTTGCCCTTCAAGAGATTGTCTAAACATTTTGTGATGAATGTGGCTCCAGCACACTAAGCACTGAGAGGCAGCTCAATCAAGCACCTAATGATGCAGACATATGGGAGACAGATCGAGTGGCTCAAACACAAAGTAAATACGTGTTGTTCCAGACAAAAATAACAGCAAAATCCAGATCTACAAACTGTTATCAATGTTTTAAACCAGTCTTCTGCATAACTGCCATCTGTACACTCTCTGTCCTGGTACTGCTTCTTTAGAAATGCTTTAGCAGAGTACTGACTGGAAGAATGAGAGGATCAAGCAGTTTGTCCTAATGTGAGCTCAATATACAATAGCGCCCTCTAGTGACCATAAATTGCAATTATTTGTGACTGCAAACACACTTAGTAATACACACACTTCAGTGTTCATTTACCCAAGTAAAATGTACTATGAGAATACAAACTGTGGTATACAGATAATAAAACACGTTCATTAGATATAACGTTTTAGTGTCAAAATAAGTACACACATCTCAATAATAGTAACTTCATAGAAAGATGAAAGCACTCAATATTTTATGTATGTTTATGTATAAAAGATAAAGGCACTATATTTTTAGACCATAATTTGTCTTAATATGTTCTTATAATACAAAAAATATATACTGTAGTCAGTTAATAAATAAGGTATTTTAAAAATAAAAACATTTCTTTGGCCTGCAGCAAAATGAAACCATATTTCAAATGAAAGAATGGGGAAAAGGTGAGTAAGAGGATGTATGTGTGGGGGGAGAGGGGGAGAGACTAAGAAAGTCAATCGAATACAAAACAGCCCTCATGTTTCCAGAGGGTTACCTTTGACTTCATTACTCAAAAAGTGGCCTACTTTAATTAGGAGGCACATAACTAGACACCCTACTCCCTGGAGACGGATATTTCTCTAATGGAGTACTAAATGTTGTTTTATTTTTGACCACTAGGCGGCAGAAGACGACTGAAGACCAACGGCTGCTGAGGTCTGAGGAAAGACTGAGACGAAACCTTAAAAATCGCGACACGAGTAATGCTCATGGTCATAAGAGGAATATGTGAATGTAATATGAAGCAGACGACAAGCATTGTCAGTGGCATACTCTTCAATGGTGATCAATTTATCAGCTTTTTGTATCTCTCTTTAATTCTGTCTTTCCCTAACTCTCTAATCATTGGGAGTATTCCCATGTCCACTTCTGGCTCTACCTTGTTTTCTGGCTCTCCTGCTTGTCCTTGAGTGCTTTTACATTCACGATGGGCCACCGAGTTGGCACCGGGCATGGGAAATGCTTGGAGAGAACGGATTCTGTGGGCAGGAATAATGGGCTTTGGGAAGGATGCGATCCAATTAGCACATCTGAATGTGAATATGGGGAATGGCTAATACCATCTGAGTATGTACTATAAATACACTGTGGTTAGAAAACACTAAGCAGCTGTAACTCCTTTGATACACAGACATTGCTGAAAGCAGCTGCACGTGTTGGGTGTTTTTTTTTCTGTCTTCTTTCTGTTGACATTATGACATTAATTCCACACTTGTCACATTTCTACAAGGCAGCCATGACTCATTACATTACAATATGTAAATTAGTAAATAGTGTACTAATTATAAAACACATGGAATAGTATTGTATATTAATGGATACAGAGCCCAAGGGACTCCTAAGAGAACCTCTGTAGGATCCTAATGGTGTTTGGTTTTCAGGATCCTACGATGTTAGAAATGACTATTTGGATGTTTGACAACAAAATGGCCCCCTCCTCCTCCCCATAGTATTGGAGATACATTAGACTCTCTCACTGTATAGGTCAGGTATTTAGGTCAATGTATCTTCATGAAATACATAACGTGTAGCCAATCCACATAACATGTATGGTTCACCAAAATGTAGATTGTTCAAATTTACCCTTAAAATGTAAATTATTTTAAAGCTTGGTGAATGGTATCAATACAAACATAGTGTGTGTGTTCAAAGGAAACTGTAAAACCCGTGACAGTTTTTCCATTTTTTTCTTGTGAATATATCACATCCTGCACCGACATTCACAGTCAACTGAGGAAGTGTTACTCCCTTTTCCATACATATAACAATAATGTATTGAAGGTTGCTGAATGTGTGATTTCAACCACAATTTAGGGTACTGTTTACAGATATCCTTCCCTTAGATCTAAATACAGATGTCCCATTAGACTGGTTTGTGTTTATACTGAAACACAAACGCTGAATTGTTTTTGTAACTGAAGTTCCGGCTTCAGTAAATGAAGGTCAGCAGTGCATGTTCAGTATTTTACATATCTCAGAGAGAAAGGCAGGATACAACATGTATGGAATCTGCATTGTGACATAATCCGTAAACATGCAGGTATCAACAATGTTTTAGGTAGTTTTGTCACTTTCAGAATTTTAGAACGTTTAATGATACTTTAATATATTGCTGAAATAGTTCATGTCAGCACGCATAATGATGCAGGGCTTAATGGAGATAGTAATTTTTAGGTCTTGTGACTATGCTACAATAATAATTATTTTTAATAGCGCTTCTATGGGAACATCAGTGCAAAGTTAGTTGTGGTGTATCAACATTCAAGTTAGTCGTAGATCTGTGTTAAACACAATGGCTCTAGATATTCTTCTCTCAACAAAATGCTATGATAAGAAAGACTGTACATTCTCCTGTTTGGCTTGGAATATGGAAAATGATACATCGAAATCTAAAGGATGCACTTCACTCCAAATCATAAAAAGGTGTGGCTGGTTAACCGATATTCTTAATGAATAGGAGATGAGCAAAGCACTTCAAAATGATTTTTCAATGAACTCCGCTCATTCGTCTTTCATATAATCTGCTCTTTAAAAATGAAGATGGCCTAATGTCAGCAAAGGATGATTCCTGAAACTGCATACTTGCTATTGTATGGAGGAACAAAAAGAGCTGGGACATCACCATGGAAACGCCTTCACTTCCACTGCCTATTGAAATGCCACTCTGCCAGAGTGGTTGCCAAAGCTGGCCAGATTTGGGCACGGTGTACCCAGAGACCCTGACAGTTACATAATAGCAAAGGGCATGAGGATCCCACACTCAGGCAGAGCAATGGGCATCACTATGGCAACCAAAGAGCCTACGGCAAGAGGATCTAGAAGAACAGCGCCAAAAACAAACCAGAACAAATGCAGGTAACACAGCTCCAGTGTTGGGTTTTCTCGCTGCTACTTGCCAGACAGAGGGAAAGGGAGATGTAAAATGTAGTGACAGCTGTTGGGGGAAGTGATGATCTATATGTTGCCAGCTGATGGGAGCAACTACAACTCTGACTATGACAGAAGATCTTTTCTCTCTGGCTTAGTAGAAGAGTAAACAAGCTCATTCCTCATTCTGCAATAGCTGGTATTCCACATATTTGTGAAGCATATGGGCATTTTATGCATTCATATGATTTCAGATCCTCTTAGCAAGAAGTTATTAGTCTTATGTAACTCTAAAATCAAGTATGCTGTCAGATCATTTCAGTCTGAAATAATCCCATATGTTAAAGGTCACAGTTATATGATTTGTGATGGGGGAGTCAAGCACTCCAACGGCTGGAGAAAATGCGGCTTTTGTTTCACTTCATGACAAGATTAAATAGAAAAAAAATCAAAATAATAAATAAATAAATCTTGTTTTCTTCACTCTGTAAACATGCAACCGCTTATACAGTTCAGGGTCATGGTGGGTCCAGAGCCTATCCGGAATCATTGGGCACAAGGCAGGAACACACACTGGAGGGCGTGTTAGTTCTTCACAGGGCGACACACATTCACTCACACCTATGGACACATTTGACTTGCCAATCTGCCTATGTGTGTTTTTGGACAATGGGAGGAAACAGGAGTATGTGGAGGAATCCCATGCAGACACAGGGAGAAGACACCACCTCCACTCCTCACTGATAGTCACCCAGAGTGGGACTCATACCCACAACCTCCAGGTCCCTGGAGCTGTGAGAGTGCGGCACTACCTACCTACCATCCCCACCCTAACATGCAACATGCAATAAGTAATTCCTATTAAATCCAAGAAGAACCTTAACATGGCTCGTTGACATAAGTGAAGGCTGCTTGTTCTGTGGAATTTTAATCAACATTGATAAAGTTTTGGGAGCTCAGTGTAGGCCAGTATGATCAACCAAATGTTATAGAGATCTGGTCTATGATCTAAATGCTACACTTGGGTAAATAAATTAATGAATAGATAAATAAACAAACCTTGATTCTTGTACTAGTCAAATTAATAAAAATCTTGCATGGATCAGGACATACTAGGAAGGTAATTCTGAGCACTCATACCATTGTAATAAATAAACACAAAAATAATACTGAAGTCCTTTTACATCTATAAATTGATTAAATAATCCTAGTTTTTCCTGAAAAAATATATGTTTTATAGTGATTTTTGTAATGCCCCGTTTATTGGGCTTCTTAAAACAACTATGTCCTCCAAACTCTTACTAAAAGAGCAGCACGAATCCTAACAAAAGAGCTTCTGTCACTGCCATTTTGAAAGGCCTGCACAGGCTGCTTGTATAGTTTAGGACAGATTAAGTACTCATACTTGTTTTTAAAACTCTAATTTGTCAAGCTCCTGTGAATCTCTCAAAACATTGAAAAATGTGCCATTTTTCGCTTAATGAGGAACATTGTTGTTAACACAACTCTGTCCTCCACGTACCTCATTTATTCTGTCACACAATCATGTTCATATGTTCAAGATTTTAAATTCAGAAAAAAAATAGAATGCTTTAAAATATTCCAAACTGTGTAGAGAACATTATCTTCACTTGGATCATCAATAAAATATCACTGACAAGGGAAAAGCGCCCACAGTTGTAGCAGTCAAATCAGTCTCAGTCCATTGCCTTTTCCTGTAGCAGAGGTGGGCAATCTTATCCGCAAAGGGTTGGTGTGGCTGCTAGTTTTTGTTCCAACCAACCAGGAGGTCACATGATCAGTTGTTTTACTGAGACCAGCTAATTAAAGGAGTGAAATCAGGTGTGATCTGGCCTGAATGTCCTAAAATCCAGCAACCACACTGGCCCTTTGTAGATAAGACTGCCCACCCCTGTTCTAATTTCATAAGAAAAGAACAATAATAGCTATGTCTGTTTTTGGAACATCAGACAACCCTTATTCCACCACTTTTTTCCAGTTAGTCCGTACTCACCAATTTCTTTGCCCAGTCCAGAGTGGAGGATGGCACCAGCTGAGGTGACCACAGCGCAGGAGTGGAAGCTTGAGCCGTAGAGCTGCTCTAGGGTGGATGAGGGGACAATCTTCCTCCAGCCCATTGACGAGAAAGGTAGCTCATCTCCGTCCAGCGTCCTGATCTTCCCTCTCTTTTTCATCTCACACAGAACCTGCTTGCTGCTCTGCTGGGGTCTCCTACGGCCCCTGTAGGCCACTCCGTGCTTGTTGGCACTCAGGTAGTCTTTCATAGCCCTCTGCAGACGAGGACTGAGCATGCCCACGGATACACTGCCCTTCCACAGCCGGTGAACAACAGACTTGGACTTGGAGAAATAATACTCCTCCAGGTCAGAGTCCTCCCACTGTCCCACCACTCTTTTAGACACAGTATTCCTCTCCTCATCGTTATCATCATCATCCTCTCCACCTCCCACCAAGCCTGAAAATAGAGAGAGGTGAGTGATAGCTGGGTGAAAAGGCCGAATAAAAATAATGTACAAAATTAAATGAAACATACTTAATTGCAACATTATACATTGAACCCTCAAATATTTAATAAACTAATTTAATACGCAACTATAGCAAATACAAACGACAAATATGGCAGGTTTGCTTGCTCTGGGTTTATACTCTGTTAACCCACTAAAAAAAAGTATAATGTCCCCAGTGTGTCCCCCATCACAACCATTTCATAAAGATATTGACATAACTTTATATTAAGATTACGTTTTTTTTTTTTTTTGATCAAATAAACACAAAGTTCCTCAAGAAATATCTGCGACTGGGGGAGGATATTCACAACACTGTCTTTGAGGTATTTTTCCTACCTCTCGCCAACCCTTCCTCCTCTTCTTCCTCATCAACCTGGGGTAAGACTCGTTGGTCCTCCTGCCTTTCCCGACTCCTGGTGACGGTACCCACATCCTGTGTGCCAAATGCTGACCATGCAGCCAGGTTCTGGGGGTCAGGGTAAGGGTCAGGATCGGTCTCCTGGCTCAGCGGACCTGCTTGGGGCTGGCTGCTGGGTCTCTGCTCCAAGCTGTTGTCTGGCTGGCTGCTGGAGGCAATTGGACCTAAGCCAGTTGGTGGGTCTAGGTGGGAGGCCATAATGGCGCGAGGGTTGCCCCTCACAGACCTGAAGTGGCGGATTTCAGCATGAGAGAGCGCCACACCTGAGCGAGACTCATCCACACGAGACTCCATGAAGTATGAGAAAAGGGCCAGAAACAGTAGGACCCAGGTCAGCATGAGACCCAGGGCCAGCTTCCGCCAACGCTTCAGACTAGTCTTCATCCCTGCGTCCCCTCTGTGGACCCCCGCACCGCACTCCACAGTCTACAGCAGAGATCAGCAGGAGGCCTGACAGAGAAAAATTCAAATTTCAAGGGGATGTTAGAATGCTGTGGAGAGTTTCAATTTACACTCTTCAAAATAAAAAACTAAGATTTCTTATCCTGTATCAACAGGATATTAAAAAAAAAAAAACTTCCATTGGATTCCAAATGTATTTTACAACATTTTACACTGAATCCAGAGTGTGTCTCAAAGCACTGTAACCTTAGGATAAGTCATGTACATGTTATTAGATGCTAAATCCATCATATGCTCCACTTACTGCTTTGTCACACACTTGAAAAGAGATAGCTGAGGTGAGAGAGACAGAAAAAGAACGAGAGAAGGTGTAAGGGATAGAGATGAGATTGTTTTGCTGAGGGATTTTATAGATTTATGGATTCAAGAACCAGGACATGTAAAATTAATTTGTATTCAATAGAAGCAGCACTGCTTATTTTGCCTTATTAGCACTTGTAAAAGCAAGATTAAAATATCTATTAAATTGAGATGCATTTGTCATGAACATAAGATATGTTTATCATTAAGCTTACGAAAAGGGAACAAGAACTCTGAGCACCCAAGGTGCACACACACAGGCATATTCCATAGAAGTTGAGAAGCTGAGCAAAATGTTAAAAATAATAATAATAAAATGTAACATTTGAATTTGATGGCAGCAATGCTACAAAAGACGAAAAAAAAGTAAAGACAGGAGCTGTGTTTACCTCTTCTAATTGTTTGGAAACTGAGGAGACCAGTTGCTGCAGTTTTGAAAGTGAAATATTTTTATTGTAATAGGATTTGAGATGCACAACAGCTCAGGGCCCCTATCACAGTGAATTTTGATTCACAATGCACATGTTTTTCAGTCAGGTCTGAACTAGTTTAGCTCCCTGACTAACTATGGAGCCATGTTGTTGTAGTCCCTACACAATATAGACTGTTCTTGTCTTACTGAAATAAGCAATTCTTTCTGAGAAAAAGGCATTGTCTGTATGGCAACATATTAGTGCTGGGCAATAAAACAATCTTGATTTTTTTTTTTGTGATTTTTTTGTAACTTTTGCTTGATAACTATAAGAAGATTTGGGTAGTAGAGCTCAATAAACCTTCATTTCTATTCCCAGTTAGCACAGCCAGCTGCACGCCATCAAGTGCGTATACTCATGCTATTATGGTAAATGGACAGGCGACTGCATGAACATGAGAAATAATATAATAAGCATATAATAGGTTTAATTCAAGTGCTTGCGTCTGTGTGTATGTGTGTGTGTTTATATATAATGGACAACTAATGAAAATCCCAAATTTAGTATCTCAGAAAATTAGAATATTGTAAAAAGGTTCAGTATTGAAGACACCTGGTGCCACACTCTAATCAGCTAATTAACTCAAAACACTTGCAAAGGCCTTTAAATTGTGTCTCAGTCAAGTTCTGTAGGCTACAATCATGGGTAGGACTGCTGACTTGACAGTTGTCCAAAAGACGACAAATGAAACCTTACACAAAAGGTCATTGCAAAGAGGCTGGTTGTTCACAGAGCTCTGTGTCCAAGCACATAAATAGAGAGATGAAGGGAAGGAAACGATGTGGTGGAAAAAAGTGTCCACGCAATAGGGATAACCACACCCTGGAGAGGATTGTGAAACAAAAACCATTCAAAATGTGGGGGAGATTCACAAAGACTGGATTGTAGCTGAAGTGAGTGCTTCAAGAACCACCACGCACAGACGTATGCAAGACATGGGTTTCAGCTGTCGCATTCCTTGTGTCAAGCCACTCTTGAACAAGAGTCAGCATCAGAAGCGTCTAGCTTCCAAAAAGGACTGGACTGCTGCTGAGTGGTCCAAAGTTATGTTTCTCTGATGTAAATTTTGCATTTTCTTTGGAAATCAAGGTCCCGGAGTCTGGAGGAAGAGAGGAGAGGCACAGAGTCCATGTTGCTTGAGGTCCAGTGTAAAGTTTCCACAGTCAGTGATGGTTTGGGGTGCCATGCCTGCTGCTGACCAACTTTATAGAGATACAGATTTCATTTTCCAGCAGGACATGGCACCTGCACACAGTTCAAAAGCTACCAGTGCCTGGTTTAAGGACCATCCCTGTTCTTAATTGGCCAGCAAACTCGCCTCACCTTAACGCTATAGAAAATCTATGGGGTATTGTGAAGAGCAACTATCAGAGCAACCTGGGCTCTCATAACACCTGAATGATTGACTTCATGCCACGCCACATTGCTACAGTAATTCAGGCAAAAGGAGCCCCAACTAAGTATTGCATGCTGTACACGTTCATACTTTTCAGTTGGCCAGCATTTCTAAAAATCTTTTTTTTTGTATAGGTCTTAAGTAATATTCTAATTTTCTGAGATACTGAATTTGGGGTTTTCATTAGTTTCATTAGTTCTAATCATCAAATTAAAAGAAATAAACACTTAAAATATATCAGTCTATTACTGAAATAAATCAACTTTTTAATGATATACTAATTTTATAAATATATATATATATATATATATATATATATATATATATATATATATATATATATATATATATATATATATATAAATAAAATAAAGTACAATACAGTCTCCTTTCCACTTCGTGTTTTGGGGTGTATTTTGTCTGGTACGGTGCCGCCCTGTCAGAACAGAAACTTTTCCTTGTGTGCAGGGAGAACACAAGAGCAGCGAGTTTTGTGCACTGAGTATTTTGAGTGTCCATGCACAAGGTGGAATTTTCTTCACTCAAAGTGTATTTTCCTCCCA